>NW_011889073.1:1101717-1107482 GCF_000151845.1 Pteropus vampyrus | reverse complement strand
CAGATGGGACTTTAGATACATAGAAAAGAAGAAAGAATACCAGATGTTACTACAAATGTGTAAGTAAAAAACTGTTTCTAATATTCTTTAAATATCATTTGACTGTTAAAACAAAAATAATGATGTATCATGAATCTGTAACATGTAGGAGTAAAATATAACAATACCACAAAGGTGGCGAGGGATGCAAAGTGAATTACATTATTGTAAGAATCTCACATTATATGTGAAGTATCGCAAAACTAATTCAAGCTAGACTGATAAGGATACAACCATTAAAAAAAATACTGAAACTATTGTATAAAAAAACAAAAGAAGAAAAGAAATACAATACAAAAATACTCAAGGAACCCCCCTTCCAAAAAAAAAAAAAAGGGCCAGGAAAAGAGGAAAAAAGAAAGAAACCAGAGCGGGGAAATAGGAAACAAGAGCAAGATGACAGACACGACCAAACGATGACAATAATTACATCAGATGCAAAGAGACTAAATAATTCAAAGAGAAAGATTATCAAACTGGATTAATGAAAAAGATCCAACTATGCACCGTCGATAAAAGATGTATTTTTAAAGTCACAGAAAAATGAAAGCAAAAGGAGAAAAAGATCAAAGATATGCAATGCAAACAGCAAGCGTAAGAAAAAAACCAATGTGAGTATTTTAATATCAAAGTAGACTTGAAGTATTGCCAGTGATAATAAAAAATGAACACGTCACGGGAAGAAAAACCTAACGGAACTAAAAGGAGATACAGACAAATTCACAATCACAGCTGAAGAATTTAATCACCTCTTAGTAATTCGCAGCACTAGACAAAACTCAGTAAAGATCTAGAGAAGATTTGAGAAACAGTATCAGCCAACTTGGTTTAAGCGTTGTTTACAGAGCACTTCACTTAACACTACACATACTTACACTTATCCAAGTGCACACAGAGCACTCACCAAGACAGACCGTAAAGTAGGCCATCGACTGAGTCTCAGTAAGTTTCCAAAGATTAAAACACAGGGTATGTTCTCTGAAGACATGGAATATTAAATTAGAAATCAGAGACATATGATATCTAGGAAACCCTTAATACTTGTTAAGGGTTTACAGAACACACTTTTAAATAACCCATGAGGCAAAGAAGAAATCACAAAGGAAATTAGAAAACATTTCAAACTGAATGATGATTAAAATACGAAATAACAAAAATTTGAGATCTGCATCTAAAGCAGGTTAGAGGAAATTTGTAGCTTTAAATATCTGTATTAGCAATTTGTAGTGATTTTAAAATATGTCTTCAAATTCTTTGACGCTATTCTCATCAAGAGGTGAAGAGGTATCCCCCATAATCCCCCTCCCATTGACCATGGGCCAGCCTTAGTGACCAGCTCCTAATCGATAAAGAGTCCAGGCAGAAGTTACTTCCAGGGCTAGATTATAACAGACAAAAGAGCTTATACCTGGCTTTCTCTCAAGGCATTTGCCCTTGGGACCCAACCATCACTCTTTAAGGAAGCCTAAGCCACATGGAGAGGCGCATGTGGAAAGGCGCCAATGGCCCGGCCCCGCTGAGCTCCGTGCCAATAGCCAGTAACAGTTTACAAGCCCTTTGAGCAAGTAATCTTGAAAGTAGGACAAATCCTCTGTCCCACAGCTGAGCGGCCCCAGCTGATGGTGCAGAGAGCAGATATAAGCCATCCCTACTCAACCTTGCCCTAATGTCAGATTCATGAGCAAAACACATGGCTGCTGTTTTAACCATTGAGTTTTGGGGTGGTTCGATACATAGTAATATGCAATTGAAACAAGAAAAAGGGTTAAAATCAGTAATCTAAGTTTCCACTTTAAGAATCTATAAAAAGATGAACAAATAAAACCCAGAGCAAATGGTCCTTTATAGAAGTTTCTGAACAAGACACTCTTCTGATCAAGACACTCTTAAACGTAAATTCCTAACTTCTAATATGTGTATGCGTGAACATAAGCATGTACAGTTGACCCTTGAACAATGAAGAGGTTAGGGGTGCTGACCGCCCCCATACAGCCGAAAACTCACATAAAACTTTTGACTCCCTGCCAGTTTAAGTTGTCCCTCAGTGTCTGCGGGGGTTCGGTTCCAGGACCGCTAGATGCCCAAGTCCTCTGTATAAAATGGCGCAGATCAACGCACAGTCGGCCCTCTGCACCTGCGGACTCCAGGCCGCGATCTACAACAGCACAGGTGCTTGTTGAGAAACGTCCGCATGTAAGTGAGCCTGTGCGGTCCAAGCCCATGATGTTCGAGGGTCAGCTGTACATGTGCGCATATGTGTGTGTATACTTATGCGTATGTCTGTGTACGTATATTGTATATATCCCCTAGCTTTTTCCACTGAAAAAGCCAAGAACAAAGACACTTCAGGAGCAATAAGCGCACTTAGCACCCAGATCTTGGTCTCTAAAAATGATCCATATCAAAGATATAAACAATTAGATGGTCATCGGCAGAAACTGCTCTCCTGTAACTGTCCACACACTGTTTATCTTAGGTGTAGATTATCCACGTATCTCAAGCGATTCCTTGTGTCACTATAACAACGTGCTCTAAGGATCCATAACTAAAAACAGTCTTCACTCTACTGAAAAATTAATGTATCATGTTGGGCGGAGGTAGGAGAACACAGGATGAGATCCAAAATACTCAGTACATAAAGTTGTTACCTGATTGAACGATAGGAGAATGAAGATGTTCATTCAAAGCCATATTTCCAATGATACGCATTATATTTCTCTGTACTTTAGGGCAGTCCTTGTGAAGTTGGTACAGCCTCTGAAGCAGTTGCAAGCCTCCATTTGCTTCAATTTTATCACAATGTGTGGATATCTAGTGCAATAAATTAATGACAGCTCACTTTATGTGGTACGAATTCACTAACCAGGTGACACGACATGCTGACGGGGCAGCCAGGTGGCTCCTGCTCAAGGACAGAGACCCAGAAAGACATCCAAAACTCTCTGCTTATTTAAATAAATATACAAAGCCCTATCTACCTCGAAATTGTTTCAAAATCACTGAAAAAAATAAGTCATATCTCACCAGGGCTTTTGAAATTTTCATTCATAATGTTCTTCTATTTAGCTCTTGATTGGATATAACCTGACAATGCCATTATTACAGAATTGATTCAATGTACAGTGATTATTTGATTGGCTTAAAATTATCTTAAAACTGTTCTTTACCCTTGAGAAACTTGCCCCAGGAACTCCCACAGAGATAAGTAACATCTGCCCCATGCAAGCCCACAGGTATGGGGATGGCCTAAACTTAGGAGGTGAAAAATATTTTTTTAAGAAAAAGATCAAGTAAAAAGAAAAAGAAAAAGGGATGTGAATTTTTAATGAGAAAGAGATAAAAGAAAGCCAAAGGAAATATGTGTATTAAGGTAAGGCAGGTGACCAACAAGTCATTATGGTCTGCCAAGGTCACCAGTGTGGCCTTTCCTCTTCCTATCACTAGTTTTACTCACTGGCATGACAACATGTCACACGTATGGAACAATTACTATTCTCTAAATTTTTATTAAATTTTATCTTGTTTCACATTCATTTAAAAGTATACATCTTAGACATACACTGAGACATGTAATAACTTGAGAGGCTTCTGGAAAAGTACCTATTATGGTCCATGTACTGGACTTTCTAAAGATACATCTACTGCTTCGGCAACAGGCTGTTAAGTCGCAGAAACTCAAGCTGGCTGTCCCACACTCCCGTCTGTAGTCCGACACTAAAGACCAACTGCTCTGTGCCCGATTCCCAGTTCCATGGGTGGGCACTAAAGATGACCAGAGGGCACCAAGCTTTTGAGCCATGTCTCATGGTTTCCAAATTAAACCGGAGTGTTTAAATCTCTAGGATGACGTTTCTCATGATATGGGATGAAAACCTGCAGCAGCCTCACCAAGGATGCCTGTGACATTGTGACATATGCGAATTCCTGGACTCCACCTCACGTCCAGTAATTAAAATTGCTAGAGGTGAACAGGAAATGTGCATTTTTAATATGATTCCTGAGGAATTTTTATGTATTAATGTTTGAGCACCACAAAATTTGTTACTTTTTTCTTTTTAAAATCAAACTATGATCACAATAAAAAAGTTGCCGTAATGCCAAAAAGTTTAAAAATCATTGATGCATGCTATGGTTAAAATGTGGTTATTCAAATATTTCCTTTTTTTCTGTCTTGCCATATCATGGACAGATATTTCAATGGAAATTGACTACCTGGTAACTATTTGTAAAAACGATCTGAGAAAGACAGTGGCAGACGGCAGAACTCAAAGGTAAATGCTGTATTTAGACAACAGGCTGCTTTGTGTGCAATTAAGATTAAATCCATTTTTAGAAATACTTAGCAAAAATGAAATTCGTATAATGTTGTTAAATCATGATTATCAATTTGAACAACTAAATGGGGGGAAAAGCAGAAATTTAAAAACAAGCCAAAAGCTTTTGTCTTTTTTTAATAAACAAGGATAACATCCCTTGAATAAACCTGTATAATTTTTTCAACGTGATCATAAAAGCAAAGCGCATTTGACAACGTAAGTTACCTCAGAATGTTTTACTAAAGCGTCTAAGCAGAACATTTCCACTGCAGCCGAAGGGACTTCTCCAAAGCTCTCAGCATAAGGAAGGCCGTTTCCTCCGAAACACCATAAGCCGCCCTGCAAGCGAGAGAACCAACTTTTACTAAAGAAGTGACTAATATTTTTTGTTGGATGAAAAAAAATCTCTGTATTTATACAGTGTTAGAAAAAAACTAATACGTAGGACTCTAAAATATCATGCGGGCTGCTGCTTACTAGAATAGAAGACATGGGATTATTCCTAGGAGAGCAATCTCTGAGCCTTAATTCTTTCCTGTGTTCTCTCATCTAAAAGTACAAAGTGCTAATGCACAATTTTTAACATCTGAGAAAAGCCAAGGATCGATCACAATGTTCCAGTGTCAGATTATGCTAGTAGATTCTACTTAAAGTCTATTCATTAAAATAATAAAAACGAGAAAAAGCATTATTGAAAAAAATTAAAAGCAATGATGATAACGATCATTGACCTTTTAATTCTTCCCAAACTGAAATTCAAATTCATATAGAAAAATAAACAAGAATTAGGAAAAGTATTAAACAGAAGAGCAGTGGGACCTAGTCCTAACAGATAATGAAACATAAGAATAAATTGGGAAAAGAAAATTTCAACCCTTACCACGGATTAAGGACTAAGTTACCAACATGCAATCATCTCCTACAAATCAGTAAGAAAAATACCAACATTATGGAAAAATGAGCAATGGTCTTGGCACAAAGTTCTTAGGAAAAGGAACATAATGTCTCTAAAATACATGAAATGATGCCCGATACCACTCAGACGGAGAGGCATGCACGGTCAAACTACCGAGAAAGGGTGTTTTTCATCCGTCAGATGGGTGGGGAGGCAGGCACCCTTATCACCCTGCTCCTGGTAGTATCGACAGGGCTACTTCTATGGAGGAAACTTATGACAACTGTCAAATTACAAGGGCCCATGCCCTCCGACACACAGCACACAGACAAGGTGATACATGGAAGTTTGTTCCCTGCAGCACTATTTTTAAGAACAAAAGACTGAGACCACCTAACTTAATGCCCATCAACAGGGGGTTGGTTAGATAAACGATGGCACTGTTGTACAGTGGATCGCTGTGTATGAAAAATTTTGAGTCTTTTCATATACTGATATAGACCAATCTCCAAGAT
>NW_011889073.1:1087546-1101667 GCF_000151845.1 Pteropus vampyrus | reverse complement strand
TGGTTAGATAAACGATGGCACTGTTGTACAGTGGATCGCTGTGTATGAAAAATTTTGAGTCTTTTCATATACTGATATAGACCAATCTCCAAGATGAACCCTTAACTGAGAAAAAGAAGGGGCAGAGGAGTATATAGTATGCTATTATCCGTGTATAACTGTGTGTGTGTGTGTGTGTGTGTGTGTGTGTGTGTGTGTAATAGGGTGGGGAGATGGAAGAAAATTACTACCCTATCTCCTTTCGAAGTGCTTCATATTTGGGTGAGGGGTCATAACTTCGTGATACGTGCTACCTGCTGGCAAAAGAGATCAAGTACAAGGTATGTCTCTCAACAATGTATGTATAAAGCCCAAGTGTTTCCTATAGGAAATATAATCCATAAGTTTCTACGTGTTGAGTTAATTTACAGGGTCTACCATTCAGTGAACCTAGTAAATGTTCAAAATACTGCGCTGCTCTGTAATTCTTACTACACCTTCCTCTCTGGTGTAATATTGTTTTTCCAAGTTTAAACATGCTGGATCTCAACGAGTCACACGATTTAAATGGGGGATGAAGAAGGGGTAATCACCGGAGGTTACCCCTCCTCTCCCAAGGTCGAGGGTAAAGCGTGAGCTGGTGGGCTGTGGGGAGGAGAAATTTTTCTTAAAGATCCACCACCCCAACCTGCCTCCCCTCACACCCTCAGTTCACCTGACCGCTTTCTAACCTAAATGCTCCAAGGAAAGAAAGGGGTGAAGGAAGAGAAAAACGATCTGGGCTTCTCGTTTTTCTCGATCATTCCGTAAGTGGGAGTCAAAGTGCAGCTGCGGGTTCATTCTGGCTGCTGGCAAGGCTTGTGCACTGTTTCTGAGCTGGCAGACTGTAGGGCAGTGAGAAGCACAAGCAAAAAAGAATAAAAAGGTGTAAACTCATGATGTGGTCGCATGTATTATGTTCCAATTCCTCACACGAAAAAAAAAATTACTGCCGGTTTATCACTAGATTCAGACATAGAAGATTAAAGAAATTCATAAAGATTTAAGAAATGTCTCACATCAAATTCTGTAAGTGCAACTAAAAAAGTTTCTTAAGGATCAATAAAAATGTATAGGAAAGGTGGAGAGAGTGGTAATGTTAAATACAATAATAAAAGGTAAAGTATAAAAATTAAAAGGCAACAATAACAAAGCCTAAGAGGAAATGTCAATCAAGTAAGTTACTGAAGAATTTACATCCATTTTATACGTTACTTATAGGTAAGAAGCAAAGCATTTTATGGATAACTTCCTTATGATAATAAAATTGAGACACAACGTTACTATGAGCTAACGGTATGTTTAAAATGCATTTCAATACGTTTATAAGAGCCAAATGACTTAATACAAAAGGGATATTTTCTTAACCATAGAATCAACATTCCAATTAAACATAAGCCTTAGTTACCTCGATTTTGCCTTTGACATACAAAAATACTTTGATTCATAACAGAAATACGCCATTGTTATTTAAGTATGTACAAGTTGTGTCCAACCTAGCTCTCTCGGGAATGTTATGGTTATCCCTTCATTATTCAAGAAATATTTACTGAGAGTATACTGTGTATGAGGCACTAGGGAGAGTACGGACTACTGGAAGAGAATAAGAGAATTAAATAAATAAACAAGCAAATAAACATATAAATTACAGAATGAGATCAAGGCTAGAAGGCAATAAATAAAATAAACATTTGAGATCAAGAGAAAGGTCCCTCTGAGCAGCTGATATGCTGAGATCTGAAGGACAAGGAGGAGGCAGCCATGTGACAAGCTGGCAGCAGAGCATTCCAGGCGGAGGGAACATAAGTAGATACACACTTAGCAAGTTCAAGAAATGGAGAGAAAAATCCAGTGTGGCTGCAGCACACGGAGCAGGAGGGCTGGGGGCGGGATGGGACAGTCAGGGAGGTGGTGAAGGAACAGATTCTGGCAAGCTGAAGCCAAGGCCTGCAGAGAGGTGTGTCACCTGACAATAATGACCTGTTCTAGAAACGCCCTGTTTTATCTCTGTTACTTACACCTGATGAGCAGATTTACCCATAACCAAAGGCGGGAGGAGAGGAGGTGCAGGAAGTTTGCAGATGACACAGATGAGTTCATTCCAGCAGAAGGGGTCCTTGACTGCTCCACTGTGCATGCTGGGGGACTGGCAGCACCCAGGAAGCCCCCTGCACAGTCTCCTGTTCTGTGTAACAGCCCCGCACGTTTCCAACCCCTCTGGCATTAAAGAACCGCCATCCCTCAACACTGCCTGCTAGCCGCTTTCAGTCACGACACATCGCTGCGCTCACACAGACCAATGCCAGCAGCACCTCGATGCAAGGGCTCTAGACCCTAAGGGCTAAGCTGATTTCAGAGACTTTGGGAAATTATAGGGGAAGATGATAATACTAGAGTTGCAAGATTTTAGCTGGACTGTCCTTAAGACAAGACCACAAAAGCTTTGTGATGGCAAATCATTTCAGTGTACTGTACCCACTGCTCTCGTGACTGGGCAGTTTGCCACATTAGATCAAGAAGAAATCACAATCCAGTAAGTCTAAACTTCCGCATCCCTGGTTGCTTTCCTAGGCTCTAGGTCACAGGTACCCAGGGTCCCCTAAGAGAGGTTCAAACTGGGGACACACTGACTGTCCAGATGGTAACAAAACCAAACGACTAAAACCTGGATCCTGACATCGGGAAAGACTCACCTTGCTGGTAACATCTGGGACAGAGGGAAGACCAAGGACCACCCCTCCCTGTCCCCCAACCTCCCACTAGAATTGTCAGCAAATCTGCAGGCACACATCAGGTGGCTGCCAAGGTTCCAGCTGTGGGAGTAGTAACAGTAAAGCGAAGAAGTGCTTCCGCTCCCACTGCCCCAGGTCTCCCACTGAACAGAACAACAAACGGAGAGAAGGCAGATCATTGCCAGGGTGGGTGGGGTCAGGGATGGAAAGTTTTGCTACAGCTTCTAATTGTGGGTCCCTTTGTTTTAACACGTGTAAGAGCTAATCTCGGGTGTTTCTTCATAAAAGGTCACAACCTTAGAGCTCTGCAGTTTGTGCAAACTAAGTGGGCTTAAAAACAATGTTCAATCTCAAGCATGAATTTTGAACCTGGGGTTACCCCTAAGGGTCTGGGGTAGACAGAATTCAGGGTAGGGAGAATATAAACTTGGGCAGAAAAAGTTACATCTTTCTTTTCCTAACCCCTAAGTAAAATTCTGCACTGTATTCGATTATAAACAATGACAATGAAGCACAGTAAGGAGCAGTCTGTGTGACGCTGGCCGCAGTGGAAAGCACAGGTATGTTCCTACCACATCTCATTTGTTGCAGCTCACTGAAAATCATTCCTTCGAACGCCAACAGCACGTTCTCACTGGTGACCCAGAAGCAACACTGCTGTCCAGCGTCCCCTAGCAGCCATTATCGGAGAGCCACATACGTAGAGCCTAGTCCTCGGTTTAACGTTCTTATTCAGCGAAGCAACAACAGCATTCACACTGACGCATTTGTAAAAAGCCGACTTTACACACTGAATCGAGCCACATGAAACCGCCGTTCTCCCCGACCCCGTCCCTGGAAGGGTCTTAACGCGATGCCAGGAGCAATGAGCTGGTTCAGCCCAGGACTCGGTTTCTAAAAGCCTCAGCCAGAGAAGGAACCAGGGTTTCCTGAAGAATCAGCTGATTCTGGGGCTTAGCAGGGAAAGTTTAAAATGAGCCTGGAGTATTTTCTAAAATCAGATAATAAAGAAGTGCTCAGAGAATAATGGAGACTTTTCCATAAGACACGGGAGCCAACGAAGGGCCTCCATGGTCACATGAGACACTCTGAGTATGAAAGTGATTAACAGTGAGAGACTATAATCTACTGGATAAAATAATAATCCACGAACGAGCCCACGGTTCTGCGAAGGAAGGAAGGGGAGAGGCTGGAAGGAGGAAGGAAAGCTTTCCCTACAGCGGATCACTGGCTAGTCAGGAAAGGGGGCGACAGAGCTGGGGGTGGGGGAAGTCACCATTCTGCAACCACCCACCACTAACTATTATTCAGGCAAGATTCATTCAAAGGATAGTAAATCACACCTGAAGAGGAACAGGGTAGTCGAATAGCCTCAAAATATCTCCTCTCTCCACAGATCCTGTATTCATTGCAAATAAAAGATAATTAACATTAAAGCAGAGAAATCTGGCAAGTTAACGTCAACAATAAGGGGATAAACTGGCACCATGAGCTTTTGGATGTGAGCCACTGGGAAACACATCAATCGCCTATACTGTATTCCTGTAGTAAATGCATCTAATTAAACCTGAATCTAATCCTGAGGAAAAGGGAGATGCACTACATTGAGGGAAGGCATTCTACACAAGCCACTGCTCTGCACTCCTCCAAAATGTCAATGGCATGAAGACAAAGGCTGAAGCATTCTTCCAGATAAGAGAGACTAGACACGACCATCAGATGCTCAATCCTAGACCAGACCGAGTCAGATTTACAAAACGACAACAAAACTGCCATAAAGGAATTACGGGGACAACTGACAGAAATCAAATATGGAGTCTACATTAGATAACAGTGTTCTATTAACGTTGACTTTGAGTTTGATAACTGTCCTGCAGTTATGTGAGAGAATGTCCTTTTTGTCAAGAAATCCATGCTTAAGCATTTCAGAGGTGACGGGGCATCATTTCTACATCTAACTCTCAAATGGTTCAGGGAGGAAAATAGTAAATGTATGTGAAAAGACATAAAAAATATGTCTATAGAGAGAATAGGAGTAAGTGGGTGATGATAAAACAAATGGGATAAATATTAATAACTGGTAAATCTCAGTGAAATGTATTAATTTTGCAATTCTTTAAGTTTGAAATTAATTCAAAATAAAGACGTTAAAATATTTAAAAAATAAACTTTCCTGCTTTAAATGTATTTTCTTGTTATTTAAATGCATTAATAAGTAGTACATATGCTAATTATAAAAAGTTGTCTTTTTACTTTGGTTTCCTTCGTAGTACTACGTATCTCACGCATCTAAGTATTTTATGCATCTAGAAACGAGTCCACAGACTACGCCGAACCAGCAAAGGGTCTGCGGTGCCCGAAGGAGCAGCAGCTCTGCTCTGAAACCACAGGGAGCCGTGCGGGCCACCTGCCGGGCGTGGGCTGGGCAACGGGGAAGGGGTTGTGTGTGGCAGCAGCACACTGCCACCTGAAGGGGGCCTGGGGACTCATGAGGCACGTGCCATGAACTGGTCATACGGATCACTACACACCAAATGCACACCCCTCCTATCCCTTCACCCCCAACTTTCTGGCATGTAAATAAATCCAAGAAGCCTGACTAAACTGGAGTGGGGACAGGTCAGATGTGAATAAGTGAATGGGGCTGCTTACTGATCTGACAAGATGGGACCATTTTCTTGTTTAAAAAGTGTTCAGAGGACAGGGACATGAGTCAAGGTGAAAGGAGCACCTTTCAAGTAAAAAATAAAAGGCACTTCGTTAAACACAAAGCATTCATTGTTTTTTTAACAAGTACCCAAAACGACTGCTTTTCAAAATTTTTACTTAAAGAATGAATCTATATATGCATGGGATCTGCCCACATAGAATGGAAATATTTTGATTAAGTATCTGATCATTTCCAGTGTAATCTATGATTTCTAAATATACTGCTTTAGAACACTGTCAAGACAACGCAAATAAAAGGTCATATGAATTACTTTTTCAGACATCACTTTGCTTAGGGGAAATCTTGTTTCCAATGAGCTCAGTGAGATGGGTGGGCAAAGAGGACTGGGAGAATGGCAGGAGACCCGCATCCTCTCCAAGGTGGTAAACGTTCAAAATCACACACAGTTAGTTTTAAACGGAAACTCTTCACGCTGCTGACTGAGGCCATGACTTCTGAGCGGACGGAGAAGCGGCACAGTGTATTAAACCACACTCTCTCTCTTTACTTAGCCGAAGAGTAAGGAAGCACTGCAGCAGGTGACAGAACGGTACGGAAGGTGAGAGCCTGTTAACTAAACGGTCATGAGCAGAAGAAACTCTTTGGTGCTGAAAAAGAACACCAGGCCAGGTACAGGAGCTCTGGCAATGAGGACAGCGCTCAGTGCCAGGGTGGGCGGTGGGAGCAGCCTGCAGGGGAGAGCAATGGGGCACTCTGCCCGCACCTCGACCGTGCCCACGGCCCCGTCGGTAAAGCCTGGTTCTGGCCACGCTGAACAATCGGAACTTAGATGAGACTTCCTGAAATTGAGGCTGTGTTCCCTGGCTCCCAGATGAAAGGGGAGCCCACCAACGGAGAGGAAAGAACACAGATTAGGTAAAGAATTACTCAGAAAAAGAGGCCCGTGGTCTCTTGGATACAACACCGGCAGCACAAGCAACAAAAGAAAAAAAATGCATAAACTGAACTTCATCAAAATTAATGTTTGAACTATCGAGAAAGCAAAAAAATCCACAGAATGGGAAAAATATTTGCAAATAATATAGCTGATAAGGGATTTATATCCAAAATATATAAAGAATTCTTACAAGTCAATAATAAAGAGACGAGTGACCCAATTAAAAAAATGGATAAGAGATTTAAATATTTCTCCAAAGATATGTAAATAAATGACTAATAGGCACATAAAAAGATGCTCAACATCATTAATCATCAGGGAAATGCAAATCAAAACCAAAATTAAGATATCACTTCACGTACAATATGATGGCTATAATAAAAAATATGGATAATAACAAATGTTGGCAAGTATGCAGAGAAACTGAAATCCTCATCCATTGCTAGGGGGAATGTAAAATGTCCTCATACATTGCTAGGGGGAATGTAAAATGCAGCTGCTGTGGAAAATGTTCTGGAAGCTCCTCAAAAGGTTAAATACAGTCACTATATGACACAGCAATTCCACTCCTAGGTATGTACCAAAAAGAATTAAAAACATGTGTCCACACAAAAACCTGTACGTGAATGTTCATAGCAGCATTATTCCTAACAGCCAAAAAGTGTGGACAACCAAAATATCCGTCAACTGATGAATGGACAAAATGCCATCCACGCAGTGGAACAGCACTGGCCAAAAGAAGAAGCAGAGTGCTGATGCATGACACGACGCGAATGAGCCTTGAAAACGTCACACTAAATGCAAGAAGTCTGACACAAAAGGTAACATTTTGGAAGATACCACTGATACGAAGTGTCCGGAACAGGCACATCCATAAAGAGAGGGAGTGGATTAGCGGTTGCCAGGGCCGGCGGATGGGGAGGAGGATGGAGAGTGACTGATAATGGTTTGGGTGTCCTCCTGGAATGACGACGACATCCTGGCATCAGACAGCAATGAGGGCAGCATGACTCTGTAAGTATACTAATACCCGACAGAGTATACGTTTTTGAAGGGTGAATTTTATGAAATGTAAATTGTATCTCAATAAAGCAGTTATTTTTTTTTAAACTAGCTGAATTGGAAACATCACCATGAATTGAAGGCCTTTTAAGTAAAAGGTAATTGTTCTGCTCTGCTGTTAGGCAGGTCAGAGCCCCGGGGGTCACCTGCTCGGCCTACACAAGCACCCCCAGTGCCTGGGTCTTGGATCTTGATATCATTCTCCTCTCTGCTAAGAAGAACCAGATCTCCCTGGAGGAGCAGCCAATTCACGTTGTAGGGCAGAGAGAATTAAGAACCAGGGACACCTTACTGTCAAATAAGAAAACAGAGGTACTTTCACAGCCACCCTGGGGACAGAACTTAAAAAGAGAATGAGGTTAGCTTACAGAAAGGTTCTAGTGGCCAGGCAGTGGCATTCTGAGCTTCAAAAAGAAAACAACGTCATCAATGGAACAATTCCAAGACATGGCCCAAAGTGGAAATTATATAAAGTATACTACAGAAGTCATAGCTACTGGTTTGTCCCTAATCTCTCATAAAAAAAGGAAATGAGAAAATGACAAATCATTCCATTGGTAAAAGAATACAGAATACTATGATTTGTTTTACTAATACTTTCCCCTGAGTAAGAAGATTATATAGTTATTATAGTAATAATGACTCTAGCTTGTTTTGATTTCTCTAGGAAATAGATGAGACATTTTATGAAGATAAAAAATTTGCTGAAATGATACCAAAAGAGCATTAGAATTCAGTAATAGCCTCCAGTGGGCTGGAGTTGGAGTCTGTTTAGAATGTCATACCCAGGACACTGTGCTGTGATTCGCTTAGAAGCTGCCCTCTGCTATGCATCGGGCTGTTTTATGCCAGTTATTTACATCTAGTGAAAAAGGCCATAGCTAAAACAGCGGGGATAGGGGATACAGGAGGGGAGAATATAAACATCTCCGCCAGAAGGACTTTCTGGGTCTGAGGGCGGCCCGACTCTGAAGGCCAGGAGTGTCCCTGGGGAGCACTCAGAGCATCCCTGGGGAGCACTCATGGCTCTAGCGACGCTGCCCTACAGCCGGAGCACGCTGTGCCCTGCTAACTTATGGCATAGTCTCCTTTAGTTTTCATACCCTTTGCCACTAAACAAACTTTACAGCTCACAACTGTGCCTACTGGAGTCTTCCTGTCAATCTCATCACCAACCCTAGGGGCAGCCAGGCTGGTAAACAAAGGCCAGTCCACACCTCGATCATAAAAAGTAAAGGGCTTGGATTTAACAGGTAATGGGAAGCCGTCTGAAGGGCTTTAAGCAGGGGCATAACCAGATCTAATTCATGTTTTTAAAAGAGATCTGGCTACTGTGAAGACAGGGAACTGAAAAGAGTTAGAGCTTGATGTGGTGTCTACAGCTTAGAAAGGTGATGGAGACATGATGAGGAAGCTTTCTGGATCCAGCAGGATGCTGAACTTGGCTTCTAGAGAACCCTCCCGTGAGAAACATGCTTGGTAAAATATAGTAAAAGCTATTTTAAAACACAGCCAAGCTCTAAAGAAAATACAAAGAAGAAATAAAGGGAACCCCTTGAGTGTTAGAATTAAAAAGAGGACATTCAGCAGAAGTGGGTAAGCACACAGCTGATGCTGTAAAAGGTCTGCAGGCCCCTGGAATGGGATTTCAACATCTGCTGCAGGAGATGCAATTCTGGGTCTCACACTCTGTGGGAGTGAGACATGAGTTCCCCATATAAAGGCAGGGTCCTGGAAAAGTTGCCTCCTTTCTATAAGAGGGTTGGAAAAACTCTGCCCACCAGCCCATGAGAGCAGCAAGAAAGTCTGTTTCCGCTTAGGCTTTGGGTGAGAAATCACAACCCTAAAACTACGCTATTTATCGATGTATCTGAATTTACACTCTCTATGTGCTACAGAAATTCCAAACTAAGAAATACAAAAAACTAGTCCTATAGCAGTGAACTCCTGCAGTATCCAATAGAAGCGTACACAAAAATTGCTCTGTAGGGACAAATTTAGAATCCAGAATGCTTGGGACGCCTACAGAAAACAATCAGTCTGGCTAAAGATAAGCTTGTGGTAAAAATGCATGAGCCGTGTTAAGCCACAATCTAACATAAAGGAGAATCAGTGTCACCCCAAAGAAACTGAAATAATACAAGACTCTGAAAGAGACTTTAAAATTATTTTCTAAGTAAAAAAATAGAAGCCAAGATGAAAGAACAGGACACTATGAAAAAGAGATGACGGTGGCCGGGACCATGTGGCTGATGTGAAGATGGTGAGACAAATGAATTCATTTTTGAAAAGACAGCTTACAGGATCTGCTGATTAGCTGGACATGGAAGAACCAAGAACTCCTATCTTTTGCATAAGCAAACAGGTGGATGCTATGCCGTTTACTGAGTGAAAAAGACTAAAAGAGGAAGAGCGGGGTGGGAGAGGTGGGCTCACGTGCTCAGCGGGGGACGCCTGCTATACCTCCAGGCAGAGATGCCTCGTAGGAGGTTAACTATTCAAATCTAGAGCTTAGGTCAGAACGCGGGACTAGAGGTGTCAATTTAGGCATCAGCAGAAGACAGATGATATTTAAAACCTTGTAGATTACCATCTGTCATTCTTCAGGATGTAACCTCAGAGTTACCTCCTGTGAGGTCTTAAACCTCGGAGTAACCTGTATTTCTCTTACACACTCTGTGACTTTATTTACCTGTCTCACATTTATCCTAAACACCTAGCCCAGTGCAGGGCACATAACCAGAAGTCAGTATGTTTGCTTGGTTCTTGGATGAATGACTATTCTGAGGTTCTAAATGCTGGCCCCTGGCACAGTGTCTTGAAGGAGTGGACACCCCAACATATTACTGAATGAATAGGTGATCTAACCTTCTGAGCTGCTAGACTCTGACTGCTTTCGCTCAGAGCCAAAGATGTAAAATACTGGATACACTCATCCAGCTCCGTTTGAGGTAAAGAAGCCAGCAGGTGTCTTAGCTCTTCTTCAATGGTAGAATCCTGAAATAAAAGGAAAGAAATCCTTCCTGATTAAGCTCGACAACTGAGCACAACGACAAAAAGTACACAAAGAATCAAAGCCCAAAAAGCAACAACAAAAAAAAAACCAGATAAATTAGTGCTTTTAGTCTTCAACAGTCACCACCACCCCCAGGCAGACAGAGGATCATTTAGTTTTGAATTCTATACTTTCATATCTTCTGCCTTTCAAATTGAAAGACCTATTGCAAAATATAGCTCAAGATTTTCACCTCATAGGCTACTTCACATTTTGACTCAAAATCAGTTATTACATTCTTTTTAACTAAAGTCAGCTTTTAAAATCCAGAACTTGCTACTGATTTTCCCTAGTATCTTACCTCCAGCATATTTGTTTTCTATTTTTCAAAAACTGATAGCAACTTTTCAGATTTTCATTTCCTAGTCTAGGAAAGGTACTCAAGAAACATGCTCAAACACTGATGTTAGTGGTTAACAACTGATATCTGTGTGTATTAATATACTAATAACTATATATAGTGGTTCTCTAGTTACTGTTTTGCACCCCAGGAAACATTTAGCAATATCTGGAGATGTTTTTGGTTGTCACGACTTGGGGCTGCCACTGGCATCTAGGGAGTAGAGGCTGGGGATGCTGTTAAACGCCCTACAATGCACAGGACAGCTTCCAACAACAAAGAATTATTTGGCCCCAAGTGTCAATAGTGTTGAAGTTGAGGAAAACTGATCTAACAGCAACCTGGGAACAAGGGAACAATTCATGGAGGCTATGAAGTCACCCTCTTGTGTATGAGACTCTCGGTCCCCAAAAGGGGAAAATAACATGAGAGACTCAGCATCTCCTAAGGAATCAAGAAACTTTTGTACGGAAAATACAATTTCAGGTATATAACGTTTACCTGCTTGTGAAAGGTAGCCAACAAACTACTTTTTGAATATTTATTTTATGCCCAAAGTGAAGATTGTATGTTACACTTTTTTCACTCGCTGGATTATCTGCTTTACTTACTTCTTTTAAAGATGGCAAACGAGGTGGTCGGAGGAAAAAGCGAAGATCACTCTCTTTGCTTCGTGCCAAACCAATAAGAGTTCTCAGATCACAGGCTTGGGCAATCATCCTGTACTGGTAATCTATTGTCAAAGTATACTGTCAGCACCCAAATGAGCTTGGAAATTGTTTCAAGGATTAAAAGAACACGCTACTTGAAAGCACTCTAACTTTTAAATTACGAGTTTATAATTCAAGATTTCTCAAGTATTTTTTTTACAACTACAACACCAATAAGCTAAATATCCAACATTTCCATATCTGATCTCACAATTCTCAGCATTTACCTGGGTACATCAGGGGCTAGCTAATATTTTTGAAAAGATGAAACTCAAATGTGAAAACTAATAGGTCAGAATTTAACTCCTCCTTTTGTAAAATAACCCTAGTGTTCAAAAGCTGTTGTCACTACTCCAAACGCCTGAGGCTGCATGTAGGCCCATTCCCTGGCGACAGTATGCTGCTTCGGCATTGCATGATGTCCATGAATCGTCTGCGGTTCCAGACGGGGGGACTTTGTTTTTGCCTCCATGATTGAACCATTCCACTCTTTATGTATTGCTATAGACCGAATGTTTGGGTCGCCCCAAAATCCACATGATCAAACCTAATCCCCAATGTCATGGTATTTAGAGGAAGGGCCTTTGGGAGGTGATTAGGTCATGATGGCAGACATTGCGTGAATGGGATTAGAACCCTTATAAAAGAGACCTCAGAGAGACCCAGTGTCCCTTCCGTCACATAAGGACACAAAGAAAAGATGGCCAGCTATGAAACAGCAAGCAGGTCCTCGACAGACACCACATCTGCTGGCACTTTGATCTTGCATTTCTAGCCTCTAGAACTGAGAAATAAATTTCTGTTGTTCATATGCCACCCAGCCTGTGGTATTTTGTTATAGTGGCCCAAGGAGACTAAGACATGTATCCAATCAAAACTCCAATCACTGACGCGGACATTCTTTTTAATAACGGCAGCTCATAACCTGGGCAAGTTCTTCAAGATCAAGTGGGGAACTTTTTGAAATATATATGCCTGGGCTCCAATCCTGATTTTCCTGACACAGTAAGTCTGAAATGGAGTCCCGGGAGGCAGATTTTGAAAAAGATTTTTATTTTAAGTCTAACATTAAAAAAGTTTTTATTTATGTTATAAGTTATTATAATTATGGCCGCCAATCAATCGAATAACTTGTATGGAGGCAGAGATCTTATTCTGAGACTTTTCTTGAGAACATTATTCTAGTTTTTTACCCATTTTTATGACTCTACTAACAAAGTGTACGTTAGTCTCCGGACTAAAATCGAAGCAGATCTGAGCTCTTGATCATGTATTTTTACTGAGTTTCAGATAAAATTAAATATTTTAAATATCCCTTAAAAGTGATAAATGCATAGAAATCAGATACATCTGACTGATTATTAATATCAGACCCAAGTCAGATTGTCAAGTGAAAGCAAATATAACTATAAGATGCAGCAAGCAATTAAAATATATTTCATTAAATAGGAACCAAAAGAAAATGCAAACACAACATTAGGCGATAACAGAATCCAGAGTTCCTTCCAAGCGTCTCTCTAACCGAGCGAAACTCTGTTCTGGGACAAAGTCGCACAAACGTACCTGCCACAGCCTGAGGCTGCTCTTACCACACACGTCTGGTCACCAGGCCAGCTGGCTTTCACTGGGGTTTCTTTTTCTAATTTCCGGAAGTCTTTTTTAACATATTTAAAGATTGCCTGAATTCTTTCCCTTCTTTAATGCCTCATTCCCTTCTCTTCTACGTCAGAAACGGCGCGCGGCGCGCTGGGCTGGCGGGCTCACCGTGCCAGTGCCGAGCCGCCAGCATCTCCTGCACCGCCTGCATCCGGGCCGCTCTGTCGTCCGACCTGCTCTTCTGCAGCAGCAGCCACACCGCACACTCGTGGTCCTCCAGGTCGACTGTGCTGAACGTGTCTGCAAGAGAAAGAGAGGCAGCATGGCCACTGTGGACACACCGTTTATTTAGTGTGGCAATTTACAAGTATTTGAAAATCTATTATAGGAGAGTTCAATCTATTTCCAAGTATTGCTAATAAGTGATAGTATATTCTCAGCTGTCATTTCTTTTAATGTTTATTCTGTGTAGTATCTATGTGCTTTTGTTTTATATACTATCTTGCTTCTACTATGTGTTTTGTTGGTTTTATTTTGCTTTTTCCCTACCACAGCTCGATTTTACAACTGTTTTTTTGCCATATTTGCTCAATCTATATGCCTGAGTCTATATTTTTTTCTAAACCACATGAAAGGAAATTGCAGAAATAATGACTTTCGCCTTTCATAGTTCATCCTGCGCCTCCTAAGAATAAGCCTGTGTTCACCTATATAATCACAATGCCATAACACCCAAGAACACTAACAAAAACCTTCCAAATCATCTAAAATCCAACCTAACTCCATATTCGAATTTCTCCAATAGCCTCCAAAATATCTTTGTTTTTTAAAACCGGATTTAATTAAATCTCTTTGCTCTCTCCTAATTCTAGAAAGGGTTCCCACCCTTTCTTTTTTATGCCAACTTTAGAGGTCTGGTAAGCTCTTTTCTGGCTTGCTCCTGCCTGTGAGATCTACATGTTTCATGCAATATTCTCATTATGAGAAAGCGTTACTACTA
>NW_011889073.1:1078547-1087496 GCF_000151845.1 Pteropus vampyrus | reverse complement strand
TTTAGAGGTCTGGTAAGCTCTTTTCTGGCTTGCTCCTGCCTGTGAGATCTACATGTTTCATGCAATATTCTCATTATGAGAAAGCGTTACTACTACTAATAAAATATCTAAAAAAAAATTCCTCTAACAAATTTTAAATTTTGAAGTGGGCATATTTCATTTCAATATTTATTTACAAATAGCTAACAAACAACCACGAAAGAAGAAAACTGTCCAAGGCATTAAGCCCTTAAAATTAAATATAGCAAGAGAATACTGTTACTTAATTTTCCAAAGCCATAATAAATGTTAATGAAAAATATCTCAGGTAGATCATCAAATGACTTTCTGTTTACTGATAAGGATTCCCAGTTAAATGTTGGATACTTACCGGCAAACGGACCCTGTAGTATCTTGGCTGACGTTGCCAATACTTTCCTTACTGCTTTGTGAAGCTCTTTTCTTGCCTGGTAGAGGATTCCTAAAGTGATTACAATTTAAATAAAACTAAGTAGGTACTCTTCATGCTAAGCCCCAATACTTCAAAGAGAAATCTCAAAAAGAAAATATAAAATAGCATCTTTTTGTTATTGTCACTATCAAAGCAACTAAAACCATATGGGAACACAGAGCTCTAGATCCCAAAATAAGATTGCTCTCCACGTCAGGGAAAAAGTAAAAAACAAAACAAAAACACTAACCAAAGCTAACAAAAATCCTCATACACAACATAGGATTAGCTACATTCAGGAAAATGTCCCTTAAAAATAGTCCCTATATTTACTAGTTAAATCGTAAGCTATAAAAACTACTTGTGTAATAGAAACTGTAACACCATAAAAGCATGTTGAAATACAGCAAGGCGAAATAATAATAAACACAACAGGAGAGCGATGAGATCTACAGCTCGGAGGCGGGGAGCAGCAGAACCTGCCTCGCTCAAGGATCAGAATGTGCTAACAGGCACGGGTATAACATGCAGCTCTGTGTGGTGACTCGCCAGACTGCCCTTAATGAAAAGATACGCCTCTGCGCTAAAATTTCATGATCACCAAGCAATTGTCTGATTCCTAATTAGGTTTCCATGAGACTAACAACAAAGAATATTGTGACTAGTAAAAACAGGTTTTCCAGCTTCTATGAGATTTTTTTCCCCTCTGTAAATAAGTTGGTGTTCATATTTACGAATCCATCTCATGAGTTTAGTGTGCATGAATAAATCCCTGATATCAGAAATATCTCTGAGCAAGGTGAAGAAATCATGTTTTTATGCTGGCCAAAATGAGTGCCAGGTGTGGCCTCTGAGTTTAGACTAGAACAGCTGGCTGGCCTTCGCTTAATTATAGGAGAGCTGCAAACTCGGGTTAAACATGGAAGTCTGAAATTTGGGCTTCAATTAATTCTTTAGGGGCTTGGTTCTCACACGGTTTGGTGATTATCTTAGAGTCAGCTGAACCTATCTTATTAACACTGTGTTTTAAATATTCATTCCTAAAATTCAATAACTAGCTTCCATTTTTCCACAAAGATGAAAATACTTCACTATAAACTTACCATGATTTTCTCTTTTATCTATAGGAACTGTGTTCACATAAATGTATGACTTCATTTTTTCTCTCTCTACCACTTGAGTGTCTAGTGTCAAAGACTTCTTCAGGGCCAGAGCCTCATAGGTAAGAAATAATGAACCTCTTAAAAAGAAATAAAAAATACACCATAAATATATGATCGAAATGTAACACAAGAGTCACTTGTAATCTTTTCATAGTGAATATTTCTTCATTGGGAAACATAATATGTATACAGTAATGTGCATATACCATATAGTACATTTGTATGTATGTGCAAAATATATGTACAAAGGCAAACACACATTTCAGTTTAACAAATAAAAATAAAAAGCTACAGCTACATTTACCCAGGCAAAAAACAGAACTTTTAACAGTACCCCAGAGCCCACAGTATGTCCCCCCCCCACCCCGGTCCTGACGCATTACCTCATCTCTACAGCTAATTATTATTCTGACTTTTATCATAGTAATACCCCTGCTTTTCTTTATAGTTTAGCATCCATACATCCTTAAACAAGAGCTTAGTTTGTCTGCCTGTGAACTTCACAGGAATGGACTCACACCAGACGTATTCTTCAGTTCAGACCTGTTTGTGAGAGCCATCAGCGCTGTGAACGAATCCAGAGTCCATGCATTTGTATTTTCATACGGTACATGAATCATCCACTGAACGGATGCACATCGACTTATTTCTCCATTCTACCACAGGCGGGCATTTAGGGAATTGCTAGTTTCAGTCTATTACAGACGACACTGTTACACATCTCATACAGCTATACTGTACACACAGGTGTTTGTGTTCCTCTAGAGTACATATGTAGAATTACAGACTTCCTGACAGCATATATATTGTTCAACTTTACAACATAATGCCAAACTGTTTTTTCAAAAAGATTAGCCAGTTTGTACTCCTATCACCAGCATAAAAGTTCCTCCTTTTCTAAGAGTTATACCTAATGACAATTTTTAAATGTGACATACAATATTGTTTGCTGTGTACCCTCAAATGAAGGATATTTTTCCTCTCATCAGATTGCCCTGCACACTCCCTAAATCCACACACCAAGGCTGCACTATGTGGATTTAGAGCTTATGAACGTTAGTTACACTAAGCCTTCTCCAGGGCTTCCCACCCCAAAGCGAAAGCACGTAAGACAAAAAGGCCAGACACTGGCCTTCACCAGAGGAACAGAGAGAAGACTCGAGAGAATCCTCTTCTCTCCAACCTAAATGCCCAACAACAGACGCCTGGATAAAGAAGTCATGATTCGTATATACAATGGAATATTACTCAGCCTTAAAAAAAAAAAAAAAATGAAATCCTACCATTTGCAACGACGTGGGTGGACCTAGAGGTTATTATGCTGGGCAAAATAAGTCAGAGAAAGGTAAATACCATATGATTTCACTTACATATGGAATCTAAAGAACAAAAAGAACAAACTAATGGAAAGCAGATTCACAAATACAGAGGACAATCTGGTGACAGCCAGAGGGGAGAGGGGTTGGGGGGCTGGGAGAAAGGGGTGAAGGGTTAAAGAAGCACAAATCAGTAGTCGAGAGATGGTCAGGGGGGTGGGGAGCACGGCGTGGGGAACGCAGTCAGCAGTGATGTGATGGCCGGGTGGGGGGCCAGAGGGAGGACAGAGCAATCGGGGGGATCGTTTCATAAACTATATAAATGTCTAACCAGTGTATTATATACTTGAAATTAATACTAATAATAAAATAAAATGCTTAAAAAAAAAAGAATCCTCTTCTCTCTTGGGAATCTACCCGAACAGCCTAAAAACAAAGCAAATGTATTCAAGTATTTTTACCATGCTTTCCATGAAAGACAAAATTCTTTAATAGAAATTGTGTGATTAATTTCTACTCTATTTCTGAACATAACTGTGATATAAATAAAGAAATTGTGTTACAAAAGAGTACTCATTTATCTTTTGCCCAGAATAAGTCAAAGGGAAAAATCATCTAAATACATTTTGCCTCACCTTACAATATCATGGAGAAATCTTATATTTGGATAAAATGCCAAATATACCTCCTTTATCATTTTAGCATTTGAGTTGATTGTATATTTATACTAGTGAAAAAGAGTATTATCAACAAAAACACTAAAGCAGTATTAGACATACATTTAACATATATACCCCCTCTAAAAAAGGGGAAAGAAAGAAGAACGAAAAATCAGTTTTGAGAGTCGCTTCATTCATTAAGCCCGCACCTTTAAGATACTTAGCGTGCGGTGGAAGATGGCAATCTCCTGTCGGCCTGAGTCCTCAGTCGGCCTCAATTTCCTTTCCTAAGAGTTTTATAATGATTTAAAAATTTTTCAAAACTAATTTAGACTATAGTCCATCTTCACCTTCTTCGCCCACTTTAGAACCTAACGTGATTTTAAGCATGTGAAAGCTAATTAGTGAGTTCCCTGCTGTATCTGTCAACTGCTTTCCTTGAAGCAACAGTGCCAGGTGGGCAGAATCCCCATTATACACTTGGACCCAAGAGAAAACGATATTCAGAAGGTCAAGTAAGTGGACTGACAGAACCCTGAAGTGGTAGAACCAGTGATTACCCAGTGGCGAATCCACCTAATTCCGAAACCTATGCCCTTTTTGCTACCTGTAAATCACTTCCACTGAGGTTTCAAATAGTTGTATAAGGATGCCAATTAGTATTTGCAGTTGACACTTACCCTAAAATAAGCGATCCAGTTAACTTTATTATATTTCCTTCAAAAAAGAAAAAAAAAGTCAATGTGATGAATTTTATTTTAAAAATGTAACGGGAAAGAGGCAACACTGTTATGTCTCTACCTACATCATACATAATTGGATAAAAAGTTATTGATATCTTTCCATAAATAAAATCGGTTGCTATCAACACATGGCTTCCGATCTCCAGATATAAACGAATGAACGAATAAATGCTGTATATAAAAATATAACCAATATTTCATATTCATTCTCATTTCACACTCATTCTCCCCTTCCTCCACCAGCTACTCTGCCCTCCCCCTGCAAATCGGCGAGACCCTAGCTCTGCGGCACTGCTGGTACTGCCAGGCTTCCAGTGCTGCCACTGAATGCGACCCCCAGGGAACTGACCTCCCTTCTGACTCCTTTAGTTCATGACCAATTCATTAAGGAGAGGGGATAATTCTTCCCGCCCCTACTAAGACTACAATGTTGAGGAACTGTTTGTCAGGTGGAGACAGTCCCTTCCCAGAATAATGATGTCATCACTGGTGGTTAAGTACCACGTGGAGACAGCCCTGTTTTAAATACAGGTTACGTGCTACAAGTTTATTTGCAATTTTTCTGTTCAAAACTTGGAAAAACCTTCTTTGCTGTTAAAAAAAAAAACTAGAGCGCTCTCCTTCTGCCACCCAAGATGCCGAAAGGCCAGGGGAAGGAAGGTGGCCTGCGCCCCTGCTGCTGTGGCAGCAGGAGGCCAGGAAGGTGGCAAATCCATTGTCTGAGGAAACACCCAAGAATTTTGGCATTGGACAGGACATCCGGCCCAAAAGGGACCTCACCCGCTTTGTCAAATGGCCACGCTACACGGGGCTGCAGCAGCAAAGAGCTGTTCTCTATAGGCGCCTGAAAGTGACTCCTGCAATGAAGCAGTTCGCCCAGGCCGTGGGCCGCCAGACTCAAGTGCTTAAGCTGGCGCACGGGCACAGTCCAGAGACAACACAAGGGAAGCAGAGGTTGTTGGCTCAGGCTGAAGAAACAGCTGCCGGCAAAAGGGATGTCCCCAACAGGAGGCCACCTGTCCTTCGAGTGGGAATTAATACTGCCCCCACTTAGGTGGAGAACAAGAAGGTTCGGCTGGTAGTGACTGCACATGATGTGGATCCCATCGCCTGTCCCCACCTGTCCTGTGCCGTGAGTCAGGGGTTCCCCACTGCATCATCCAGGGGAAGGCCAGGCTGGGGCTCCTGGTCCACGGGAAGACCTGTGCCACCGCTGCCTTCACAGGGCTTAACCTGGGAGACAGGAAGCGCTGGCTAAGCTGGTGGGGTACCACGAGATCCGCCGTCAACGGGGACGCAGTGTCTTGGGCCCACACTCAGCTTGCACTGCCGAGCTGGAAAAGGCGAAGGCTAAAGAACTGGCCACCAACCGGGGCCAGGTGTACATGTTTGAGTTTTCTGTACGTCGAGGTAATAAAAATTCAACTTCAAAGAAAACGAAACAAAACAAAAGGACTCCCAGTGGCAGACACAGCTAGTTGCCTATCGATACACCTAAGCCCCTTAATCCTGACTAACATAGCCCGATTCCCATCCAGTTCTCATAGCCCTTGGCCGCCAGGGCTGGCTGTACAACACAGCTGTAGTCAGCCACATACAGATGGATGTCTATGGGGAGGGACCCCCCAAATAAAAAGACAATGCCTCAGGAGATGGCTTCGGCCTTTCTGCCTTCTTGATGTCCAGGGATTCAGCAACCGTCTTGTGACCATGAGGACAATAAAGGTAACGGAGCAGGAAGACGAGAGGATTGCTAAACTGCAATTCCTGCCCTGTCTCTATCTTCACTTCCTGTTATGTAGGAAAAATGAAAACCTCATTTAAGCCATGGTACAAGTTTCTGTTACGTGCAAGGAACACAACCTTAACTTCATAGATTACCCATGACGCTTTGGTACCGCGGCCAGCCCACAAAGAATCTACGTTACCTATAATTTGGTGGCAGTATAGAGGTAGCCCTTCGCTCAAGAACACATCTCCCCTCCCTACGGCAATAAGAACTCTCCCCAGCCGACCTCCCTACACATCTAGCAAGGGGGATGAACGTCCCTCCCAAACTCCATGACCTAGTGGCTCCAGTACAGGGAAGAGGACAGTTCCAGATCCGCAGGGATGGGATCAGAAGTTGTGACACAGAGCTTCCTGACCGAGCAACTCCTTTGGGGCGTTTTCACTCTGAGATGGCTTCCCGGACGTCCCCCCCTTCCCCCATCCTGTGGGCCGCAGAGCAGCCAGGTGCCTTCTCTGCTGCTACCTCCGTTACTTCTTACCAGGACGCTTCTTGTCCCCTGGACCCTGGGAACAGAAGAGTCTCACAGCCTTTCCTCCTACCCTAAATTCACTACTTGAGTTTGTTCTGCCAGAAACAAAAGGGGAAAAAGCTCCGTTCTCTGTTCCTACTCCTCTTTTTATACTTAAAATACAGAATCACAGCATTTTCTAGATGAAAAGGATCTATCCTCAACACCTATTGTAAAGATCAAAAGGAAGCTCCAGGGAACAAGGACTTTGTGTTATTCAATGCAGGCGTACCTCATTTTATTGTACTTCGCTTTGTTTTTATATATCGAAGGTAAGAACCTCCACCAGCAAAATGATTACAACTCGCTGAAGGATCAGATAATGGTTAGCATCCTTTAGTAACAATATTTTTTAATTAAGATATGTACATAGACGCTAACATAATAATACTGCACACTTAACAGATTACAATATAGTGTAAACATAACTTTTATATGTGCTAGGAAACAAAAAAAATTCACAGCTCACTTTACTGCAATATTTGCCTTACTGCAGTCGTCTGTTACTGAACCCGCAGGACCTCTGAGGCATACCTGTACTGTATCCTCACATTCTAGGCTAGGATAGCACCTGGCACAGAGTCGATAATAAATGAATATTTGTGAAATGAATAAAAGATGATCCAGGCCAATCTTCTCCTTTCACAAATAGTAATAAATAAAGTAAATAAAGATTTTCAAATAAAAACAGATTAGTGCTAGATCCTAAGCTCCTGTAAATCAAGCCCGTCATGTTCCTTGCTCGCCACTGAATTCGCAGACCCTGATACATGTGCCTGGCTCTGTTTCCTGCAGGAGCTTAATAAGAATGCAGTTAATACTTAAGTCAAGTTCAGCAGGATGAGTGTGAACCTGACAGGAAACACAGGGCAGGGAAAAGACTCCCAAGGAAAAGGAGTATGCATGGCTCTGGGCTTACACATTTGGGGTGGACCATTAGTATAGAAAAGACATACAATGAATCTGAGATTTATCCTGGGTTACAGTCCACGGGTTAGCACCCTGGAAACAGGCCACTATTTCTATAAGAAAATATTAAATTGTACTCACTGATATCTTTCCAGTACGTGCTTTTTGGCGGAGAAGTTGAGGTTCCTATTCTTCTGCAACAGATGACACAATAAGCAGCCAGGGACATGCTGTGTATTTAGAACAATTTAGCATCTAATTAAAAACATTTCTTTTGATCATAAGACTATGTCAAAATCACAGTGGATTGTTTACAGAGTTAGATTTTTCAAAACAAGGAAGAAAATGCCAATTAAAAAAATGTTCTCCCTTTAAAAACTTAAAGCTGACTTATTAGAATAATATTTTGCTAGTACTTTGATTATTCTTCTTCAAACTGTGTCTGATTGTGAACAATGGTTAGTAGGAAACTGGAAAACACAAGATTATTAATCAGAATGTCGATAGAGGAATTAAAAATTTTTAACATCTTTTAAAAAACATGTACACATATGGGTAGATATTTATATTTACCTCTGATGACTGAAGGCCCTACAGAAATGAAAAGCAGCTCTAAATGGAATATATACTTAGAATCCATTGAAGTACTTAGCTTTTCTTCATCTTCACGATGGTACCCAACATTGTTTAAAATATCTGAAATTTGTTCATTGTTGGCATCCTTTCAAAGAATGGTTGCTCCACCATTTCATCAACTGAGTAAAAATAATCTAACTATGATGCAATGGTTTCTAGCACAACTCGGGATTCTAGAATCATATCAGATTCTCTTTGGATAAGATACTTTTTTCTTTTTCTTGAGAGACTCATGTGAGAAGTGGTCCTTTGTTTAACATATAAAAATCTTCGAGCAGCTTTATAGAGATGAGTGGCAAATGACTTGGTGTACACGTGTAAGAAATACGTTAGAGTTAACACACAATAAAAAGCTTTTAATTTTTTTCCTGTGTTTCCAATACATCAACTGGTGACTAAGCAAACTCGTTTAGGCAAGAGGTAAACTTGTAAAGGTCACTGTTTCTTATTTTCTCACTTGTTTAATGGGTTGCTGCTACTTCTCTATGAGGCATAAGGGCAGTGATAAAAATGATATAAAAATTGCAATGAAGTAGATGCTCATAAAACCAGGGCAGAATACAATGTAAACTGCTTTGGGTATAGATTTGCATTTTAGTTACTATATGAAAACTTGACTAAAATACAAACGCAGAGCAAAAATACCCTGCTTCTTTCAATCCTCACTCCTACTATGAAGCGATCAACTGCACAACACTGCATTATACAAGTCTTCTTTACTATTAATTCTCTGGCCAAAAAAACCTTCATTGTTACCTTAAACGCACCTCCCCAGGCAGGCTTCCCTCCCACC
>NW_011889073.1:1067399-1078497 GCF_000151845.1 Pteropus vampyrus | reverse complement strand
GGAGAAGTTGAGGTTCCTATTCTTCTGCAACAGATGACACAATAAGCAGCCAGGGACATGCTGTGTATTTAGAACAATTTAGCATCTAATTAAAAACATTTCTTTTGATCATAAGACTATGTCAAAATCACAGTGGATTGTTTACAGAGTTAGATTTTTCAAAACAAGGAAGAAAATGCCAATTAAAAAAAATGTTCTCCCTTTAAAAACTTAAAGCTGACTTATTAGAATAATATTTTGCTAGTACTTTGATTATTCTTCTTCAAACTGTGTCTGATTGTGAACAATGGTTAGTAGGAAACTGGAAAACACAAGATTATTAATCAGAATGTCGATAGAGGAATTAAAAATTTTTAACATCTTTTAAAAAACATGTACACATATGGGTAGATATTTATATTTACCTCTGATGACTGAAGGCCCTACAGAAATGAAAAGCAGCTCTAAATGGAATATATACTTAGAATCCATTGAAGTACTTAGCTTTTCTTCATCTTCACGATGGTACCCAACATTGTTTAAAATATCTGAAATTTGTTCATTGTTGGCATCCTTTCAAAGAATGGTTGCTCCACCATTTCATCAACTGAGTAAAAATAATCTAACTATGATGCAATGGTTTCTAGCACAACTCGGGATTCTAGAATCATATCAGATTCTCTTTGGATAAGATACTTTTTTCTTTTTCTTGAGAGACTCATGTGAGAAGTGGTCCTTTGTTTAACATATAAAAATCTTCGAGCAGCTTTATAGAGATGAGTGGCAAATGACTTGGTGTACACGTGTAAGAAATACGTTAGAGTTAACACACAATAAAAAGCTTTTAATTTTTTTCCTGTGTTTCCAATACATCAACTGGTGACTAAGCAAACTCGTTTAGGCAAGAGGTAAACTTGTAAAGGTCACTGTTTCTTATTTTCTCACTTGTTTAATGGGTTGCTGCTACTTCTCTATGAGGCATAAGAGCAGTGATAAAAATGATATAAAAATTGCAATGAAGTAGATGCTCATAAAACCAGGGCAGAATACAATGTAAACTACTTTGGGTATAGATTTGCATTTTAGTTACTATATGAAAACTTGACTAAAATACAAACGCAGAGCAAAAATACCCTGCTTCTTTCAATCCTCACTCCTACTATGAAGCAATCAACTGCACAACACTGCATTATACAAGTCTTCTTTACTATTAATTCTCTGGCCAAAAAAACCTTCATTGTTACCTTAAACGCACCTCCCCAGGCAGGCTTCCCTCCCACCCGAGTCCTGGGTATAAATCTGAGAACACCGGAAATACACTTCCTAATCTTATTATCTGGATGTCCTCAGCTGACATCATTGGCCCTCGCAGCTTTCTCCAGAATAAACTCCTCTCTCAGTCTCGATTTCTAGTTCACCTGCTCTCCAGCCTCGACACACCTTCCACCCCTTGCTTTTCCAGGAATGAGCAGCCCGGCACGTGGCTCTACTTCCTTCCTGCTCAGCCTCCACTCTGCAGCATCACTTCGCCCTCCGCCTGCTCCCCCACCACTCTGGGATCCTCCTCTTTCTACAACCCTGCAACCCTAACCTGAAAATGTGCTTTCTCCGTGCCTACACTTGGACAGCCCAAACGTGGGTCTGGGTGAAAGATGATTGGGAGTGGCTTCTCAGAGTGATCTTTACTGCCCCTCATTAGGTCTCTCCTCCCCACAATGACTACTTTAAGCAATCCACATACTCTGCCCAGCCTCCTACCCTACCTCCAGCCCTCTCAAATGATCGTGTCTCTTATTTCACTCTGAAAATTAAGACTGAACTCCCTCAACTTCTTCTCCCATACCTACACGCAGGGAGAGATCCAGGTACGAGGGGCTTGACATTTAAGTAGAGGAGGCTCTTAAAACACACACACACACACACACACACACACACACACACACACACACACACACAACCATAAATATCAAATTAGGTACTAATATGAAAGTTATTTACAATGAGAAAAGATATCACAATAAACGGAGTCTTGGAGTCTACAGCCATGCCACCCTGAACGAGCCCGATCCCATCTGATCTCAGAAGCTAAGCAGGGTCGGGCCTGGTTAGTACTTGGATGGGAGACCACCTAGGAAGACCAGGTGCTGTAGGCGTAAATAAATAAATAACAAATAAATAAATGGAGTCTTAGAAATTTTGATACCTTTCTTCTGAGAGACCACTAGGCAGTGTGTCAGACATGCTTACTTATAAATGCTTCAGGATTACAATGTCCCTCCCTACCTGGGACACTGCAACTCCTAACACTCCAGGGGCCTACCTGTCCTACTAAGACGCCCTAAAGCCCAAGCTTCCTGACTCCGCAGTAAATCTACCCTGGCCTACAAAAAAAGGCATATTTATCCGCATCACCTTTTCCAGATTCCAACTTTCCATCTTTATCTCATTGTCTACCCTGGTTCTGGGGATGAGGTCTCACCCCTTTCTCAAAGGAAGGTGCACCACCTGTTCTAGATCTCATCGCTTCACTTCCATGGGGCCCTTGATTCATTATCTATCTGCCTTTCTCTTCTCCATCTTCACACATTCCCTCTCTGACAGCTCCTTCTACTCCTCCCCGCTAAATACTGGATGTTCATTGTTCTCCCATCAAAATACAAAAACAAAACAAAAAACGACTGGAAATAAAAAACCTCTCTCATCCGAGCACCCTCTAGCTATTGCTTCTCTCACTTCTCTTTATAAGATCCTTTTCCCAGCGTCTTCCTCCAACACTGAAACAGCACTCCCTAAGGTCGCCAGTGAGTGACATCTTGTTGCTCAATCCACTTTTCAGTCATCTTATTTGCTTTGTCCAGAGCATCTGATGACTCCCTCCTTCTCTTGAGCTACTACGCCGTTTTCTAGTTTGAGCCTTACATCTTTGGCCACTCCGCACCTACTACTTGTCAGAAATGGAAATCTGAGATGTTCTGAATAAGGCAGCACAGCCACACACACACACACACCCACCAGGCCTTTACTGAGCTTAACGCTGATTCAGCTGCCTCCACCTGGCCTTTAAATACCAGTGTTCCAGTGGCTTCCATCTGCGGTCTTTTCTCTCATGCTCTATCTCTGGCTGAGTATTTTCAGTGTTTTCCTCACGGACCCCTATAAGCTTATGATTCCCAAATCTCTGTAACTAGGTCTCTCTAAGCTTCAGATACATATATTCATCTGCCTAAAGCATATTTCCACTTTAAAGCACCACAAAAACTTAAAACCCAGGATGTCTAAAATCACATCATCATGCCCTTAAAACCAAATATCCCAAGACCATTTATTACTAGACCATGGTTTTCCCATTGATTAGAAATGACTCGTCATACACCAAAGTCAAGTCTAGCGAGGGTCCATCACTGGACAGTTTTGTTCCACTGGCCTATTTCTCTACCCCTTCATCTACATGTTCTTAATTCCTATGCCTTTCAGCCTTGATAATTTTTAGAATGAGCACTCCCACCTCCATTTTCTTCAGGACTATCTCAGCTATTGGGATTTTGATTGTAACTGAACTGAATTTACAGATTAATTGGGGAGAACTGATATCATATAGAGTCTCACCATTCATGAAAAGCAGATCTTCAAGTCGTCTTTTAGATCTTTTGTAATTTTCTTTCAAAGGTCACATGTTTTTTTGTTTCTTCCTTTCATGGAAAATTTCAAACGTATATGAATGCAGAGAGAATAACAAAATGAACCCCATCACTCAGCTTCAAAATTTTTCAACACATGGTCAATCTTGTTTCATCTACACTTGCTCTCTCCAACTGGATTTCAGCGGGACAGACATTTCCTGTATCTGTACTAGTGCGAAAATATGCTACTGTGACCTAGGAGCAGAAAATTTTATCTTATTTAATTTTAACTAATTTTAATTTAAATAACTATATATGCGTAGTGGCTATCATACTGAACACTGCCATCTACCCCATAACCCACATTTACTTCCCACCACCACTCCGCTATTTTGAAGCAAATCTAAAATGTCCTATTGTGTAACCTATAATTGCTTTAGTCTCTCCTCCCCTCCCCTCCAAAAATTAACTACCATTATGTCCAAAAGAAAAAAGTATTCCTTAATATCATCAACTATCTAATGAGTGTTTCAATTATATCATAACCTCTTGTTTAACACTACTGGTTTGTTAGAAGCAGGATCTAAACAAGGACCACACACTGTATTTGGTTGATAATGTGCCTTTTTAGAGATTATTTCTATAATTATGCTACCTTTATCTGGTTTATTCAGATTTTCCTTCCTTTTCAATGAGCCTTAAAATACCTATTTTTCAAGAATATGGGAATTTAAGTTTCAAAATCATTAGCATAAAGTTGTTCATGCTATTCCTGTTTTTTACCCCTAAAATTGTCTATCATTTTTTATTCTTAGCATTGTTTTTTACTTTTTTACTTTTCTTCTTTACTTTTGCGCTTCTAGAAGTTTATTAGTAGAAAAAACGGTTTAATTTTTTATCATCTGTTGGTTTTGTCTATCATGTTTTGTTTTCCAGTTTTGCTCTTATTTTCTTCCTTCTTTGGGTTCATCCTGTTCTTTTCCTAACTTCTTCAATAATGCTTAACCTTAGCAGCATTTTTTGTTCTTTCATAAATTCATTTAAGGCTATAAATTCCCATCTAAGTTTTGTTTCACCTAAATTTCACAAATCCTGATCTTTCCACTGTGACTGATTTCCTCCAATCCATGGATTGTTTAGGATTATTTCTAGTTTCCAAACAAAATTTCTAAAGATTACCTTTTCATTGTGCTGTATGACATAGATTCTTTAAAATTGTGGAGACTTACTTTGTTACCTGGTTGCAACTAATATTTATAAGTCTACCCTATATTCTTTGTTATGGGCAGTATTTACTATAGCCATTGTATCAAGCTTGTTACTTGTGTTGTTAAAAGTTTCTGTACCCTTACTAATTTTTGTCTGCACAATCTACCAGTACCTGACAGAAGTTTTTTTAAATTTTCATGCCCGCTTGTGCATGTCAACTTCCCCTTGTAGCTGTCCATTTCTTCTTTAAATTGTTTATTCGTTCAACAAATACTTATGAGTCCCTATGAATCATGAACTGTTGTAAGCGCTGGATATATGGCAATAAACATAAAAACTATGCCCCTGCCTTCATGGATCTCGCCTTGTAAAGAACTTCTTAATTAGTGTGCTAACCAAATACTTCCAATATTTTGTCATGATGTGAAAAGATATGTCATTAGAGTACACAAACTCATGATTATTCGAACCTTAATACCCTGTTCCTTTTATCATCATATACAGTCCCTCTTTATCCCTATTAATGTGTATAGCCTGAAGTTCTAGTTCATCTGATATTAATATTTATCGGTTTTCTTTTAACAAGTATTTAATTATCATATCTTTTCCCATCATGCTTATAATCTTTTTATATCACTTATATTTAATTTCAAAACCTGTCCTTTAACAGATGTGTTAAATCCTTTTACATTTATTATATGTTGAACAGATCATGTTTTCTTTATTACTCTTTAACTGGTTTAAAGTTATACCATATTATTTCTATTCATTTAGAAAATAACTGCATTTTAAACATGCTACATAAAGTATGAAGTTAAGCATCCTCCCAAATGTTATCCTCCCAAATGAGAAAGTTAAAATGCTTTAAATCCAGTCTGACCTCTCCTACATTCCTAGGCATTTTTGTCTGGTATTTTAATTCCACTTTAGGGTGGTATTTTAACCACCCTAAAAGTAGTCATTTTTAAAAGTAGTCAATCTATGTATTTACCAACATTTCTGCCAACTTCTTTCCTTACTATTGATTCTGACATCTATGGCTTCCTCCTGGGCTCAAATCATTCTTGAAGAAGGTATATCCTTCGGTAGCTCTTTCATGAAGGTCGATGCGTAGTCAGCATTCTCGATCATAGCATATCTGAAAATGTTCTAGTTCACCCTCTTTATCAAAACAGCTGGTTTAGAATTCTAGATTCACAGGTTTCCTTTAGCACATTAATACTCCCACTGATATTTCGTCTGATATTGCTCGGTGCTCATGAGAAATCTGCAGAAAGTCTAATTTTTGCTTCTTTGTAGGCAAAATAATAGTAAAGAGGATAAGAATGTTCTCTGTGGAACCACAGCTGCCTAGTTTCAAATCCAGTTCCACCAACAACTAGTATTAACTTTGTGTCTTTTATTTCATGATGCTTTAACGTCTTGGGTCCTTGGGGACCCAGGTGACTGCCCTTCCAGGGTTAGCTAATTCCTAGAGACTGCAAACATATGCTCTTGAGAATACTTTCATACGCAAACTAACCAATACTTAGTTCATATTCTCAAATGCTACCTCTATCTATCATATACCAAGCCAATATTCCTCCTACCCTAAAACAAAGGCCAAGTATCAGATAACTAGGGGCCACCCCTGTAGCACAGAGCCTGACAAAATTATTCACACTATCCAATCCTAAACTTGTTCAGCTTGCCTATCCTGTCTTATCCAGTCCCTCCCAGAAAACCATGACAAAGGCTCGGGCCTATGGTTTCCCTTCACTTCCCTCCACCTCCCGCCAGACCCTGAGGTTTCCCCCACACAGCTCCATGTGGTGGAAATGCCCCTCCTCTTAGGAGCGATAAACAATTAACTCCTTTCAAGGCAGCTGACTCTGTGTATGTCATCTTACCATACATAAGAAAAAGTCTTGAATACATATTAAAACACTAGACATATGATTATGGGCTAGTTAATTAACCTCTGTGTCTCACTTTACTCATCTAAAAAATGGCAATAACAGGACTTTGAAGGGTTGTTATCAATATTATGAGCTAACACATGTAAAGCACACAGAATAGGGCCTATTCCAAGTGAAGTGCTCAATAAATGTTACTTATCACAACCATGATTATTACATTCCAACTGGTGATTTAAAGATCTTCTGTTTCTCTTCTTAAACTTTACACCTGGGTACGGGTTTGTTATCACAGATCCTGCTCAGGATTTGGTGTGCCCCCTCAATCTCTGAACTTGTATCTTTCTTTGATTCTGTAATATTCTTAATAATTATCACCCTTAAGCTAAACTGACTAACTCTACAAGGCTGGTATGTACGTCCCAGTAATTAAGGTCCCTACTGGTTTCTGATAACCCGGTAATTTACAGCCTCAGTGCTACGACTTTTTTTCTGAGTTTCCTTTTCTCTTCTCACAACTCCAAGTTCCTTCACTGCATTTTAACTAAAAGCTTCGTGTGTGTGGAGGGAGCAGGGCATGCTGCCTGAAACTGAGTATACGGGAATAGCATTTACCAAAATCGGAAAATACAGGAAGAGAAATGGATTTGAGAAAAGATGAATTCTCAATTTCAACATGCTGAGATTAAGGTTCCTGTAAAATATTCATGAAGGATATCCATTATGCTACATGGGCTCGGCAGACAGGTCTAAGCTATAGGAACAGATTTATGAGCCATCAGCATATACTGTTAGTTGAAACTATTAACTTTGGATGAAATTATTGAAAAATAGTGTTTTTCAAAATGTCGTTCTAGGATTATCTGCAGATTGTTAAAATCCACATTCCCAGGGACAATTTTAGCTTGAAGTTCTCTGCTCTAAGTCTCACAAGGCCGAAACCAAGCTGTTAGCAAGGCTGCATTCCTTACTGAGAGCTCTAGGGAAGAGTCGGCTTCCAGGCTCATGCAGGTTGCTGGCGGGATTCAGTCCATTCGGCTGCAGAAGGGAAGTCTTTGTTTCCTTGCTAGTTTTTGTCTGGGCGCCAGAGGCCTCCCTCTGACCTCTGAAGACGGCCCCCCGCGTCTCTGAACCAGCAGCAGCTCCCCCTCACATTGCCACATGACTCTTCAGCTTTCCTTTTCCACTTTTTAAAGGTCCGTGTGATCACAATAGGCTCTCCCAGATCATCTAAAATAATCTCCCTGCTTTAAACTGAGTCTGCCTGCAAAATCCCTTTGCCAGGTATGCAATTTAACATATTCACAGGTTCTGGAGATTTGGGCATGGACATCTGGGGGTGGGGGGCAGTATTCTGCCTACCACAGGCCACTATAAGCATTCTGACACAATATTTTATAGACGTGTTTTGACTTCTCTTGGGTAAATACCTAGAATTGCTGGGTCATAGGGCTAATATGTTTAACTTTATGACACTCCAAAATACTTTTCCAACATGACTGCACTATTTTACTGCAACCAGTAATGCAGGAGTGTAAGTTCCAGTTGTTTCACATCCGTGCCAGTATCTGATGATGTCAGCATGTTTGATTTTAGCCATTTTAGTGGGTACATGGCAGTAACTCATTGTGTTTTATTTTGCGATTCTCTGAAAACATTGAGCATTTTTTATATTCATGTTATAAAATTTACATTTATTTTTGTGTGAAGTGCCTACTCAAGTCTTTTGCCCATTTTTAAATTGATTTGTTTTTTAAATGAGTTATCAGTTCTTTACAAATTCTGGAAACAAATCCTTTATGACATATATGTACATATATACTGCAAATAACTTCTAGGCTGTGACCTGCCTGTTCACTTTCTTAAAGGTACCTTTTGATGAAGAGTTTTAACTTTCATAACTTCTATCAAATGTTTGCTTTTATAGTCATTATATTCCTTAGAAATTGTTGCCTACCTCAAAGACACAGATATTCTCCTGAGTTTCTCTAAAAGGCATTTTTGTTTTAGCTTGTACATTTCGCTCAATGATCCACCTCAAAAATAGTGTATTGTGTGAGACAGGATTTGAGCTTCATTTTTCTTCCCCTACATGGATATCTAATAGCTCCAGTATCATTTGTTGAAAAGATTTTCCTTTCTTCATTGAACTGACTTTGTATTTTGGTTGTAAATCAAGTGGCCATGTAAATATGGGCGTATTTCTTAACTGCATTCCATTCTAGTCATCTCTTTGTATACACTTATATAAATATCATTGTATTGACTACTGTAGTTTTACAATAAATCTTGCAGCCAGGTAGTATCAGTTCTCTGAATTTGTTCTTCCTTTTCAAGACTGACTATTCTGTGTCTGGCACGTCCACATAATTTTAAAGTCAACTTGTAAATTTCTATTTTACACAGTCTTTGAGATTATGATTGCGATTGCATTAAATCTGAAACTCTAATTTTAAGCAGAGAACAGAGGAGAAATTCTGAGGAAACTAAGAAGAAAGACACAGAAAGTAAAAAGGAAACAAAACAGTACCATATGGGACAAATATTTAAAATTCCAATAAATTTGACAGGGAGCTCCCTGGAGCCTTTATAGTGGTAGCTTCGTTGCCTTAGTCAGCAAAGAAACCGGACTGGAACTAAACATCCATTCTCCTCTTCATTCTTATTAATAAAACCCCTGAATTATAGCTGGGCACACCAAAACGAATAAAGACTACATTGTCTATATTTACCTCTAGTTAAGTATCGTCCCCAAGAACTGGCTAACAGGTTGTAAGTGGATGTGTCACGTGTAACTTCTGAGAAGTGTCCTTAAAGAGAAAAGTATGTGCCTTTCTTCAACCATCCCTCTTGCCATGGCAGTGGCAGCTGGAATTAAAGCAGCCATCTCCACCATGAGAAAGCATACTAAGGATGGCAGACCACCAGCAAGACCGAAGAATTCGAGTCCCTGATGCTCATGGAACTGTTTCCATGCCAGCCGTGGCCTGCCTACCTATGGAACTATATGCATATTTAAGGCATTATTATTGTATATTTTCTTGTGATGCAACTGAATCTAATCCTACCACATCAGCTTTAAGTATCTGCATGCCACTGATCACAAAGCTGTATCGCCAACTGTAATCTTCCCAGACCCACCTACCCAACAGCTACTGGAACATTTCCACTTGGATGTCCAACAAGCCTTTCAAACTTAAACTGTCCAAAAGAGAATTCTTTATTTTTTCTCCCTCAATTCTTCCTCCACTCATCCTCTGCATTGCCACCAGATAAATGGTAAGTAGTTTTTGATGATAAATGGTAAATGACTCATCTCACAGCTCAAGCAAAAAACCTAAATGTCGCCCTTGTTCCTTGCTTTCCCCTCATCCCCTATCCAAACCCTGCACAATTCCTGTTTGCTGCTACCAAAACATACCCCAAATCCATCCACTTTTCTCTACCTTCACTGTCACCATTCCAGCTTAAGCCCCATCACCTCTCATTTGGAGTAACTCAATAGCATCCTCAGTGGTGCTTTTCGTAACTTAAGAAATCCTTCCCAGAAGGTGAAAAAGTTCTAGGGATAGACAGTGGTGATGGCTGCACAATAACATGAATACCACGTGTACACCTGAAAATGGCTAAAATGGTAAATTTTATGTTCTGTGTATTTAACCACAAGGAAACAAAAAGAGAAGTATTTCCTGGAGACAATATAGCTCTCTATATCTTTTTCTAAATGGTTTACAGATGTATCTTTCACATCTAAGACTTTAATCCACCTGGAAATGATTGTTGTGAATGGTGTGAAGTGGCATCTAATTCTGTCTTTATTCTGTATGGATATCACATTTACTGACTAGTCTAGGCTTTTTCTAGGATCTCCATTCTGTTCCATGAGTCTACTTTCTTTCCCTGAGCCAATACCAGTAATTAAGACAGTAGTCTTAATTATTACAGCTTTATATTGTTTTGCTACCTGGGAGGAAAAGACTTTATTTTTCTTCAAAATACACTCAGCTATTCTTGGTCCTTTGCCTTTTCATATATATTTTAGGTTCAGCATATCGAGTGCCATGAAAAATCATACAGCAAGTTTAACTGAAATTGCACTGAATTTTTAGAATTAAGGAAAACTAACATCTTGATATCGAGTCATTTCATCCATAAATATTGTATAGCTCTCCATTTACTTGGGTTTTCTTTTGTGTGTCAATACAGCTTTAAATTTTTCTCCCTAAAGGACTATACAGCTTTAGTGTGATTTATTTCCAAATAACTTTAATTTGGAATACTATTATAAATATCTTCTGTTATTCTTAAACTCTCTAGTTATTGCTGGTATACAGAAGTTATTTTTTTACTCAGAAATCTTTCCAAACTGAAGACCATTTTTTTCCTTTTTTTTTT
>NW_011889073.1:1064281-1065534 GCF_000151845.1 Pteropus vampyrus | reverse complement strand
GAGAAAAGGCCCAGAAGTCTGTCCCTTAGGTCCTGGGCTACAGGGCAGTGTTTGCACCCTTTCTGGGCCCTTTCTCATGAGGCTGTGAATTTCCTTTGGAGAGGCCTGTCTCTGCGCCCAGGTGGATATAAATTTAAGGATTAAGTTGATGTGCGCTGGGTGTGTTCTTTCTATCGCAGATCTTGGAGAACGTGATTTATTTGGTAAAGGAACACAGGACTAGAGACGCGACCTGTACTTTTTTTTTTTTTGGCCCGGAGCAACTGCTTAATCTCTTGAAAGGCTCTCATCTGTAAAACGAGATGATTAGACTCAATATATAATTTTTAAAGCCCCTTTTAGAGTTACCATTTTGTAATTCCTGCCTCCTAAGACTTTATCTTTTATTATACTCCTGGTTGGGAAGAGAGATCTTTTGACTAATGTTTTAAAACTTGGGTTGGGCACATTGGTGTAGTTAGGAAGCTTGCTTTCATCAGAATTGGAAAGAATTTGCAGGTAAGGTTTATGCATCAGTATTCCAACAGACTCATTTTAATTTTGTTAAAAGATTAGAATATGTGTATTATTTCTTAATGTTAGTCTTAAATGTTCAATCTTTAATGTTAATAGACTTAAATATTTAATGTTTATTTACTATTTTGTCACCTTATTCCTTTCATTAGTATTTTTAAGGTCATCTGCATCTTTCGTCAGAGGAAAAGATGGTCAACGTTTTGAAAGGAGTGCTTATAGAATGGTTAGTAGTTTTTATACTTAATGAGTTTTTTAGAATTAGTTTTTTAAGTTCTGAATGAATCAAGTCTTTCAGCTTTCTCAACTTCATTTTTCTTGTATAACAAGTGGAACAGATTTTATTGCTAAGTTTTTTCCTGGTACCAGATTTCAATGTCTCTGTTGAATTGATGTAATTGGCATTATTTTCAGAGACAGCATATTTGTTAGATTAATCCTCTTTAGAGGAACAGCGCTGGTGTTCTCAAACCATCAGAGATTGACTTGAATTTTAGGATCCACCTAAGTCTTTACCATCACAAACTATGGTCTTTTAAAAAAGAGAGAAAAAAAACTGATTTAAAAACCAGTTGAAGGTTGCTTAAACTAGTCACCAGTCATACATTTCAGAGGAGAAACTAGAAACCTTAATGAGCAGAGTTAAGTTCCTCAAAGCAAACTAATGTAGGGCTGGCTTAGTTATCATGCAGTCTGAAAACCTGAACTGCTGGCCCACATCCTGCTCTGTCTCCATTTGT
>NW_011889073.1:1061981-1064231 GCF_000151845.1 Pteropus vampyrus | reverse complement strand
GCTGCTACCAAAACATACCCCAAATCCATCCACTTTTCTCTACCTTCACTGTCACCATTCCAGCTTAAGCCCCATCACCTCTCATTTGGAGTAACTCAATAGCATCCTCAGTGGTGCTTTTCGTAACTTAAGAAATCCTTCCCAGAAGGTGAAAAAGTTCTAGGGATAGACAGTGGTGATGGCTGCACAATAACATGAATACCACGTGTACACCTGAAAATGGCTAAAATGGTAAATTTTATGTTCTGTGTATTTAACCACAAGGAAACAAAAAGAGAAGTATTTCCTGGAGACAATATAGCTCTCTATATCTTTTTCTAAATGGTTTACAGATGTATCTTTCACATCTAAGACTTTAATCCACCTGGAAATGATTGTTGTGAATGGTGTGAAGTGGCATCTAATTCTGTCTTTATTCTGTATGGATATCACATTTACTGACTAGTCTAGGCTTTTTCTAGGATCTCCATTCTGTTCCATGAGTCTACTTTCTTTCCCTGAGCCAATACCAGTAATTAAGACAGTAGTCTTAATTATTACAGCTTTATATTGTTTTGCTACCTGGGAGGAAAAGACTTTATTTTTCTTCAAAATACACTCAGCTATTCTTGGTCCTTTGCCTTTTCATATATATTTTAGGTTCAGCATATCGAGTGCCATGAAAAACCATACAGCAAGTTTAACTGAAATTGCACTGAATTTTTAGAATTAAGGAAAACTAACATCTTGATATCGAGTCATTTCATCCATAAATATTGTATAGCTCTCCATTTACTTGGGTTTTCTTTTGTGTGTCAATACAGCTTTAAATTTTTCTCCCTAAAGGACTATACAGCTTTAGTGTGATTTATTTCCAAATAACTTTAATTTGGAATACTATTATAAATATCTTCTGTTATTCTTAAACTCTCTAGTTATTGCTGGTATACAGAAGTTATTTTTTTACTCAGAAATCTTTCCAAACTGAAGACCATTTTTTTCCTTTTTTTTTTGTCAGTTTATTGACTAATCCTTTCCTTTCCCATAGATTTGTGATCTTTTATCTTATAAATTCATGTAAATGAATGCACAAATATGTACATACAAACATCCATGTTTTTCTTTTGTTCATGGCTATTCTGTTTTAATGCTGTCTCTTCTTGTACTACAGCACTGTTTTAAATGCTACAGTTTTATAATTTGATAGCATAACTCCTCTGTCTCAAACTTTTTTAGTTATTTATGTCAGTTTACTCTTCCTGAAAAATATTACAATCACTTTGTCAGGAGAGCTGGTTCTTCCCCAGAGCTAACCAAAGTATACAATTTGGGGGTTCTAAAGGCCATTTCTGACACCCTCTAACCAAAACAGCCCCTCCAATCACTCTTTATCATATCACTGTCTGATAACTTCTTGTTAACCGATTTTAGTGTCTCCCTTCTCCACTCCTCACGCCCCCACACTAGAATTAGTTGCTTGTTTACCATCGTATCCTGTGTCTGGCACATTTTCAAGGCACAAAAATGTTTGTTGAATAAATGAATCTTAAGTCTGGGTGATTCGGGATGCAGGAAGAAAAGCGGGTTCTGAAGTGTGGCTGAAAGATGAGAACTAGTTCAGTTTGAGAGGAGTTTAGAGCACTCACAGGTTATTAACGTGCAGGCATCAGGCCAGCACCTGGAGCGCAAGAGTGAAGGTTCAATGTGATGAAACTGATGAGATGGTCAAGCAGGAGAATGCACGCAAGAAGAAGAAAAGCAAAGACACTTGGGAAGAACTAAACAGCAAATAAAAGAGAGGGCGTGCGCAGGTAGTATGGAAACCAACGAGAGGGAAAAGATTCGAGAAATAGGAAAAGAGAAAAGGGAAGAGCTGGGTAAATCACGGGAACACACGAAATAAAAAGCTGCATGAGCTCAATTGGGGAAGTCGTACAATTTGCATGATCCTCATAACTCCATTGGTAAAAATAGAGAGCTCTGTTAGACTACAGACCAGAATTTGGGGAAGGAATTAATTTTGGAACCTCTTGGGGTCTCTCACGTTAAAATGGCCGTTACCGGGTTTAGAGGCCTATCAGCATTCAATCTATTCTTCCGATCAGAGTTAGAAGCTGTTTTGAATTTGAATATTCCCATTCGAATGAGGGAACTGTACAGTCCTCCCTATCATTCCGCGATTACCGCGCCCGGGCTGAAGGTACCAGCACGTGCCCTTTGGGCGTCGAAAAGGAACCAAAGGAGGGCGACGGCGGGGAGACCCTCACGTAC
>NW_011889073.1:1048316-1059024 GCF_000151845.1 Pteropus vampyrus | reverse complement strand
TGTTTCTGTGCCCCTAATATGAGCTCTTATATAGGTAATGGTACAGTCTGCTGTGATGGCAAGTCTAAGGAGCAAGGCCAAACTCTAGGATACTTCTGGCATTTACAGCAGCACTGTCCAATAGAAATATGAAGCAAGCCACATATGTAGTCTTAAATTTTCTAGTAGCCATTTAGAAAGCAAAATGTAACAAGCGAAATTAATATATTTTATTTAACTCAGTATATCCAAAATATTTCAACAGACTGTCTTCAGAGTCCATACTAGGACTTCAAAATTGTGCAGTCTTTTTTCATATTAAAGTTTCAAAATCCAATGTGTGTTTTACAGCACAGTTCACAGACTAGCCACATTTCAGGTGCTCAGAAGTGACATGTGACTAGTGAGCTACCTTATGGATAGTACAGATACAGAGTTGGGGTAGAGGAGACACTAGCAAAAACAATTCAGAAGAAAACAGCTAGTGAAGTAGGGGGGAGGCTAAGAGGGAATGTTTCATGAAGGTGAGTGGGCTGTGTCACGTGATTGAGAGAGAGGAGACTAAGATGACACACTGGAGGTCATTGATTTTTTGGAGGAAACTTAATTGAGAGGTGGGATAGACGCCAGTCGGGAGTGGGCGTATACTTTGAAAAGGGAAAGGGAGGTGAGGAAGTTGAGACTGGAGTTTTGTTGTGACAGTGAGCCAAGGACTAGAGAAATGGGTTGAGAACTAAGGAAGGGACTCTGGTTCTTAGTATTTTTGTTGTTTAATGTGAAAGAGTAGAATGTATGTCAAAAAAGCAAAGAGCTGGAAGGGAGAGGTATTCACTTGGGGCAAAGCAAAAGGGACCAGATCTCAGTCTCAGAAATCTGAACACTGCTGTTTTCTTTTGGAGAAGACTTCTAGGCAAATTTTTGTACTTCATTTTTCTTACTCTTGTCATAGTTAACATTTTCCGGTTGGTCTTTTAGTATTTTTTTAACACATAGGATACACACGCAATGCAAGCTATAAATTTTTTTCCTTTCGTTTCTTCCAGTTATCTTAAATTTAACCTTAACCCCTAGGATTTGATAAATATTCACTTCTCTCTTGGAGAGTTTTTATATTTTTGTGGGGGGGTTTTTTGTTTTTTTGTTTTGTTTTGTTTTGTTTTTGATGTTTAAAGTTTCATTCATCTGGAGTTTATTAGGGGGGACATTATGAACTGAAGATCTAAATTAGCCCCTTTTTTTGGTCAAATATCTGAACAGTTGTTCAACACTATTTATTACCTTTCGTAATGATGCATGATGCCTCTTTTATCAGTTGACTTACCTTGCTGCTTTCCCCAATCCCATCCCATATCCATTTTTTTCTTTGTCATTGATGGCTATTTGAGAATAGGAATAATTTAGTCTGTTTCCAAAGTAATCCCTTTGGAATGAGGGTTGAGATTATATCAAACTTATATTTTAATTTGAAAAAATGTGACTAGACTGCATTTTAAAGAGCACAACTCTGTGAGTCTCATTAAAATCTCAATGGTAGGCTTTCAGTTTCTCCATAAGGACTAAGAGTGCAGATTTGTAAAAGGAACCAAGGTGTTAGTTTTCTTTCCTGAGTGAGCTCTTTGCTGGTTTGCTGTTGTGTTATCAAGCCTCTAAGTTCTGCTTGGGCTCTAATGGCCCTCTGTTATCTTGTTCTTCCAGACTAGCAGCATCTGGAGCTTGTTAGAAATATAAAATCTCAGACCTCACCCTAGATCTACTAAATCAGAATCGTGCATACAGAGGATCTTCTTAAAATGCACTTAAAGTTTGAGAAGCGTTTAATCGACTTAGGCTTGATGGCCAATTTCCCAGTGGAGGATTGTTTTGCACTAGGTCCACTTAAATTTTGTAGGTGGATACTGTCTTTGCAAAACTAATTTTTTCCCTTCAAGGTGAATTCTAAACAATTTTTCAAAAGGGTAACTGTCTTCCCGGAGATAAATCTTCCGAAAGACTCCAGGCCTGAGAAATAACAGATTCATAAAGGGCATGGCTAGGGCTGGTGGGTACTCCTCATGATCAGGTGCACATGTTAGGGTAATAACTGGAAAAATCCTTCTGTTTCCATCATGTCTGTATCTGATGCCAAAGAGAAGATTGTTAGTAATACAGTATCAGTATGAGTTTGTTTATTACCTTATCCATAGATTGTGTGAAGCATTTAGGGATATTTGAGTACCGAATTTGATAGGTCTGGAGTTTATAGGCAAACCACACAGGGATCTCCTAAAACTACTTCCATTGTCCCAGTGATTCTCCAAATTGCAGTAACATCACCATACAAGGTCATATAATAGCCTAAATAGTGCTTTTCCACATATTCAGTCCAGCCAGCCAGCAAAATACTTCTTGGGCATGTATGGCCTAGTTCAGAAGGAGAATCTTAATGTGACATCTGTCTTAGAATGGCTTAATTTACTGCCACATTTAAAGTTCATGTCTATCAGTGCCTTTTAAGTGATCTTGAGAACAGTAGAGAAGCAAATAAACCATGTTATAATGGTGGCCATTTAGGCCCAACTCTCAGTGAATTGAAAAATCAAGGTACTTGGATATAAAATTCATTCCTCTCAAGGCTTATCAAATACCAAAACCTAAAGCTCAGTATTTTTGTTTGTTTATAAATTTGTGTTTTTATGTCGAAATAACATTGGTGAAAATGTCCTCTTTATTTGGATTCACCACTATCAACTGCTAGCCTCACAGCAAGCATTTTCCCAAATCTAGCCAACCACAGCAGTATCGAAGCAAGCAGCATATGTCCTACAAATGGCTGTCCAATTCTAGATGCTAGAGCAGACCTTTGGTGTGGCAGTTATCACATTTGGTTTGGCTCAGCAAGGAAGATTTGTTGCAGAGGTGCAGATTCCAACCAGTTTATAGCATAATAGTAAAAAATATGGAGAAATAGATAATATTAGACCAGATTTATTCTTATGGGTTTGGCTTCTAAATCTTATTGTGTATGAGAAGCAAATAAGAACTAAGGCAAACCAGTTTAACCATTCTATTCTTTCCCAGCATTTATGTGTGTCTTGTGAGCCTTTGCTGCTTTGCTGGGCCATATTACTAAGGTTTTCATGGGCACTCAGAACAGTGCCTGAGATAAATATAGGAGGTGCTTCGTAAATATTTATTTACTGAATGAATTTTGTTAACAGAATTGAATCAAGGAGGGCAGTCTAAGCCTAAATCCCACAATAATTTCATTTCTAGAAGTTTATCTTAAGGAAGTGATCCTAAGGAATGATCAGAACTGTGGATTAAAATGTAAGTAGTTAATTGTGTTAATAAAAAATAAAGTGTTTACTGTAACATAGATTTATAGTCAAATGATATAGCTAGTAAAATATTTGAAAACATTTTAAGTGGTGTGGGACAATGATACAATATTAATTGATGAGTGCTCCATTCCTTTAATAAATAACACTGAGCATTTGCCAGATACTATAGTAAGTACTTTGTAGTATTCAATTAGTTTTTACGACAACCCTATGAAATACAGGTGTTATTATCTCCATTTTATCAGTGCAGAAATTGAGGCACAGAGAAATTCATCAACTTGCTCAGGGTTACACAGCTTCTAAGCTGGGATTTTTAAACCATGGTATTTGGCTCCAGAGCTCAAGCTACTAAGCCTTTTGCAGACAGTTTCTCCAACACAAATCTAAGTATAATAGTGTGTTAACTTAAAAAAAAAAAAGTACGCATATAATCGTAGAATAATATCATATAATCTCAGGTTAATATTTTTCTAACAGAAATAGTATATCTGTTCATAGGGATAGAACTAGGTGATTTGAACTTCTCTGCCTACATCCTCCCACATACCCAGATACTCTTGGCATTTTAATTGCTCCTCATTTGAATATCTATGGTGAGCAAGTTGTTTTAGATATTCTCTAATCCAGCCACCCTGCAACATAAGTGTACTGTCTCCGTCTTACTACTTAGGAGCCTAAGACATGGAGAGATTGAGTGATTTTATATAATGATACATATTTTGGTTGGCTGAGCTGGGGTTTAAGGTTAGGCTTTCTTGAGTTCTCTCGTGTTTTTGTAACAATAAAACCTTTTATGTGTCATATTGGCAACTTGGGTCCCTTTTTTCTGGGTAAGTTAATGTCCCCTGTGGTGACCCTTTCTTTTAAGACCTAGTCATGAAGCAAACATTGAGTACCTACAATATGCTGGACCCTAACTTAGGCACCCATATCTCAGGCCAGACAAAACTCAAATTGAGAAAACATTTTGGAAAAGGCTTATAAGAGGGAAATGTAAGGGAACGAAGCCATTTCATATTGAGTGTCAATTTTCTAAAACATTCTATTTTCAGTACATACAAATTTATGGAGAAATAGTTTTAAGTTATTTGTATCATTAGATCTGTTAGCTAATTATTATCAGGAAGGATAGTTTACCATTGACTAAACCAAGATTATCAATCTGATGGGATAGACAGTGCTGACAACTTTATCCATCTGGCCAATTAACTTGATGGCCTGATTTACTTTGTCCTAGTAGACCCCTCAGAGGGTAATATTTATTAGAATATATGTTATAGGGGCTATACTAAGGTTTTTTAGCAATGGGTTTTTTGATAGCTGTCCTTGTTTCCAGGGCGAAGACACTTTTTTCCTGTTCACTAGCCCTGATCCCAGGACTTGAACCAACTATGTTTCTGGGAACCCGGTTTCGGTTTTTTCCTTGCCAGCAGGTTCTCCCAGAGACCTTCCATGGAGAAGTAGAATAGCCCTGTATTCACGAAGGATATTCCAGGCCTTCGACAACTCATAACAAAATGCCCCTTAAACTTTTGAGTGTCTTTTTGAATTATTACAGATTATATTTTAGTTAATTTGAGAATCCAGTCTCAAATTAACTGCTTTCTATTTCCTTTCAGAAAGTTTAATTGAGGAGATTGATATCAGAGGTAGTGATTTCAGTGTCTCACTGACCAGTCACTCACCTCGCCTGTCAGTTGTCCATGTTTCCCACATGTGGGGGACAGCACTAGTGTTCAGGGTGATTTGTAATGGAAGACACATTTGGGGGTGGGGGCTGGGAAAGAACACAAAAATCGTCTTTATATGACCAGCTTAATTTATTTGAGAAAAAAAATAGAACACTTCAAGATGACTGGTAATTCATACCAGGTGAAGTTAAACCTACAAGTTGATATAAAGCAATTTCTTTAAAAAGCAATTTAAAGAAAACTATTAATATATAATGCAAGTGTTAAAAGAGATGGCTAAAATAGCAATGATACTATGTGTAGGGGTTCAGAATGAGTCACCCCAAGAAGTGCCTGTGGTATGTAGATTATTTTGAGCTAAAAGCAGTCAAGACCCTGTAGGCTCAAGAAAAACTTCTGCCCCTGCTTAACTGCATAGACAAGTTTAAATTAGGGGCCTTGCCCATAATAGGAGCTATCACCAGAAGTAACCTCTTCTGAACTACCTATAGGCAGAGCAGACATCTCATTACTAAACATCTCTGCGAAGCCCCAGGTGCCTCACTTCATTCCTCGGCTCAGGATGTCAGATATTCCTCCTGTTCCATTCTGTCTGAACCTCTCACATATGTGGGGTCCCCATGCACGCAAAGTTCAATGCAGTTTTCTCCTGTTAATCTGTCTCATGTTGATTCTTCAACGAGCCAAAAGAACCAGAAGAGGGAGGGAGGAATTTTCCCCTTCCCCCACATATGCAAGTGGCAGAAATTTTGAAAACACTAACACGATTCAAAGCACAGATGGACACTTCTTGGTTTCAGCTCTTTAACTTTTACATCATTGAAGTGATGTAAATTTATTTCATCTAGCAGTGTTCTGGAGACATAATAGTCTTTGTCATCATTTAACCTTTGCTATCTCTAATTCCTCTTATAGCAGCCAATTACTAGAATAAAGGATGTCTTCTGTGAATACCCTGAGCTCAGACAGTAACATACCACTTCTGGACAGCGATTTTCACAATGTCCGCATTTGTTCTCATTACTATTACATTCAGACCCGAAATTTAATTTAAAGGGCCAACAAAAAAACAATTGTTTGTTCTGTTGTGTAAGGTATACCCTTCAAAGAAACCTCTGAGTTTGGTTTTTATAGAAAATGTCGAGATTCTTGCAGGATGAAAAGGGCCTGGAGGGTCAGGTGGGCACGTGAAGAGAGATGAGTCCTCCCTGTCCCTTGGTTTCGGGGAGAGGAGGAAGCAGCCTAGATTTAGAACACTAAAGAAGATTTTTGTCTGTCCCCCACACCCGTCTAGTCTTAGACTGCTCTCCTTTTATTCTTCATCCCATCCCACCTGCCCTTTTATTTGTATAGGGCAGAAAGACTTTAGCAGAACAATTGAGTTTTTTCAAGAGAGTCCGAGCAGGAACACAGCAGTAGTAGAGAAGCTGAAGCTTTAGTTCCCTGTCCTGTGGGCCTCCTCATTTCCACTTTTGAAATGTCATCCGAAAGAACCCTGGTCAACCTACTTCATTACTCCCAGCTTCCTTCTCAAATTGCCCGTTATGTTCCTTTTCATTTTGTTTCACAGCCTACTTTTTGTCAATAATTGATAAATTGTGTACCTTAGTGAGATTTTTTCAGTATCCAGTCTTACTACTTTACAGAAATTTAATTTTTTATTCTGTGTAACTGCCAAAATTAAGGAATTACCGAAAATGTTAAATTTTATATCTCCGTCTGCTTAAATCTGTGACCATTACATTATCTGTCTCTGCCAAAGACCCCCATTCTCTCCCATCCATCACTGGCTGTGGTTGCCGTTCAGTCTCATGTCGTTATCTGCCTGGAGACCTTCATTCTCGTACGTTTTGTCCCTTCCTGTTTTCATTCACCCGAAAGGTCACAGCCTTCCAGGCCATCCCTCATCCCTTTGACGCGCACTACTTTGTGGTTGTATACACCTGCTTTTTTAAATTCCGTCCACTTTCCACCCCCATCCTTCCACTCTGCCCTCCAGAACCTAGTGAGGTGGCAGGATCCCCTGCGTCCTTGCCCTTTCCTCTGAATGCTTCATCTCTCCCCAGGCCCCTTTTCCTTTCAGCCCAATGGTACAAGACGTGTTAGAGGAAATAGGATAGTTGTCTACCTTATTCCTTGTCGCTTCTAAAAATTCTCCTTTCTTCTTTTATAGGAACCCCGTTCTGAATCTCATACCATCAGACTAAACCACGTGCTTTGCAGTAATCCACAAACACCCAAATCTTTCCTTGGTTTTTCCTTGAAGACAACCTGTCACTCTTCAGTAGCTCTCCTCTCAGATTCTTGGTGGGTTCAGTATCCGTGTGGATAGTCCTTCCAATACTCTGCCCTCTCAGTTCCCTGACCTCCTCTTCTAATAAGCTTGTCCTCCACCCTGTCACAGCCGTTCGTGCGCGTAGTCAGACCTACACCTGTCCCTACCAATGCCGCCACCTCTTCAGAGTCTCCATTCCAGACATCTGACTTCTCCAGTTCACTCCCTGTAATGCCCCATCTTTCTAATCTCTTCAGCTCGACCGGAAGTAGTCTGCCGACTCTCACGCTTTCATTGTCCTTCGCCTCCCCGGCACCCTCGCTTTCCTCCCTGCCCAGCTTATGCTTCACAGTCCATCAGTATTTTTGTTTTCTCAAAGACACTCTCAACTCCCTTGCCCTCCTCGGTCATACTCACCAAATCTGGTTAAATCCAGCTCCCTGCTTTCTCTGAACCTTGACCTCCACAGCTCTCGGGGACTGGAGGAAAACGCACAGCATACTGTGCAGTTTCACTTCAGATTCGTGACCGCTCAACTCAGGCGGACCCTGAATGCTAGCCAGCGAGCTCGTGACGTTTCCTAGTTCACTTACTCTCCACTTTCCTGGTAAAGCTGTTACATCAAATCTAAGATTTCGTTAATTTACAAACTTAGTGATTATTTTATGTACCTTTAAGAAAAATCACTGCCAGTTATACTCTAATATCGCCTCGATTGTTAAGACTCATCTCAGTTTCAGAGTTGTTAAAGTGTGTGTTGGGGCAGGGTGGGGGTGTGCTTCTTAAAATGGATGAAATCTAGTATTTCATACCTTCAATTTCTCTTACCTCGAACAACTTCCATGTCTTCTCTTGTAGCTGATTCCTTGCTTCCTATTTCACTGGGAAAATAAAAGCAATCAGAGAACGTCCATGAGTCTTTCTCACATGGATCTGTGTCCGTATACCCGCCCCCTCCCCACCCAGTTACTATGAAGGAACTGCCCATTCTCCTGTCTAAAGCCAGCTTTCCTGCTTGGGAACCAGATCTCATCCCCTCCTGCCTATTTAAGAACACTTCTTCAGTGGTTTTCCTCTTTTCTCCTGCTTTATCATCAGTTTTTTTTCCTCTGCTAGATCATTCCCAGTGTATCACAAACATACTGTAATTTGTCCCCACCCCTCCCAGGCAAAAACTGAGTCCCACATCCCTTTCCAGCTCCCCCTCTGTTTTCATGCTCATTGTAGCAGAATTTCTCAGACCTGTCTCTGTTCACTTTAATTTCTCTCCTCCCTCTGAAACCCACTCGTTAGCCTTCTCCCTACAACTCTACCAAAACTACTTGTGCCAAGGTCCAGCAGCTTTCTGAATCCAGTGGTCAATCCTCAGTCCTTACCTTACTATGCTTGTGAACCACATTTGATGCAGTTGATCATTCTCCTTTCTGAATATCCTTTGTTCACTTAGCTTCCAGAACTCTTCGTGCATTCTTCCTACCTCAGTGGTCACTGATTGATTTGTTTTTACCTTTTGTTGTCGGGGTGTCCAAGGCTTGGTCCTTGGACCCTTTGTAGCTTCCCCTGTCGTACATTGATGACTGACTCTTACTCTTCGGTCTGGACTTCGCTGTGTGAAATCCACAATGGTATATCCAGCTTCTTACTCTGTTGCTTCACGTGGGTGCCTGTAGGCTTCTCAAATGTAACATGCCTAAAACCAACGCGATCTTACCGGCAAACCTGTTCTTCCCACACTCATCCTCAGTGAAACAACTCCATCCTTTCATTTCCTCCAACTAAGAATTTTAGAGCCTCCTTAAATCCTCTCTTTCAAAACTCAAGTGTAGTCTTAGGAAATCTTGTTGCCTTTATTTTTAACATATGTCTAAAATTCAGCCACGTCTGATTACCTGTTACCACCTAGGTCCAAATCATCATCACCGTCTCTTGCCTGGATACAGCAGTCACCTCACTGGTCTCCCTGTGCCACCCTTGCTGCTGCCGCCACCCCTCACTCACCTCCAGTCTTCTCAACCCAGCAGGCAGTATGACTCGTACATCTAAAATGTAACTCAGTTTGTAAATTGACATGGCACTTAGTAAAAGTCAAAGTCCTTAAAATCATCTTTAAGGTCCTACATCATCTGAACCAGTTTTAACTTTCCGAGCTCTCTCCCACTATCTCCAATCAGGCACCTGTCTCTAGCCACCTGTAGGCTCTTCACTCTGCCTAGGATGCTTCTCCCCCACACCGCCTTCTGCGGTTCATTCGATGTCACCTGCTCAGTAAGGCCTTCCTTTACTCCCTTACTTAAACTTGCAAGAGCCTATCAGTTTCACCACTGCCATTTCTCATCCTACTTTTCTGGTTTTGTGTTTGTTTATCATAGTTCTACTGCTAGAATATAAGCTCTGTGACATGGAAGGTTCTTAATTGTTTTGTTCATTGCTAAATCCCCAGGACTGGAATAGGGCCTGGCACATGATAGGTATTCATTAAGTATTTATTAAGTGAGTGAGTACAAAAAAATAGCAGATTTTGTCGAATCTAAGTGAGTAAGTGTAGCCTTTAGGTGTTCTGAACCTAAGTGTAAGATAAACATACTAGAAACTAAATTTAAAATCTCTCAATTCTGATGTGGGTAGATCTATTCACATAATTTTACAGCATAGTAAATTATTAATACAATCATTTTAGTGGTAAGTTGAAAGTAAGAAAGTAATTAGGAAGGCTCGACTTTTTAGTAGTTAATATTTTGCGAACCATACTCATTTAGTGAGTAAAATAAATCCTTTGTTGGCTTCACTTATTACCCATGTTAGTACTTGAAAGAAGTAAAACTTGTTTTTATTGTTCATTAAATTTTTCTGACCTTTTGAATTAAATTATCTTTGTAATTGATGTTGACATTAAAAAACCAAAAGATTGTATAAGATTATCTTTTCTGTAAAAATTAAATCTGTATGCAACTTGATATTTTTATATTCATTTTTTTGCCAAACACATTATTGTATATTATATTAGAACTAAAGAGTGTCCTTCGTCATGATTCAGGACTTTTATGAGAGTTATTTCTTAAATGCAAGAAATTACATCCCTCTTTCCTTTATGACTATCCTATTTGTTCCAAAGTAAAGGCACAAATAAATAGAATTGAATTGGATCTCTTCTTTGAGCTCAGTATTCTCAAAGAGATTTTATTAGGATTGCCTTTAAAGATTCTGAATGATAGTTCAGACTTACAAGTTTCAGAATTGTAAGGATGGAAAAAAAAACTTGAGTACCTACTACAAACCAGATGCCATCCTTGGCATTTCTCTCCTTTAATTTTCATGATGTTTCTTATGTGGGCTCACTTCGAGGTTTTGGGAGATTAAGTACATATTAAGGTTACACAGGTAAGTGATAGAGCCAGGGCTGAACCTAGATTTGACTCTTAATGTACACCTTGCTTTGTCAAAGC
>NW_011889073.1:1043803-1048266 GCF_000151845.1 Pteropus vampyrus | reverse complement strand
TTGCGAACCATACTCATTTAGTGAGTAAAATAAATCCTTTGTTGGCTTCACTTATTACCCATGTTAGTACTTGAAAGAAGTAAAACTTGTTTTTATTGTTCATTAAATTTTTCTGACCTTTTGAATTAAATTATCTTTGTAATTGATGTTGACATTAAAAAACCAAAAGATTGTGTAAGATTATCTTTTCTGTAAAAATTAAATCTGTATGCAACTTGATATTTTTATATTCATTTTTTTGCCAAACACATTATTGTATATTATATTAGAACTAAAGAGTGTCCTTCGTCATGATTCAGGACTTTTATGAGAGTTATTTCTTAAATGCAAGAAATTACATCCCTCTTTCCTTTATGACTATCCTATTTGTTCCAAAGTAAAGGCACAAATAAATAGAATTGAATTGGATCTCTTCTTTGAGCTCAGTATTCTCAAAGAGATTTTATTAGGATTGCCTTTAAAGATTCTGAATGATAGTTCAGACTTACAAGTTTCAGAATTGTAAGGATGGAAAAAAAAACTTGAGTACCTACTACAAACCAGATGCCATCCTTGGCATTTCTCTCCTTTAATTTTCATGATGTTTCTTATGTGGGCTCACTTCGAGGTTTTGGGAGATTAAGTACATATTAAGGTTACACAGGTAAGTGATAGAGCCAGGGCTGAACCTAGATTTGACTCTTAATGTACACCTTGCTTTGTCAAAGCTATGATTTCACTGATTTTGTACATTAATTTGTCACTGGCAAGATAGTGAAAAGCTTTGGCTTTTCAAATAATGGTCACTGACAAGTAAGGAAATTCATTTTTAAAATCGGTTAAGGAGGCTGTGATTCTATGCCTGATTAACTACAAAGCTTTGAATGTTACTTTTTCACTTGTCAGTGACAAATCATTCTTAAAACCTTATCATTGGCCTCTTACTCTTAAACTTGCACTGACAATTCTGAAAGAAAGCTACATCTATGAGTTAACACTTAAGACAGAGGGGGAGTGAGAATAACAACTTTTTAAACCTAAAAATTCTACGTGCTCAGTTCTAGTCACTTGGGGCCTGGTTTAACTTGACAGTTAGGTAGCTCATCATTATGTGTTTATCTCTACAGTGACCCTGCCATGAAGCAGTTTCTACTGTACTTGGATGAGTCAAATGCCCTAGGGAAGAAGTTCATCATTCAAGACATTGATGACACTCATGTCTTCGTAATAGCAGAGTTGGTTAATGTCCTCCAGGAGCGAGTAGGTGAATTAATGGACCAAAATGCTTTTTCCCTTACCCAGAAATGAAAATATTAGATGCTGACCACTTAGAAATTAAAAGTAACAAATGTGAGAGACTGTCCATTCGGTTATCTTACGTGACCGGTTAGCAGCATGCTGCAGGAAAGCCTGGGTATCATTGTGCAGAAAAAAGCCCCTGAGCTGAATTTCTTGTTCTGTTTTTTTTTTTTTTTTCAGTACATGTACCCTAGAATTAAAAAAAAAAAAGCTGTAACGGTTGGCTATAATTTGACTTTTATTGTCCTTTATTAAAATATAAATGGTTTTCTTACCTTTTAATGCCAATTCAATAGATTAAGAGTATAATGGAATATGCTTTTTAATTATCAGTCTAGCCTAGATATTTGTTTGTTTGTTCCTGTTAGTAATTATGGGTTTCTGTAGTGTAGATGTGGTTTATTTTGTTTCCGGCTAGAAACTTCACAGAAGTTTTTAATCAAAATAAAACATACATACCGAAAGTACACAAGGCATAAATGTACAAGTCTCTGAATTTCCACAAACCGAACACACCTCTATAACCAGCACCCAGATCCCGACAAATGAAATCACCACCATCCCAGAAGGCCTCCCCAGGGGTAAGGGCTGGTAAGGGTGCTGTCACCGACCACCCCAGAGCAGACGCTGTGCCGACTTTTGACAGCATAGGTTAGTGTTGTGTACTTTGTAACTTTGTATCAGTGGAATCATGCAGCGCAGGCTCTCGTCTGGCATCTGTTACATTAGAGATTCATCCATGCTGTTGCGTTACACATGGTTGGCCCTTGAGCAGCATGGGTTTGAACTGCAAGTCCACTTATATGTGGATTTTTTCCAGTAAATACTATATTTTCCAATTGATTTTCTTAATATTTTTCTCTGGCTTACTTTATTGTAAGAATACAATATATAATACTTATAGCATATAAAATATGTGTTAATCAACTGTGTATGTTATCAGTAAGGCTCTCAGCCAGCAGTAGGCTATTAGTAGTTAAGTTTTGGGGGAGTCAAAGTTATAAGTGGATATTCGACTGTGCGGGAGGGTTGGTGCCCCTAACCACCCCCGCCCCCATTGTTTAAGGGCCAGCTGTAGTTTTTCGTTCTCGTTGCTGTATAGTATCTATTGTTTGCCTCAACCACACTAGAGACATTTTGGTTATTAAATAAATCTGTCCTTAAAATGTAATAAATATATATTCATTAAACCTCAATTTGAATTTAATAAACACATCAAAAAATTTTACCAATATTGATGGTCATACTGTTTTTTCTCCAGTGGCAGAATGTGTACAATTGTACTGTATTTGTTTGAGAAAAGAAATGGAAGTATAGAATCTAATTATAAAATATACTAGCATTAGTTACATTGATATTCTGTGGTTATTATAAGAGCTTCAACTCATTCAGTCCTTCACCTAATCAAAAAATAATTAAGTGCTTGGTATGTCCTAGATGTAAATGATAGATACAGTTGTAAAAACGATATATAAGGCACCTGTATCAGGAATACGTTTAACTTCAAGTAACAACACCAGTGAAGAGTTATTTAAACAGTAAAGAAATTTAATCGTCTCATATAACAAGGAGCCTGGAGATGGTTCCATTATTGGGGGCAACCTGCTTCTGTACTGAATAATGTGAGCTTTTCATTCCTGGCTCAATACCTCATGGTCACAAGGTGGTGGCCACTCTAAGGGTTACAGTCACAGCAGCAGCCCAAACCAGGAAAGGGAGGTTCTACTTGCCAGCAGAGAGAATAAGGGGAACACTTCCTCCTGGTGTAACTCTTTTTATCGGGGAGAAAAATCTTTCCCAGAATCTTCCCACAAGTCCATCCCTAGACCACTCGTTGGCAAAGAGAAATGGAATAATAATTGACTTAGTAATTCTTAGTAACTTTTAAAATCACTTGGGGTCTTTCTCACAGAATTCCAAGTAATTTATGTGGGCCAACCGAGGTAGAGCTTAGTTCCCTACTGTGAGTATGGGCTGCACTGAGTGACTTGCTTCCAAAGAATGGATTTGGACAGGGTCAAAAAGTAACTGAGCAGTGGTGAAACCTGGAAAATACTCTACTGGCCGGGTGACCAGGGTTAACATCAGACATGAGTCACGTTGAGGGCGTGCACCCCTAATGGTGTGATGGGAAGGGTACTTCACCTCTGAAGTTTTCTTCCTAAAAATAACCCTGGTCTTACCGGGAGAAAAGCATCAGAACAACACAAATTAAGGGAATTCTACAAAATATCTGGCCAGTACTCCTCAAAACCACCAAGGTCATGAAAAACAGGGCAAAACTGAAACACTCACAGGTCAGAAGAGACTGAGGAGCCATGACCAAATGTGAAGCAGTAGCCCAGATGGGATCTGGGGACAGAAAGGGACACCAGGTGAAATCTAAGAAAATCTGCATAAAGTCTGCAGTTTAGTAATAATGTTGTGTCTGCTTTTGTATATCCTTGAAGATTTCCATTAGAAGTTTTTAAATGTGAATATTCTAGTACATAATATGCCTACATGTGTTTCAGTAAAGAATAGCATAATGGTTAATAGCATGGATTTTGATAACAATTTCGTTTGAATCTCAGTTTTACCATTGAATAGTTGGTGATTTGGAGCAGATTACTAACTTATCTAAATATTGGTTTCATTATCTGTAAAATGCAGGTAATAATAACCATGATGGGGTGATTTTAAGGATAAAGTGTGTAACGTGCTTTGTTACAGTACATAGCCCATAATAATCACTTACAAGTATATTCTGTTTGGTGATGCTTTATCTCACCATCCCAAAATAATGTGTTATTCTCTCAAATGACACTTCTATTTGGGAAGAACAAAATCAGCTTAACACATTAAGTCTTCAAAAAAGCTTTTAAAATGTTAGTTCTAACACCGATCTTGAGATGCACACATTGCTAAGTGACAGAGCCTTGTAGAAATGCACAGGAAGCCAATCGAGGGTATTCTAAGTACGCCTTAGGGACTGGGGCCCTTTCCTGGGCTTTTCCTTTCTTGCAGACTCCAGGCAAGCACCCCTTCTTAGGAATCCTCAGCACTCCTCAAGCCTCCCAACTCCATGACCTCAGTCTGATAAACAGAATATGTTCCCCTTCCCCTCTGCCCCTCCTCTCTTCTTGTGAAGCCAGGAGCCTCAGATTCACCACAGTGGAAGCCTCTTGCCTAGAAAGCCACACTGT
>NW_011889073.1:1030294-1040914 GCF_000151845.1 Pteropus vampyrus | reverse complement strand
TTATTGGAACCTCCGGCCTGGTCAGAAGCACAGGTAAGCCTGGGCTTGCGACTGACATCTGAAGTGGGAGTGTGTGGGTGTGCTGTCTTGTAGGACTGAGTCCTCAGCCTGTGGGTTCTGATGCCGTCTCCAAGTAAAGAGTGTCAAAATTGAGTTAAATTCCTGGACACCCTGCTGGTATCTGAGAATTGCTTATTGGTGTGGGGAACCCTCCCTCCACACAATGAAACTGCGTCTCAGGACACCTAAAAGAAACAACCCACAGATTCTAAGCAGTTAATACAACTCCAGGACAGATGCAAAGAAAAGCCGTACTTATGCACGATGTAGTCAAAATGCTGAAACCGAAGAGAAAGACATTTAAAAGCAGAAGAAAAAAATACTCAGTACATACATCATGAAAAACAGTGAACTCCAGAAGACAACAGAAACATTTTTAAAATGTTGAAAGTGAAACAACAGTCAAATTAGCTACTAAAAATATCCTTCAAAACTGAAGTCAAAAACATTTTCAGACAAACTGGAACGACGTCCTTCAGGCTGCAGGCAAGTGATTCCAGGAGTAAGCCCCGACCCGCCGGGGGGGAACGAGCAGTGCCAGAGCAAGAGCAAAGACGTGCAAACATAGAAAAGACCTTAAAATAGATATTTTTGTCTTTTCGTTTCCCTGCGTTCCCTCCTTTGCTTTCTCTCCCGGTGCAGACGCTTTGGCCCTGGAGGGGGAGAGGGAGCCAGGGGGGAGGGAGTGCCGCAGACTCGGAGGGAGTCTGCGGGGGCAGAATGCCTCAGAGTTCCAGAAAGTGGCATGGCCGGGGGCAGGGTGTCAAACAGACACAGTAGTGGGGTGTCCTGGTGACCGAGGAAGTGGGAGAAAGACGAAAGGATGTCACGCAGAGGCTCTGGTGGCAGAGAAAGCGGCAGTAGAGGGAGGAGGGTGCAGAGGTAGGAAGGGGAGGTGTTGCACAGAGTGGCTGGGAGATCGGCCGTGGGGAACAAATACGTTAACTGGTCGAGCAAATAAATATGCGGAGGCTAATTTGCCCGGTTTCTCACTGTCTGAGAAGAGACCTACAAACATGGACAGGTGGAGGGCTAGAAAGAACAAAAGAATGCTGGTTAGAATTGGAAACATGAAACAAACTCATAATATATAGTCTATAATATACCCAAGTAGTCCTAGAAATAGTTATAAATGTGCGTGTGCAAAAATTTCCTGTCTCTGTCTCCTGGAAGGGCTTAGGAGCAATGCCAACCTCATAGCAAAAGCCCCAGATCTTGGTCTCTAAGTGCTATTCCTTACCAAAAAGAGTCAGGGTTTCTTGGAGAAACAGCTGATTCCAGAGCTGGAACAGAGAATGTATAATACAAAGAAGGATATAGAAGATCTAATAACACTGTCAACCCTTTTGATATTTACTTCACCCAACGAAAGCAGAATACACATTCTTTTCAAGTGTATATGCAACGGTCATCAAGACAGCACCTGCTGGCTCATGAAATAAGTCTCAATGAATTTCAAAGGATAAAAAAAAAACAAATTAGAAATATCAAGAATGAAAGGGAGAATATAATTATAGATCCTACAGACATTAAAAGCTTAATAGAGAAAATTATAAGAAACTGCCGATCAATTTGAAAACTTGGATGAAATACATAAATTCCTGGAAAAAAATAAGATTTATAAAAACCAACATAAGATAAAATTAAAAAGCAAAACATCTTTACATTGTTAAAGAGATTGAATATTTAATAGAAAATCTTTCCATAAATAAAACTCCAGGCTCAGGTGAAATTCTATCAAGCATTCAAGGAAGAAATTATACTCCTTTACACAAACTCTGAGAAAAAATAGTGGAGAGAGTACTTCCCAACTCATTTTGTGAGGCCAACATAATACTGACACCAAACCTGGATAAATATTACGAGAAAAATTATCATGAAATCTCTCATGAAAACAGACACAATGATCCTTACAAAATATTACCCAATAGAGTCTAGCAATATACAAGGAAATATATATATATATTTTTAAATCAGCACTACAACAAGGATAATACATCATGACCAATTGAACAAGGTTATTTCACCATTCGAAAATCAATCCGTCTCTCACTATATTAACAGAATACAGGAGAAAAGCCATATGATCATCAAATATATGCAAAAAAAGTATCTGACAAAATTCAACACGCATGCATAATAAAACTCCACAAACTAGGAAAATATGGGAATTTAATCTGATAAGTGCATCTACTGAAGTAACTACAATTAATATATAAATAGCAAAAGGACGAATTCTTCCCCTCTAAAATTGGGAATGAGGCCAGAATATCCACTTTTACCATTTTAAATCATTACTTAAGTCCTAGCCAGTAGAATGTCAAGAAGAATAAACAGGCATGCAATTTGTAAAGGAAGAAGTACAACTAACTGTTGAATTCACAGACCTGAGTGTGTGTGCTGAAAACCTTATAAAATCTAAATAAAGACTGTAGTTGAATTTAGCAAAATCATAGGATATTAAATCAATAAACAAAAATCAATTTTTCTCTACTAGCAATGAAAAACCAAAAAATGAAATTTTAGAAATACCATTTAAAATAGCACTAAAGTAACAAATACATTGGAAATGGATCCACATATGTGTCTCAGTTTCCTCATCCTAAGTGAAGATCATAGCAGTCCCTCCCTCAGATAGTTGTTGTTAGGGTTAAATGGATAGTTATATTTAAATACTTAGAATACTTCCAGGTAGGTCAAGTGTCCTGTGTAAATATTAACCCAAATCTCACTGTGCACATCAGTTATAAGGTAAATGGAAGATGTAATATGGATTTTTTAAAACTGACACTTAATGTGAAATCTCTTCCTCTGCCACAGAGAGAGAATCTGTGACTTATTGAATATGTGACACTGTGTTAACACATTTGTTAAAATTTCGAATCTTGACCCAGGAGTCTGATATCATGGTACTGAGTGAGTTGTTCCAGTAGGGGGAGCTCTGACCAAGAGTTTGAAAAGCGCAACCCCCCGCTGCCTCTGCGTAGGGGATACAGACCTTCGGTAACCTGCAGTTTAGTCCTTCCTCTGCTCCCTGTGCTGTGTTAGTGAAATAAAATGCTGCTACAAAAATTTTTTTTTTCCCTGAGAAGCAGTATATTGGAATAAATTGACTTAGAATTCAGACTTAATTCCTACCAGAGAAATGATGCATTTTCCTTGTATTGACAAGAAAAAAAAAGTAATTTTCTACTTATAAACATTCACATTTGGGGATTACAAAGACTATATATATTTTTTCCTTCTTTTGAGAGCACTGTATACAAAGGCTTTCTTGGCCTCAGACGTCAAATTTACTATTATGCTTCCATACTTCCTTTACTATTAACAAAAAGACAAAGCTCACACACGGACTCTGAAGAGCTGGGGCTTCACAAGCTGGAGGCATTTTTGTTGTTGAATTTTCATTTTTATTAAATTCAAAATATTTGTCCAATATATATTTTCACTTGTTCTTAACCTACATAGTCTTTAGAAGTGCAATGTTTTTGGTTTTGGGTTTTTTGGGTTTTTTTTTTTTTGAGGTACATTTGACAATGAAGAATTGTATATATTTTAGGTATATGATTTGATTGATATACACTGTGAAATAATCACATTTGAGCTAATTAACATACCCATCTCTTCAGATAGTTGCCACTTTAGCAAAAGCCATTGTATATAAGTTTAATCACAGGGAAAAGAGTATTTTATACTAAAATTTATGTTTTCCTAACCAACCTCAATATCCTAATATGTAGACTACATATGTAGCTTTGTTCCCAAAGGTCATTGTGTGGTACCAGTATTATAAGTTTTTACATGGTTGTTGTTTATCTCATAGTTGCCCTTGAAGAGCTTGATTTCAAATCAAGTCAACTGAAGGGGACATGTCTCACTAATTTCAGGTTGCTAGGCAACTAGTCTACTTCTCCATAGCATCTCTTCTATTGTTCAGGAGATGTGAGAAGGTTAGCAGAAAATATGTACCATTTAAGACATATTTTTTAATAAAATCATTTTTAGGAAAACTATCCAACCTGTGTTGTCTTATTTCTCCAAGCCAACTTCCTGTTCCACCTTTTAGTCTTATGTAGACAAATAAAATTAATATTTAGAATTCTTCTTTAGATAAATGAATGAATGTCAATATATCTTTTCTTTCTTGTCCTCTGAAAATTTTCAAATAAAATTTAAGTTTTTCTTCAAACTCATATCAAAACCAAATATTTTTCATAATGTCGTACCAATTGATATTCATCGTTATCACTGTATGTGGTTAGGTTTGCAAGCCCAGAACTCCAGAAGATGATGATTTCCTGTAAGGTATCTTGCCTGTAATTATATACACTTAATTTACAATGATTACTTTGGTACATGATATGAAAACCATTTACAAATATGGATTTTTCATCTCATATAGTTTTACTTCTTTAAATTATAACTAAAGTTATAATTTAAATCCTAAAGATAGTACTCATCATTAATATTACTAAGTATAGAATCCTTAACTTCATTAATCACTTTATTTAAAAGATCAGAGAATAGCAAGACAAAACTAGTCCAATCACCTTTCCAAGCTGAACCTTCTCTATCAATCTCACATACCTGCCAACTAGCTACCCAATATATTTATTCTTAAATACCTTGTTATTCCTTTACTTAAAAATATCCAGAGGTAATTAGTTAGTGTGAATGCTTTCCACAAATGTTCAGTGTTACTTTTATTCCAAACTATTATAGCTTTCACAGGAATACCTAATTTATTCATCTATCATCCATCTATCCATTGATTTATTTATTTACTCATTCGATGTCATTATACATTTAATCACTACTCACCACTGTTCTAGGCACTAGAGATGAGTATATAATCAAACATGAGATTTGTTCTTTTTTCTCTTAAGGTCAAAAATTTTTCAGATGCCTACTTAGAGCCTCAACACTTCAAGATGTTAACATTATCTGCAGGTTTTTAGAGGCTTCACAAAATAAAATGTATTTTGCACTCCATTAGCAGTCACACATAGGTATTTCTTGTTGGTGGTCGGCTCTCCATCATAAATGATTCAGAAATCCAGGCCCTTTCTGTTTTGTGGCTTTGTTCTCTTGGGCAAAATCTCAAGATTTTGCATCTTGCTGCCAGCCAGGGGAAGAGGTAGCATGGAGAAGCACACCATTTCTTCACTGCCTTGGCCAGAAGTGACATACATTGCTTCTTATTACGTTCCACTGGCAACCATCAGTCATATGGCCTTGCCAGGAGCAAGGCTAGGGGGTGGGGTTGGTTTGGGGTTGGGGGGCACTAGGAAATGTCATTCTGGGCTAGGCCAAGACTTCCTAGCTACAACTCTTATCGTATGGAAAGGCTTTTGATGGACAAGTAGCCATCTCTGCTACAATATCCCAAACCTGCATAATTTTGAGTAAGCTTACTTCAGTGTAGGTAAATCAGTGCTGGGACTCATCTCTTCTGTAGTCTGATACTTAAATATCTAAGTCTTTCAGAGATTTTCTTCCTCTGTCTAGTTTTTTATATTAACAAAAATTATTGAGTATATCCAGTAAGTGATTCTCTTTGGAGCAATGCTTAAGTATACAGGCATGACTTGGTATTTGTATCCATTAGTCCTATTGGTGAACATCTAGGGAGATTGTTCAGCCAGTAGGAGGAAAACCAACCTAAAATTGCTCAAGCAAGAAAGGGATTTATCATCTCAGAGAACGAGAAGTTCCAAAATAGTGAAAATGCATATAATACATACCAGGATTGGGTCTTCAGTGGGTCAAAGTGGCCTCACAGGCCAGTTCTCTTGTCCCCACTGTCCTTCCTGTGTGGGCTGGCTCCTCTCTGGTCACAAGATGGCAGCAGCAGCCCCAGCCACCTCAGCCTCACTCTATGGAGCAGCCCTCAGACTTTCTCGAGACGTTTTCCCTTCACTCTTTTAAAAATTAAGGACCTCAATGCCCCCAAAGAGCTTTTTAAAACAATAACGTAGGTAATGCCTATTGATATTTACCATTTTATAACTTAAAACTGAGAAAATTTTAAAGTGTTTATTAATTCATTTATAAGAATAAACCTTTATGGGTTAACATAAATCACACATTTTCATGAAAAACTACATTTTCTAAAATAAAACATTGTAGTGAGAGGAGTAGCATCATTTTACATTTTTTATACATCTCTGTAAATGTCTGGCTTACTAGAGAAGACGTGGGCTCTCATATCTGCTTCTGAATTCAGTCTGCTGTGGTTTCGCACGTCATGTAACCTCTGGAAAAGACCAGAGTCCTTCAATCAGAATCATTCATCAGAGTCATTCATGAGAGAATGACAGTGAAAGACGCAAGTGACATCTTAGTATTATTATTAAAACAGACCCCAAAGATCCCTTGAAAAGGGGATCCTTGTGTTTCCTTGTAAGAGCCAAGAAGCTGTTTCTAGAAGCCTTCACCAGCAGATGACCCTCATGTTCAGCTGACCAGAATGAGATCACTAGACTATTTCTAAGGAAAGAGCAGAACTGGCAGGATTGGCTTCTGCCAACGATTCTTTCATATGCATCAGAACCACCTGTAGAGTGTGTTAAAACTCACTCAGCCCTCAACACCAGGGTCTCTGATTCAGGAAGTTTGGGGCGGAGCCTGAAAATGTGCGTTTCTGGCAATTCCCAGGTGCTGCTGCTGCTATGAGAACCACTGGGTCGGACCAGTCGGGGGTGGGAGTCGCCAGGCTTCCCGGAACACACACCGGTGTGAAGACACGGACAGCTTAATAAATTAGGGTTCACCAGCAAGCAAGAGGGGAGAATGGCTGTTGGTACAACTGTGTTTGCTTTGCTTATATGCTTAGAAAATTTATAGTAGATGCCTCCAAAATAGAGAATACTTGAGCACTGGTGCCGTTAGTGACTTTTTTTACTAGTTATCAAGTGTATCTTGGTTTCATGGTCAAGGGAAGAAAAGGGCGGGCGAGGGTGAGGGACAGAAAAGGAAAGGATGGGGTAGAGACAGAAACTTAATTTTAAAATGCCCTGCCGTTTTCTCTTCCTCTACAGCCTACCCGGCTTAAGAAAGGTAAATTGGATGAATTTGATATGGAGAAAGTCAATGTAACTGGGGAGGTCTACCCCTTGCAAACTCATTTTGCTATTTTGTATTTTAAGACGTGTAGTGAGGTCTAAAGCTGCACATAGCCAAGCCGAATGCCCCTTGCAGTTAAACTTGTTCTTCACGTTCACACGGCCTAGTAAGATGAAATATTCCTCGTGGTGGGTTGGTATAAATATTCCGAACTATAGAGAAGCCACAGGTTAGGAAAATGCCCTATATCGTTCTTTCCGTTAATGATTTCATTGAAAAGCCTATAGAATTCAGAAGAAGGATCAGAGACCAATACTGCTTCTGCATTTTACAGACCGAGGAGTGGAGACCAGAGAGATGGCGTGATGTGCCCGCGCTCATCAGTCACCAAGCGGTGGTCCAGATGACAGCCGGGCCTTGCGACCATGTCTGTTCCTCAGTCCTGACTAGTTTTGCCATGCGGTGGCTAAAACAAAGGTAAGATATAACAAACAGGTTATATATGAATAACAGATAAGCCCAAGTGGTAAAGGTCTTGCTGTTGGGTGAAGTCAGTTTCCCTGTGTGATGCTCCAGCTCCCAGCCTCACACCCTAACCGCCTTTGGTCCCTAACACTGCATCCCTCGGCTCCCAGCTCCAGGGCTCTCATTCCTGGCAGCCTCCCAGAGGGCAGCCGGTCCCTCCCCCACCAGGTGTGCGTCCAAACTGGCTCCAGCACAGCCCCGGGAGGTCCATGCCGGCTTCCCCGGACCTGCCCAGATGCGGGCCACAGATTCTATCTGCTCCGCTCTCTCAGGGCCCCCGTCAGTTGCCTCCCAGCCTTGGGCCAGCATCCTTAGTGCTGAACCTCAAAGGAACTGGCGAGGGCCACTGATCTGGTTTAGGAGACCAGTTCTGCATATCGCAAGGAGAGGCAGGTTTAGGACATTGCAGAAAAGCAAAGCTTGCCCCAGATGACGGTGTCTGCCTGCCTTAGCAGTTGCTTCACTGAGGCCATTTTCAGTATCTTTTGGGAGGCCACCGACTACTCTGCTTAAAGAAAAAATTATGCCCACATTTTCCTACTCAGACGGGGTCTGGTTGTAACTCACAGTTGCCTGAAAGACACCTCAGCAGAGAAGGGGGTGGGAGGGAGGAGAATGACACCTCAACTGGGGGGCCACGTGTGGCAGCCTGCTCACCTCTTCTCCTCGTGGGGGGAAGAAGACAGTTATAAAAATGCACTCTTTGGTAAAAGCCATTTTCTGACCAGCCCCAGGTGCAGGCCACAGATTCCATCCGCTCTGCTCTTCAGGCCTCCGAAGGGAAGGCTCCGAGACAGCAGAGCAGATGTTTCCCAACTTTCTCCTTTCCCGAGTGGGCTGGCCCTAGACACCTGGGGCAGGTGTTCTCCTCACTCAGGAGGCGCTCAGCGGGATGGGGTGGAGGGGGTAGTTAGCGGAGGAGGGGTCTAGGCTTTATGATGGAGAGGTGAGGAGGGCCCTGCATTGCTCTCCAAGTGTCCAGCCCAGCTCTCCAGCCAAAACGCAGAGGCCCGGTGGGCTCAAGGCTACCGCTTCCCTGATGGCCCACCCCGTTACAAGGCTCTTCCTTATCTGATCCAAATCCCCCTCCCGTAAACCCATGATCACCATTTCTTGATATGGGCAGCGCTTGGTCCAAAGTAGCAGCTCGATAAATAATTAAAAGGGATAGTATGCCCACATGGTCATATTCCCCTGCAGAGGCTTTGTCTCTTTCCAGGTTAAGCCTTCCTTCTCTCTTGAACGGCTATTTATCAAACTGCGTAACATTATAATACAGCTTCCAGACGCCTTACCAGCCCCGTCAGCCTTCATAGGTTGTACTGCAACTTATCAATGTCTTTCTTAAAACGTGCCTGTGGTAGGGTCCAGAATTGAGAGAAACAGTTGGATGCGGCTGGCTATGCAGAGAGAGCACAGCGGACCACGGGCGCATCCTCCTTATTCTGCGTGCTGTCTTTCTGTAATAAGGCCTAAGCTGGCACTAGCATCTTTGGCTCTTGGGATCTCTTGAAAAACAAAAGGCTTGCACGTTATTTTTCAAAAGCTCCAGGTCCTTTGCCATGGACACCGTCCATATCCCTATATCCAAGATCCAGTTTCCCAACCCCTGTGCTGAATTTCTTGGTGGCTGAAGAGCTTGAGTCAGCAGAAACTTTGGTTTCTGAATTCTGTCGTGGCCAGGAAGGAGGGGAGATGTGACCAGGGGTGCTGGGTGACAGGGAGGGGGGAAAGGGGCCTTGAGAGAAGCGCTTCTGGATCTTCGGTATCTGGATGTCTTAGAGTAACACGATGGAGAGAGAAGGGCACAGAGCCCAAACCAGGCACTGGGCTGTGATTTCTGACCCTTTGTGCCTTCAGGTCCAGCCTTAAGAGTAGCACAGTGGTACCAAGCCACGGTGTTAGCCCCAAACTCCTTCACAGGTGCACAGCCAAATGTGGATGAGTGTAAAATATTTACATCACAACCTAATTGTCATACTGTTACCAAGATGCCTATCATATCTGGTTTGAGCTCTGAGCTCACCGTGTGACCCAAGGCAAGGCAGATGTAAGGACAGTATAATTTTCAAAGAAAGGTCACATATCTCTCAGAATACAATTTGAAAGCTTGATCAGGGTAGTAAGATATTTGTCTCAAACTTGAACCTAGAACTAAAGGACAGCCAGTTAACAGAATCATAATCATGAATGAGAGACTTCTTTCAGTAATCACTATTTGACAATTATTGTGGATTGGTTTAATTTCTTCAAAAGTGTTGCCAAATTTTCTAATATTTAAAAGTATTTTAAACACAACAAAATGAGGATTGTTGGACGAGTGGGATTTTAGAGGCCAATGGGAGGGTCCCTGTGGCCAAATCTCCTTCCTAATGGCTCCCAGTTGCCTCAGATTACTAAATGAGAGGCACTCATTTTCATTCATAATTAGATTTTTAAAAAACTCTTAAAATGTAGATTCACAACAGATTTAATAGATTGCTATAAATGAGCCTTCAAGTTAAAATGTCTTAAGGAAACCATTTTCGTCCTCAAAAGGTAGAGAGAGAATAGGTCCCTAAGGGGAGAGGGTTGAGGGTAAGGTGAGGGGTGGGGGGAACCCACAGAAAGTCACAGGGAACAGAAAGAATGGTAAAAATAAGAACAAAGCACAGTGTTTGGCCCATGGTAGCATCTAATAAACCTGAGCTATTATTTTTGATTGAGTATCTATTATATATCAGGTACTATACATAAATTATTTCATTTAATTCTTTCAGCAGCCCTGTGAGGTAGATAGTATTTGAATGTATGGTTAAAGAAGCAGTGTTAGGCATCTTGTTCTTATTGTCACTTATTTTTAAGTGGTAGAAGCAGGACTTCAGTAAAGGCACTTATTCCAAAGGCTGTTCACACAACCACGGACACCGTGGGAAACCATGGAGCCAGATGTCACAAGAGTTGGCTGTACGTGTGCCCAAGAATGTTCCA
>NW_011889073.1:1028320-1030244 GCF_000151845.1 Pteropus vampyrus | reverse complement strand
AGAGAGAGAATAGGTCCCTAAGGGGAGAGGGTTGAGGGTAAGGTGAGGGGTGGGGGGAACCCACAGAAAGTCACAGGGAACAGAAAGAATGGTAAAAATAAGAACAAGGCAGTGTTTGGCCCATGGTAAGCATCTAATAAACCTGAGCTATTATTTTTGATTGAGTATCTATTATATATCAGGTACTATACATAAATTATTTCATTTAATTCTTTCAGCAGCCCTGTGAGGTAGATAGTATTTGAATGTATGGTTAAAGAAGCAGTGTTAGGCATCTTGTTCTTATTGTCACTTATTTTTAAGTGGTAGAAGCAGGACTTCAGTAAAGGCACTTATTCCAAAGGCTGTTCACACAACCACGGACACCGTGGGAAACCATGGAGCCAGATGTCACAAGAGTTGGCTGTACGTGTGCCCAAGAATGTTCCACTAAAAGAGAGTCTACACATGTGGGCCTTAAGGAAAACTATGCTGGTAGGTGACTATGGTTTCATTTTGTAGAAGAAAAAACACCTGCGTTCTTTCAGACTTGATATTTGTTAAATCACTTTTACACTGTTATATAGATTGTATTTGTTAAGCCAAGGAAGTTCTTCAAATACATGTTTTCATCTTTATTCCTTTTACTGACTCTTTCAAGTCTGATGGTAAGGATCGCATTTTTCAAAATTTGCTCCAGGCTCTAGTTGCCTATCCCAGTGTGTGTGTGTGTGTGTCTGTGTGTCAGAGAGAGAGAGAGACAGAGACAGAGAGGCAGAGAGACAGAAACAGATGGACAGACAGACACACTTAGAGGGTAAGGGCCATCTTACATACTTCCTCTGGTTCCCCACCCTGTAGCCTGGTAATGAGCTCAGTTGGAGCATAATACTCATTACATTGAATTGAGTGAGAATTATCTTTTATGTTTAAGATACTCTAAGACCTAAATGTAGTTTTCTTTCTTAAAGGTTTCAAAATTAATTTTAGGGGTATTATAAAATAGCATCATCAAATAATACTGATCTTAATACTTCTATTAAATACGTTATACTTATGTGCATATACGCACAAAGCAAATACCATGTTTAAAAATCACCTTCTTCAAAATTAAAAAAATCCAGGTCGTGCTAGCCAACATTCATGAAATCTTAAGGCACGGAATTCCAGAATTTAAAGACTCCTGGTCTGATTATTTCCTTCCTGACGACCAGAAATTCACAGGGGCAGGAGTTCTCAAATCTGAAGCTGATTTGAGAAATTTGGCAATAAGGCAAAATAGAAAAAAGTTCTGATCCCTTACAAAGAGTGGCTGCTATACTTGACTATAAAGGATTTTTAATGCCTCAAATCAAGGAAGAAAGGATGTCGATCCTATTTTTAAAAACAACTACACATACGTGAACAGCCACACAACCAGCAATGGTATTTCTTTGTACATGATGGAAAATGAAGGACGGATGCAGAAAGTTTCCATTCTTAGCGGGTCATCAATTTAATGGGGGGAGTGGGGGAGAAGCATTAATTCTTTTTCTCTGTGTCAGTTAAGATGACGCTATCCGGTCTTTCCTCCGTTAAGACCAACTGAAAAAGAGACTCTGAGATCATACCCATCAAAGACACAGCAATGACTGTCTTCCTGGGGCGAAGGGCGGAGGATGCCATGGTTTATTGTCCCGGCAGATCTGTTGTCTAGTGGCTTTCAAGTTAAGACAGTGCGATATCCATTTCCGGCTCAAACGAAGTTCGGTCAGCACAGATCGTTACATGGCCGGGGAGTGAGGGTCTCTCGGGTGGGCGGCCCCGGACCGGACTGGTCGCTCGTTGTTTCCAGGGTCGTCCGGGCCGCAGAGTGGCCTCGCGGGACGGGGGTCGGCGGGCTGCGCGCGGAGGGTGCGCTGGCGGGCGCGCGTGGGGGTCGCACGGTGTGCGGCGTTGGGTCCCG
>NW_011889073.1:1011235-1027769 GCF_000151845.1 Pteropus vampyrus | reverse complement strand
CCTGGGGCGCGGGGGGACACGGTGGCCGCCACCCGGGCTCGGGGCGGCGCTGGCTGCTGTGGAGCTGTTTTCGCCTTTTGTTTGAGCGTATCAGAAAATGGGGCGAAAGAGGAGCTTGGTGTGCGTGTGTGTGTGTAAATCAGGAGGCGCTTGGCTTGGAGCCATTTTTTTTCTTAATTGTGGAGACAGAAAATCCCTTAAAACGGTTTCCCCGGGGAGACGGGGCTGTGCCCCTCCTCTTCCTCCCCAGCGTCTGGATGGAGTGGGTTTCCCTCCTGCCGCTGCCCATCTTCTCGCCCTCCAGTCTGCCTCCCCCCGCTTCCCCTTCCTGCCCACCCCACCTCTGTGAAGCCCCGGGGCGAGCGGGGTGTCTGCAAAGCGGCCCGGTCACCTGTCGTGGCAGCTGCATGGAAATGCTGGCGCTTGGGCTGTCTGGTCTGTGCCGTTTCCTTTGGCAAATCACGGAGATTCGGCGCCGAGCACCAATCCTTCCTCTTTTCCCTGCGCTTCAAAACAAAGTGCATGATGCTGGTTCCGAAGTTTGACCCGCTTGGGCAATTAGCAGGGGGAGTCGTCTACTTTTTCCTGTCACACCACTTCAAGGTTGGCAAAGGTGAGGGCCATCTAGCTTTGTGGAAAGAAATGAGTGTGACACAGTCCTATTGGGGAATGGATGTGACTTACCTGCTAATTGCCATGGTGATCAGAAAGTCTTCTAACACTTTTCTCCTTGGGGACAGTCGGCTCCCCTTGCAGGGAGCCGTTTCCTGGATCTCTCTATTTGAGGGCTTCTCTTCCTCTTTGTTCTTTGCGGTAACAGTAGGTCAGCAGCACCTTAAGGATACCCCCAGTAGGCAGGTTTTAAAAATGCACATGGAAAATAATTTCTTTCTAAGGTTTTGAAGAATGTAACTATCCCTTTGGTGTGTGCGTGGTGGGGGGGTCCCCTTTCTTCTTCTCCTCTGTGTCTCGGGTTTCCATTTCTTAGTAAGCTCCGGTTTACTTCTTTCAGGCAAGGAGCCTCTGGGGGTGGTGTGGTCCTGGAGAGTGCTCACCACCAGGCCGGGCACCACCGGATCGCTGAGGTTGAAAAGGAAGTGAAGTGACAGCATCTTGCACATAGCCAGCCACACTGCAACCCAGAGAACCGCCCCTGAGTCTCCTGGTCATCTGGCTGGGCAATTTGCAAGTTGATGTCAACATGGTGCAGTGATATGTCACATTCAGACTGAGGGGTTCTCAGGCATCCCCCCCATTATTTCTTCATAGTTTACTGCGGTGGAAATGAGTATATGAATAAATCATGAGTAGCCACATCTAGTGTTTAGTTCCTCAATTTAAAGACTAGTAATTTGTGTGAAATAGTTGTCGAGGATGTGAATTTCCTTTAAGAATTTTAAGTGCCCTATTTTAGTAAGGGTTGTGAAAGTAGCAGTATTTTCTCACAGGATGGGGGAAGTGTTGACCTCTAGAGTTAAAGTATGTGAAACTGAGTTAGAGCAATCATAGAGGGAACAAATTCTAACAGTGGAGCTTTCAGGTGGAGAAGTGTGGAAAGCCGGAATTGCTTCCTATGCCTGAGAAATAATAATATGATGTATGCATTACTGTATATTTTAAAATAATGACCTCGTCATTTCAAAAAGGTACGTGTATCATGTTGAACTTCTAGTTTTCATATGGATCTGTGAGAGTGGCAGTTTGGTTATTCACACTTTTTTCCCACCAAAACTCTTTTAACAGAAAAAAGTGTTTTCTTAACCCATGAAAGGATACATGGTACATGAAACCTACTTTACATTAAACCATCCGATATCGATGTTGGGATCTCAAGTAATGAAAGACTGATAGAGAATGTCAGCCTTCTCACTAGATAGTGTATAAGACAGAGGGTGATGTCCAGGTTTTCTTTTGGGTTTTACTGCAGATTCACTGAGTTTTCAAATTCAGGAATGTTTACTGAGTGCCTACCTTGTGCATGGCAAAGCTAGGACATTATTCTTCACCTGTTCCATTGCATGTACCTTGCCAAATAGTCTCTTTCCAGTTCTCTACTGTGAAAGGAGAAATATTGAAGATAGATCGAGTGGCCAAACTATGCATGTGATTCATCAAATGCATTAAAAATTAGGTAAAACTTCTGTTACGAAATGCTTTGATTTAGTTATTGCACTGGTTCCTATTTAGGATCCTGTGGAGTAGTTTCAGTATTGCCAAAAGCCTTACTGAAATTACACATTTGCCTTTATTTAGTGAGACTGCTGAGGCCACAGGGACTATGTAATTAAAATATCAAATTTCCTTTAATTTGGCGGGGATAATGTTAATTTAGTTACTAAATTTTAACATATTAAACAATTTTTTTTATGATAAGATATACATAACGAAGTTTACTACCGTAACCATTTTTGAGTGTACAGTTCAGTGGCATTGAGTGCATTCACGTTGTCGTGCAACCGTCACCACCATCCGTCTCCAGAACTTTTTTGTCTTCCTAAACTAAACTTCGTACCCATTAAACAATAGCTTCCCATCCTCTCTTCCCCCGGCCCCTGGCAACCTCCATTCTGCTTCTCTCTCTATGAGTTCGGCTATTTTAGCGACCTCACAGAAGTGGAATCACACAGTATTTGTCCTTTTGTGACTGGCTTATTTCATTCAGTATGATGTCTTCAGGGTTTGTCCATGTCGTTGCAGATGTCAGAATTTCCTTCCTTTTTAAGGCTGAATAATATTCCATTGTTTGTACATACTGGATTTTGTTTATAAACATTTAAAATTTTCACTTACTAAATGTTAACAACCATGGTAACATAATAAGCAGCTCTCACTGGAAATTATAGATGCCTTTGTTTAATTAAAACAGGAAAATAAAGTAGTTATTAATGCGTAGTACCTTTTTAAAATATAGGACCCATGGAGGATAAAACTAATATGCATGTCAAGTCCTTGCTTGGTTTTATCATTTACCTTCTGTATGGGTAGTGACATACGGTACATCTTTCTGAAATTTGTGGTTCATGCAGGTGATGTTTTGTTTCCCAGCTAATGTTATAATGGCGGTATGTTTTGCTATATGGAAGAGTACATAGGGCTCACCCTGAGGTACAGAGTGTACAGGAAGGATGAGAAAAATATCTGATTATTTCCCTGTATTTACCACTTCCCAAAATCATGTTAGATGCCTAGCATCTTCTCACGGTGATGAGGGTTTTTTTCTTTTTGTGTACGTATCTTTATGAACTCCACTGTTTTAGCATATGTGGATGTTGTGTTTCAGTCCATTTTAGTTATTATCCCTTTGATGCTCAAATTGCCCGATCGTTGGGCAGATAGGCTTATTCAGGTTGGCTCCAAGTCCCTACGATACACTTTTAGTAATCTGTGGTAGCTTCTTTGCTTTCTGGTATGACGAGGTGTTTCAGGCTCATCCTATACCCTTCCCATTCCAGATTTAGAATCAGAACAGCAATTTGTTACAAAAAAGAAAAGAAAAAAGAAATGACCAATAAATGTATTAAAATAGTCAATGTCACTAGTAATTAAAGAAGTGAAATTAAAAGCAAAAATAAGATTCCATTGTCTTGGTTCGCATGTGTCTTCCCGAAATTCATATGTTGAAGCTCTACCCTGAAGTATAATGGGGCCTTTGGGAGGTGTTTAGGGTTAGGTGAGGTTATGAGGGTGGAGCCCTCACGATGGGATTAGTGCCCTTATAAGGAAACACTTGGAGAGCTTGCCCCCCCACCCCAGGTCTTGCACAAAGAGGTCATGTGAGCATGTAGCCAGATGGTAGCTGCCTTCAAGCCAAGAGGAGAGGCCTCACAGCGAAACCTACCTGTTGGCATCTCAATCTCGGCCTTCTCAGCTTCCAGAATTGTGAGAAACGATTCTCTGTTGTCGAAGCCACTCTAGCCTGTGGCATTTTGTTACGGCAGCCCAAGCCAATGAAGACACCGTTTCTCAAACATTATATTGGTAATGTAATTTAGACTCAATTTAGACCTTACTGGATGTGAAACAATTGAATAAAGCTTAATATAAAATATTATGATTACTTCTGCTCTTCTTTCTCTTGGTAGCTTTAATACTTGGATACTTCCCAGTTTGGAATGGGAATAAGCACGATAGTAATCACCAGGGCTGGTGAAGAGGGTGGTAAATGTGTACGCTCAGCAGAGGTGTAAATTGCTAACTAGCTGCTTTTACGTATCAAAGTGTAAATTTTGCAAAGCCTTTAACTCAGCAAGTCCACATTTAGGAATTTATCCTAAGGAAATAATAGGAAAAGTTAGTAAAGATATATATATATAGTTAAGAACAGTTAGACAGATGTATAGTAAATAACCTTAAGTAAGGAATTGGCTAAATAGATTATGGTACCTTCATTGCATGAAGCTATCAAAAATGATACGGATCTGTATTAACCAGTCTGGAAAGATGCTCACGAGATATTATTGCGTGAAAAAGGGAGATTACAGGACTTGTAGGCACAACACTTAACCTATAACAGAAAATGAGGAACTACTAAGCTCTGGAGGCCAAGAACCAGGCCTCCAAGGATCTAGGCTTCCGGAACCGCCCAGTGGACAGTCTGTTTCAGTTGCCATGGTCTCATAGACTGCACCAACTGGTTTCTTTCTTGTGTCATAAGATGCAGTGTTCCTGGAGAGAGAATATGATTGCCTAGTTTGGGTAATTTGCTCACCCTTTGGCCGTGTGTGTGTGAGAGAGAGTGTGTGAGATTGCGATTGCTCTCAGCTCACAGTCTCACAGAGACCATGTGGAGCGGAGGAGGAGTCATGATGAGAGTTGGGGTGCTTTTGATTAACGAAAGGGCAGGACAGGGAGGGAGATGCCCGCTGCGGTCAATTAAAATTAAATAACTTCTTTGCTCAGAAACATTGAATTAATCACCGCAGCTCCATAAATTACTGCGAACTCTGATGAACTTGGGCTTTCCTGTCCCTTTAACATCCCTTTTGGCTTACTAGGCCCTCTACCATTGGTCAGCTCTATTTGGTTTCATGCTTTCATTGAAAACGATGGGTCAAAATTAAAGTTTTGAATTTAAAGAAATATATGCTGTTTCCCCTTTAAATGTGATTAATTCAGAATCAAATATATTTTTCTGATGTCAATAAGTAGGAATGGAAGTCTTTGTACCTGTGTGGTGTCAAGGACACCCACCCTTGAGAGATAGAGTTATAGAATAGAATTGGAAAGCGGAGTTTATGGAAAGCCTCCAGTAGTAATAGTGTAGTAGATTGTGGAGTGTAGCAAATTATTCTGTAGGTGTGCAGAGATGCTGTGCAGATAATATAGACTTATTGGAACATCTTTCTCACTGTTATTATTTTTAATCAAAAGCACAATTAGAGTCAAAATGGATGTGAAAGAGCTTTGAGAACGATAGCACACACTATAATTTAAGATACTAATTTCTCACTTTTTAAAAATTAAAGACTCAATTTAGACCTTAATGGATGTAAAAGGATTTGGAAATGCTTAAAGTATTATGTTGTTACAGTTGTTTCTGCTGTTCCTTCTTTTGGTAGTCTTAATACTCGGACATCTTCTCCCATCTTGGACATCTTGGACTGGGCAGTATAGAAGCGTTGGGTTAAAGTGTTTTTTGTGTGTGTCAGATCTATTCATGTCTGGTTAGGGTCTTTTAATGAGTAATTTTTATGACAGAAGTCTCAACCTTTTAAGTCTCAGCTCTTAATCCAGCTAGTTACTGGTTGGAACACTGAGTTCTAAAGGCTCTTATGTGTCTGCTTTCAAAAATTGTTGCTCAATGTTTTCAAATTCCACTTAAATATTATGGACAGACTTTACTGGGTTCAGAATTTTCTTATCCTACTGAATGTTTCTTTTACCAGCTTCTTGTGAAAGACAAAAGGAAGATTAGTTTAAACATCTGAGGCACTTACTTCTGATTTGTGTGTGTGTATAATTTTCAACCTCTGGCAAGGAAAATCAAGAATCTTGTGTAGAAAACCCTTCAGTACCATGTTATTGCCCCGTCTGAATGCCTTTCTTTTATCTTTGGCTGTTAAGAGTATATGTTATCTCCCTAGGGAAACACGTGGCATTGTTAATTGATCCCTATGATAAAATAGTAGCGTCGGAGGTCCTTGATGAGCAACAGTCTAAGCTGTTATTGTTAGTACTGGGACAATGTTAATATTTGTAAAAAGTTGATCAGTAGTGATGTTACCATACGCTGAGACTATACAGGATTGTTTTTGAGCATAATCAGTTTCTTAAGCTTCAGAAACCCTCTTAGCTACAAAACCAGATGGACAAATTCAGCTCCACTGGTTAGAAGATCAAAACATACATCATAAGAAGTTAGCTTACGCTGTGTATGAAAACCCTGGTCAGCCAAAGCTGACATTTTAGGTGGCCAGAGTTACTGTTTACAATTGTTAAGTAATCAGAAGTTTCACTCCGTGTTAACATTTGTCAGATTAGAGAAGAATGTCTGCAGAAAGTTATACCTGGATTTAATTTATCCAAGTGAAAGAAGTTTAAGGAGGATGGGTTGTGGAAACAGCCAACTGGATGAATGTGGTTGAAAACCTCAGGTCACATTTTCCAGTGCTTACCAGTAGTTTGAACCTTCTTCACTATTCTTCTTGTTATCTTTTCTCATGAAATTAGAAACCCAGTTCTGTGTTTCCTAAGTTGGAAGTTAATTTCTCTGAATTAATTTTCTGATATCTGAATAATGAAATAAATTCTGGAACATTTGAAATGCTTGGAATAATACAACTCTTAGTAAAAGATAGAAAAGCTCACAGTTTGCTTATCTTATTCCAATAGTAGTAATTTTTAATACTGTGACAAGTGAGAATGAAAGTGGCACACATATGGTGTCTCCTTACCCAGCTTTGATTTGTCAGAGACTTGGGAATAAATTAGATAGGTAGGATTGGGGTACTGCCCAGAATCTATTTTAGCTTATTAGAGCATCGGTTCTCAGCCTTTTAGGATTTATGGCATTCTGTTTGTGCTTAATTTCGCATCTCCCTCCTCCTTACCATTCTGGCGGCTGTGACAGTCAGGACTCGGTTATCGGTGGAAAGCAATGTGCTGATATATGAAGTCCATAAATAATCTCCATAATTCAATTTTATCTAATTACATCAACCTTTAATTTTAACTAATCACTACCAGACCTTTTCCGAACCGTTGACAAATGGCAAGATTACAGTACTATGTGGCATAAATTTATTTAAGTTTTTGATTAGTTAAAATTCATGTTTTGAAAAATTTTGCAGTATAGTACAATGAATCGTACTTATGTGTATCTTATGTGTATTTATGTGTGAGAAATGTAATAGGGAAACCATTGTAGGTCCCTTCTAGGCTGAAAATGCTTTTCTTTACAGAGGTATATATAGAAGCAGTAGTATTTATAAGGAGCGTCAGAATCAGCCTTCTATGAATTTTATGTAATACATTTGTTATAAATAACTAGAGAAGTCTCAGGGTTGACTGCTGGTTCAAAAATGGCATATCATTTTTAATTCTGAGGTCTGTGAGATACCACATTGTCTTCCTTTTCTTCGCTTTTCGTGTGTTTGCGAATAACTGTGGACTCCGTAGCTGACTGATGGTCATAGAAATGGAATCTCCTTGGCTTCCCTTCCCCCATGTTCAGACGGTGAAGTTCTTTCTCTTTCACATGACACAGAAAGAGGTGCACGCGCTTGGCTTTGGGGAACTGACCTGTTTCTCTGGTGTATACAAGACAGCCAAAACGTCTTGTGGGAAATAGGAAAGCTACCAGTAATCGCTGGGAGTCAATTTAAGTCAGTTGCTTCAACCTTTTAATTTCAGTTATTCTCAAACTTTTTACTACATCGTTAATGACTAGCAAAACTGGTTTGAGCTGAACCTCCTTTGGTGCTAAGTGAGCCGTAGAGTGGGCCATAGGTGAGTGTCTGGGGAAGGAGGCGTGCTGTGGAGTCTGGGCTCATCCACGAATTAGATCATGGATGGACTTCACAAATTAAGAAGGGGTTTAACTCCGTTCTCTTCACTTTGTGCCGGTCTGGTCCTAAGTACTGTCTGTTACCTCATAATGTTAATTTGAGAAGTAAATTATCTTGTAGCATAGGAAGAAACACCAGGTAAGTAGGACAATGGAAATCTGCTTAAGATTTCTGGGAGAAGAAAATTGACTAGGATGCAAACTTCAGCTACTAAATTTTTAGTCCAGTGGTTTTAATCATGGTCACGCTATTCTCTGTGAAAAATATTTTGTTTCTTGGCCTCTGTATTTTATGTGTGGAGCTTCAATGTTGAATGAGGGTTAAAACTTTCTGCTTAATTTTTAATGTGATAATATGACTGATATTATCACATTATAATGTGATTCCAACTCTGACTTCACATAAACTATATGTATATAGGGACCTCTTGAAAGAAGTATATTCTCTCTTCAAAAATTCTCTGGTCTCTTCTAAATTTAAAAATGCAAAAAATAACCACCATCAAAAAATTACTATGATAAGTTGGTTCTAATATAAACTGCCAACTGAGAGGTAACTGTATTTTGTTTAAAAAGATGCTTTTCCTTTGAATAGGTGAGTCTTTAGAAATCCAGGTAAATGGACCCACAGGTGGGAGGTGACTGCCCACCTGTGGTGAATGCTTTTCTGCCTCCTTTCTTCTGTTCACCAAATTGGCTGGTGCAGAAATTTGAGTCTAGTTTTGATGGGTAAGGTCTTCATACATGTTAGTCTTTTCTGAGGCTCCCACTTCTGGTTGTGGTTTGACTAAGGTTCGCTATTGTGGGCACCAAGTAGCTAAGCTTGATGTACTAGGCTTATGAAGAGGAAAAGGGCTTTGGATTCTAGAAGGAGACTTGGTCAGGAGCAGTCAAACAAATTAAACAGAAGCTGCTGCCTCTGGGGAACGCTGCCCTGAAGCTTCGCTTCCTCTAGCGGAACACCCAGGCCAAGGGGGAATGGAGGCAGGGGCCAGAATGGGAAAAACTGATTTAAGGAGATACTGAATTCGAGTGTGGACATGCCATAGATTTGAAAAGTGGAACAGCAGTTGTAGCAGATAGGCCACCCCCTTTTATACAAAAAGTTTACTATATTATGGATATTAACTCCTTTTCTTGTGTGTGTTATATTTTCCCAGTTTGCTGGTCTACTTGGATGGTTTGCTTAGAAAGTCTTCCTAATATATTTTTATTACTTCCTCCCACCCCCCTTTTAAACAGATAGGTATTTTAAACTTTTTAAAATAAGCTTTTTATCTTGGAATAATTTTGGATTTACAGAAAAAGTGCAGAGATGGCGCGCAGAGTCCCCATGTACCCTTGAGCCAGCTTCCTGTAAAGTCAGTGCGGCTGCAGAACGTTTGTCAAGACTGATAGATTAACATGGGCGCATCACTGGCTGCACTCTAGACTTTGCTCACGTTTCAGCAGTTTTGTCGCTAGTGTCCTTTTTCCAGGGTACCACCTTGCATTAGCTGGGGCGGATTGAGAGGCTGGACCACGAATGGCTCCATGTAGAGTAGCTGTGCTCAAAATACTGCGTTTGTGTAGGAGGTGGCAGTTTTAAAGTTCACAGAGTCCTTCCACAGACATACATGTAATTCATATGGAAATTGCTCTTGATCATTTGCCCCTAGGAGGCGTCCGTCTTGGCAGTGGTACTGTTTTGCACGTGTGAGACCACAGGGGACCGGGCGTAGAAGTGCCTCACATTGTCCAGACTGCCAGTCGCTGCTTCCATTTTCCATTCGTTGTTATCCCTGAGATGTTTTGCTCTCGCATTGTTACCTCATCTTTCTTTTGCCTGGACCAGAGCAGACGATCAGGATGTTGTTGATTTTCAAGTCCTGGGAGGAAGGCACCATTCCTGTGAGGAAGCTGGCATTAGAGTGACCCAGAGCATCGCTCCTTTCACCCTCCAGAATATGGGTGCTGGGTCTGGCCAATCTTCTAACTGTATTGCCTAGGTGAAGCGTGTTGTATCTAAGGAGAAAAAAGGTGGTTGGCATGGAATAAGTGCATGTCTTCCTCTTTAGTAGATTTGAAAAGCTCCATAGCTGCTGGCCCATCTCTACCCCGTCTAAGAGGGGACATGAACAGAAGTAAGAGGCGAGGAGGCCAGGCAGGAAGTTAGGTAGTGCGGAAGCCCTGTCGATGACTTCATGCCTACACTGCCTAATAAAAATGGCATTGGCAGGGAGACGTCTGATGCCTCCACACTCACTGGCTGCAGGCTTCACAGCTCGCGCATTGATGTGAGCTGGGCTGGGCTTGCTCATGGCAAACCAGTAGCTTCTAGCCGTTTTCAGATCAGTCTCCCCTGTCCTCACTGAACACACTTCCACACTTTCATCATCTTTTCTGACTTGGACCCCCGCCCGCTTTGCCTTTCCGTTTAGAAAGCAGAGAGCACATGATAGCTGTGCATGCCTCATGCCTGAGGAAAGATCAGTGAGGGAGCACAGAAGAAAATGCTGGCTTGGGCTTTCTGCAGACCTGGGAGACAATTTCCGTAGAGTTGTTATGTTCCATCCCAGCTATTAGGATCGGTCAACCATATTGGAAAGCCTCCAGCCAAGTCACAGGTACATTGGTAGATGTACCTACAGGTAGGAGTCCGCCTTTTCATTTCCCAGCGTTTTCTCTTTGGCTTGTGACTTTTTCTATTACAAGTGATATTGTTGCTTTCATACGCATAACAGTTTAATACAGCCTTTTCCCACATATGCTATTTTATTAGGTCTTCACAGCGACCTCACACATTTTCTTTTTTATGAGAAAACCGAAGCCAAAGTGTTTGCCATGAGGAAGTACAGGGTAGAAAGGCAGAATCTGATCTAGTCAGCGGGTCAGAGGTGGTGTCCCTGAGGAAGTGCAGAGGCCTTGGTGAGAGAGATCCCTTTTCATGCAGGGTCCTATATCCCATGGTCCTTATTTCAAGAGCAGAGTCGCTGACGGTTTCAGTGCAGGTTCTGGCAGGAGTACAGTTAGCTACAGTTAAGCCGCCCCTGTTAAGAAAGCCTTGGCTTAACATTCCGCAGAGTCCAGGTCGATTTGCTGAGCCGGCGAGGAGCAGGCCTGGTGATTCGCAGGTCTGTCCAGAAAAGCACAGAGGAGCATTTCTGCTTGGAACCTGACAAAGTAAACCACCTAGATGCTTTTCTTCCTCCTTGCCAGCGCACGCGTGCGTGTGTGTGTGTGTACACACACACACACACACGCACACACGCACACACGCACGCACACAGGCAGCTTTCATGTTTTCTAACTTAGATGTAATTTGTGAACACTCTGTCATTCTCTTAATGTTTGATCATTTAGGTTAAAAATGTAGCCAAGAAATCTATGTTGGGGTTATAAAAACAGGATAGATGGTTTCACTGTAAATACAATTTTAAGGATGTAGTAATGTGTCTGAAATTGAACTTTTAGCATCTCCAAAGGTTTTTCTCCAGGTTCTCGATATAATAAGATCTGCTCTGTTTCTCATACATATGGATGTATTAGCAAAACTGGATGACATCCCAGTCAGTCAGGCGGGGAACCTGCCCGAGCCATGGAGTGGAACCGCAATGGAAGCTGCAGCATCCTGTAATTATATCAGGAGGTGCTGTGGTCCCTCTCTATGTTTATTAATTAGTGGAGTTGTAACAAGACTTTCCCCCCCGTGCTTTTAAGGAGGCTCATCAGTGGGCCTCCACGCGGCGTTTTAGTTGTGTTTGGGAGCCTTCTGCGTACAGGTGGGAGGGATCCGTGTTTCAGGTGGCGGCAGGTGAGCCTCCCGCCAAGTTGGCATGATGGGAACAGGACTCTTCTGGGTTGCCATCTGTTTGTGGCTGATAGGAAACCAGCAGTGACTTCTGAGGAGTTTATGTTGAAATGCGTAAGAATTAGTAATGTTAGGACCATGCTGATCAGGTACCAGGAGGTGGGAGGAAACAGGCTGTGTGGAGTGAGGTTTCCTTATTGCTGTTTTCAAGAGTTGGCTGCTTGGATTCAGTAGCCCCCGCCCCTTGCCCCAAACCACAGCTCTTTTCTGCCCACCCACGTCAGTCCCACGTCAGTTCTATACTCAGCTGCCCATGGCAAGGGAGCACTTTATTTACATGAGTGTCACACGTAACACCACGCATGGTGTTTGCCACCGAGGGGATTCAGTCTGTCTCTGTAACTCTTTTAATGTGTCATGTTTTTTGTTGCTTTTTAAAATTGTGGTAAAATACTCGTAGCAAAATTTATCATTTTAACCATTTATAAAGGGCACAGTTCAGTGGCATTGAGTGCATTCATATTGTTGTATGACCATCATGATGGTGTTTTAACTGAACTTTTACATACAGTTGTCCCTTAGCATCCTTAGGGGATTGGTTCTTGGATCCCCGCAGATACCAAAACCCACAGATGCTTAAGTCCCTTATATAAATTGGTGTAGTATTTACGTATAACCTACATTTGTATATAGGCGACAGCAGGGTGTGCCTACACATCACTTCACTTGCGTGGGTTGAGTGTGTAGTGCTTGGTGCGTGGCAAATTCAAGTTTTGCTTTTTGGAACTTTCTGGGATTTTTTTTCAATATTTTAGAATATGCGATTGGTTGAATCCGTGGATGTGAAACTCGCTGACGTGGAGGGCCCACTGTGCTTCGAAGATAGTGGTGCTGCTTCTCCCTGGATCAGAATGAATAAAAAGTCATCGGCACGCGCTGCCTAATGTGACGTCCCTTTGGTGTTTAAGCTTGCATTTGCTTCCTTTCCATATGGGAGTTGACTAGGTGAAGTGGGGGTGCTGGCACCCCCATTTCTCTGGGTTTATTTGCTGCTCTCGGACCTGGGAAGCTCTGCTCTCCAGGCACAGTGATTTTTGGTGGTATCCAAAACGTGCTCTGTTTCTTCAGTATTACGCTTCAAAGCCAGGTTGTGGAGTAGAGAGAGCAGCTCACTTCGCCTTTAACCCAATATTGCTTGGTCGCTTAATTAGAGGATTGACCTGCGGTGGCCTAATGAGCGCGTGCCAGACTCAGTGACCCCGGTCACCTGCTGCCAGGGAAGCGGGTCCTCGGGTACTGCTGCCCCTTTCTGGCTCGGGCGGGTTCATTCGGCCACCTGCCGGTTTCTCTCCTGCCTCTTTCCAGTCAACAGAGGACTGGGGAGCCCTGTAGTAGGAGATTCTTGATTACAGGCAAAAGTGACCTAACTGAACTCACTTATACAAAAAAGGGGAGTTTATTAGGATTCTGGGATGTCCACCGGAATCTCGGCAGGAATACAGCTGGGCCTCAGGTCAGACCCAGAGATGGGAATGCTGTGTGGATGGGCCTGGGGCGCTCCTTTCTTCTCTCTCCCCCCCAGTCTCTGAGCTTCCCTCAGCACAGACCACCATCCTCGACTCGTAGGTCCATGTGGCAGACATGGCTGCCAAAACCTGTGTTTTTCATATTATGACCCAAGTGTCTTGAGAGAGAGTATTTTCTCTTATGTTGCAGAAAATTCTGGAATTCTGGGAGGAACGGATGAGTGGTCATAAAAACGATCATTTTCCTGGTAGCTCTGGGGAGGATGAGAACAGTTAAAGAGGCCATCGAGGTTGAGCAGAAATGGCATCCCTGCTACAGGCCACAGCGTTGTACAGGGCACCCTGCTGGCTCACAACCGTGAGAGGACCCGGGCTGTGACAGCATCTCAGGTTTGTATTAGAAACCAAACCAAAGCAAATCCATAAAACCAAAAACTAAACCAAAGCAAAGCACTACCACCACTATTACCAAGTAAGTTGAGGAGATGAACCTGCTACACAAATTCTGGAATTACTTCTTAAAAAATTAAATTTCTTTTTTAGTTAAATAAATTATGGCATGTTTTCATATCAGCATTGTTTGAACTCAGAGCTTGATGCAGAATATATATTCCCGAAAACTCGAGTATAAATAAAATATTTTAAATTAAATTATATTTTAAATGCACAGGGAGAGCTTGCTGTTAGAAGGAAGGAATCTTTTTGAAAATCTTTTTCTCAGTCCACTAATTGAACTTTCTAAATTTGAATCTTCCTGTATCACTTTCACTTAGATCAGAGTGTGCCGGTGGACTGTCCTTCCTTGCTGTCATTGTCTGGTCAGGTCACTGATACATTGGCAGATCACATAATCCACTGATTTCTGAGGTTATGAAAAACAGCTGCTCCTTTTTTATTGTGCGGTTATGCGCATGGATCCCCTGTATGAATTTGAGAACCCTCTAAGAATTGGAATTAAATTGGGATTGAACGCCCTGTGTGATTCGTGAACCTATATGCAGTAATCCAAGGAGATTTGAAAGTATCACTTAGTAATTGCAAAGTGTCAAGAAAGGATGGTCTGATAATTCTGTGAATTAGTGCCATTTGAGAATTTGGGAATTTATGAATATTGGTTTGTCTTTTCAAATGTGCACGATCTACTTTATTTGCATATCAGTCATAAAGGTATTTATTACCCATTTGACTTATTACTGTGTTTAAAATTAAAACTCAAACAATTTTCCCTCAGAACGTGTGGCTTGTGTGGAAGTATGACTTATTACTGGCATTGAGGGGGATCCGATTAGCACCTGAATAAACATTGCTACAGTGGAAGACACTTCTGGAAGGCTGCTCTAAATGCCCCTCACTCTGCTAAATTTCCTACCTTCAAAAGAGTGGAAAACATTTATTGCTGCTTTCAAGGATGTAGAAGCCAAGCGGAGTTCTAAAATAGTGCAGAGCGAGCCTTGCCGTGGAATGAAAACCAGGAGTGCTGCGTGTAGGTTGTGGGAATCCCTTTATCCCAAATGATCTTCCTCCCGTTCTGCAGGCCTCTCTGAGGGCTGGGGAGACTCAGTGCCTTCGAAATGATGTTAGAAGTAATAATGTAAAAGAAGAAAAAAATCGTACGTGGAGGGGCCGATTTCATGTGGTGCCTTATGACAATACAGAAGATTTAACGTTGTAAATCTGACAACGTTAGATCGTCACCGCCTGTGTTAGCGTTTTCACAGCAGTTTTAGAAATGTCACCTTTGACCTTTGTCAATCAAGATGATAAGGGGTGGAGCAAATAATCTTCCATTTACAGATGGGAAAATCGAGTGTGGGAGAAACTGTATCACTCAGCTCTCCCAGCCATTAACCTAGCCGGCAGGAACCCGTCTTCTGAGTCCTGGTCAGATTCTTTTCCCATTTCGCTTTCCCCGCCCTTCCTTTTCAAAAGAAATTTTATTTATTTAGAGCCCAGCCTCCGCTCACAAAAGAGTAGAGGTAGCTTAAAAGTAATGACTAAAAAGGAAGTTATGTTGGAAGAAAATTTGGGCTTAAGTAGGTTTCGTCTTAAACTTTGAAAATGAGGATAAGAGAAAAACTGTTTATTTGGTTAAAATTAAATCCTCTGGGTGCCCAGAGCTCCCCACCAGTTTTTAGGTCATTCCACAGCCCCAAATATTAAGCCTATATAAAACCTTTTTATTTTGCCCCAAATTTAGGGTTCTGTGAATGGAGAAAGGAGTAACCAGTGAGAGAGCTTTGTGGTTGCAGACGTTTGATCTTTGCTCTTGAGGTATTATACTTACTGCGTCAGTTTTTGATGTTCTTACAAGCGTAAGCATAAAAAGCAGCAAAATATCACAGCACGTTTGTAAAATGGAGGGAAACCACCCATACGCTCCACCCTTAGCAGTCTTAAGCACAGCATTCTTTTGAATTCTTTTATACGTTTTTTTCATAGTTTTAATCAAACTGCAAAACATCTCTGTATGCTTTTTAAATTTAACATAGCATAAGCGTTTCTCATGTTTTTGTATGGTCTTCATAATTACACCTTTTCATTGTGGTATATAACGTGGTATAACATGTGGTATAAAATATGTATAACATGAAGTTTACCGTTTTAACCATTTTAAGTATACAGTTCAGTGGCAATCAGAACATTCACATTGTTGTGCGAACATCGCCACCCTCCGTATCCAGAACATTTTTGTCTTCTCGAACTGAAACTCTGTCCCTGTTAAACAGTAATTTCCTATTTCTACCCCCACTCCCCACCTCCCAGCTCCTGGCAACTGCCCTTCTACTTCCTGTCTCCGATTGCTCTAGATACCTCACAGAAGGGGAATCACACAGTGTTTGTCTTTTGGTGCCTGCCTTACTTCATTTAGCATCATGCCTTCAAGGTTTGTCCACGTTGTAGCATGTGTCAGAATTTCCTCCCCTTTTCAGGCAGAATAATATTCCGTTGTATTTATATACTACTCTTTGTTTATTCATTCATCTGTCAGTGGACGCCTGGGTAATTATACTTTTGTGAAGGCTGTATAATATTCCATCGAGCAGATAAATCATAATGTACTTAAGTGTTTGACCATTATTGGACATTTGGGTTGCTTCTAATTTTGGGCTATTATAAAAGAAAGATATAATGGATATCATTACTTTTTATCCTTCTGTTGAATGGATTATAGAAATACCAATGTTCAGTGTTATTTGCTGTTTACTGAGTTAG
>NW_011889073.1:1006337-1011185 GCF_000151845.1 Pteropus vampyrus | reverse complement strand
CACTCAGCTCTCCCAGCCATTAACCTAGCCGGCAGGAACCCGTCTTCTGAGTCCTGGTCAGATTCTTTTCCCATTTCGCTTTCCCCGCCCTTCCTTTTCAAAAGAAATTTTATTTATTTAGAGCCCAGCCTCCGCTCACAAAAGAGTAGAGGTAGCTTAAAAGTAATGACTAAAAAGGAAGTTATGTTGGAAGAAAATTTGGGCTTAAGTAGGTTTCGTCTTAAACTTTGAAAATGAGGATAAGAGAAAAACTGTTTATTTGGTTAAAATTAAATCCTCTGGGTGCCCAGAGCTCCCCACCAGTTTTTAGGTCATTCCACAGCCCCAAATATTAAGCCTATATAAAACCTTTTTATTTTGCCCCAAATTTAGGGTTCTGTGAATGGAGAAAGGAGTAACCAGTGAGAGAGCTTTGTGGTTGCAGACGTTTGATCTTTGCTCTTGAGGTATTATACTTACTGCGTCAGTTTTTGATGTTCTTACAAGCGTAAGCATAAAAAGCAGCAAAATATCACAGCACGTTTGTAAAATGGAGGGAAACCACCCATACGCTCCACCCTTAGCAGTCTTAAGCACAGCATTCTTTTGAATTCTTTTATACGTTTTTTTCATAGTTTTAATCAAACTGCAAAACATCTCTGTATGCTTTTTAAATTTAACATAGCATAAGCGTTTCTCATGTTTTTGTATGGTCTTCATAATTACACCTTTTCATTGTGGTATATAACGTGGTATAACATGTGGTATAAAATATGTATAACATGAAGTTTACCGTTTTAACCATTTTAAGTATACAGTTCAGTGGCAATCAGAACATTCACATTGTTGTGCGAACATCGCCACCCTCCGTATCCAGAACATTTTTGTCTTCTCGAACTGAAACTCTGTCCCTGTTAAACAGTAATTTCCTATTTCTACCCCCACTCCCCACCTCCCAGCTCCTGGCAACTGCCCTTCTACTTCCTGTCTCCGATTGCTCTAGATACCTCACAGAAGGGGAATCACACAGTGTTTGTCTTTTGGTGCCTGCCTTACTTCATTTAGCATCATGCCTTCAAGGTTTGTCCACGTTGTAGCATGTGTCAGAATTTCCTCCCCTTTTCAGGCAGAATAATATTCCGTTGTATTTATATACTACTCTTTGTTTATTCATTCATCTGTCAGTGGACGCCTGGGTAATTATACTTTTGTGAAGGCTGTATAATATTCCATCGAGCAGATAAATCATAATGTACTTAAGTGTTTGACCATTATTGGACATTTGAGTTGCTTCTAATTTTGGGCTATTATAAAAGAAAGATATAATGGATATCATTACTTTTTATCCTTCTGTTGAATGGATTATAGAAATACCAATGTTCAGTGTTATTTGCTGTTTACTGAGTTAGAGCTTAGGCTGAATGTTTGGATGAAGAGAATTTAGGTGTGTGCTAAATTAAATGCATTACTCTGCATTTTTATTGATTATGCCTCAGTTTAGTGAGGAAGGGCTACCTAAAGAATTCTTACCTCAGCAGAGTGCCGCCTCAGCGAGAGAGCATAACACAGTGGTTTGTGCTGTCAGAATGACTGACGTTTTGGTAGTCAAAGAACTGGACCCCAGACGCTATTCAAGAACATCTGTAGGCTGATTAATAGATTATACAAATCTTTGGGAATAAAACATGTATGGTGCCGAAACTATAATTCTTACAGGACCTAGTGGTCGTGCTGGAGAAGAATTGGCATCTCTGTTCCTGTTTCCATTGTTGCCAGTCATTGGTACATCTGTGATTACAGAACTAGCGTGAAGGATGTGAATCTTGGCCTCAAAGATCTTACATCCAGGTTGTCATGGCAATGTGTCAGACAGTTAGAAAACCCAAGCCTCTGAGTGATGAGAGGAGCCGGCCCGGGGCCTGGGCTCGAACAAAGAAGTCAGGGGCAGGCCTAACTTGCCTTTTAGACCATTGTCAGACTGAGGGGAGGGGAAGCCCCCAGAGGGTTCCGGAAGAGGGTCCTCAGTGTGACGTCCTGCCCTCCCTTCTGCTGCAGGTATGTTAGGCCTCTGTGCACAGCTCGTGGCCAACTAATAGCGCACCTTTGGCAGTCAGCCTGTTGCTGTGGCAGTCCAGCTGAACTGGGGTGTTGCTCCCCTGCCCATGGGTGTGGCCGGGGGGCCCGCCAGGTCAAACTCCCATTCCCCTCATGCCCGGTGTGGACGGCCTTTGCCTGAAGCCCTTCAGTTGAGGGCGGTATGACTGCCTTTGCCTGGACGAACTGAGGCTCTTCGGTTCTCGTCTTTCTTCTAACCCCATCTGCTCCGTGTCTTTCAGAAATTCCTCAAGGGCCCATCAGTGCTACCTTTGTTTTCTGCAGATAGTTCTTCGCATTTTTATATTTGTTTGGTTATGTTAATGGGAATTTGGGAGAGGGGGTGGTAAACACATAGGGCTCATTCACCATCTGAATTTATTCTTGTGTATTGTGTTTTCCCCTCTTGCTGAACTCTCTTAATGGTACTAATTTCATTCAGTCCTGTTGGGTTTTCCAGGCAGAAATTGTATTACTTATAAATAAGGATGAATTTTGGCTCTTTTCTGCAACTTTTTTTCCCCCGTCATAATGGACTTCCTGGAATTTCTGGTGATACTGAATAACATATTGGTGGACATCTCTGATTAATTCTCATCTTAGCCAGACTGCCTTTAGCACTGTTGGTTTTAATTACTTTCTGCATATTGCCAAATTGCTCTCTGGAAAGATGGACTGGAAGTGGAGTGTGTGCTTTGCACACTTCCTCACCCGTGCCGAGTGACCAGAATGTTGGGGAGCCTCTTTCTAAATTGCAGTTCTGTCATTTTAACATTAAATTTCGGTTTGGTCACTTGTTGTTTCCTCTAGAAATTTGTGGAGTCTGTGAGAACAGTCAGACTTGGCCTAGATGCATACATTGTTTTATTCTCATCAAATAACTACACATAACTGCCCCCCCACGCCAATTCCAAAACTACACAGGTGTAGAGTGAAAATTACCATTTAGTGGCAGGCAGCACAGTTGGGTGGAAAATGTGTGGCTCTTGGAGTCAGATATCAAATATTAGCTCTGTCACTAACAGCCTGGTGATTTTTGATAAGCTTAACTGGAACTCTTTGAGCCTTGGTTTAATCACTTGTAAAATAGGGGTTTTACTCTCTCACAGGGAGACTATGAATATGGAGTAAGATGAGAAGTGGGCCCTTAGTAATGCCCATTAGTCAGTCATTAGTTCTCCCTCCGTGCCTCCTCTCTCCCCGGTGGCTCATTAATATACTAAGGCCATTCTGCAAGAATTGTCAAAGATTTTGGTTAGACTTTAATTTTAATCAGAGATAAAGTTTTACCTCCCTTCCCCTCCCCCCCTCCACCCATGATTCTTTGTCCCATTTTAATTTTCAAATCGAAATCAGGGTGAATGATAATTGTTTTTACATATTCTTTTAATTATTCCAGATTTTTAAAAGTTGCTTAATGGGTAGACTATCAGTAAAATTACAACAGCAATATCTAACATTTACTGAGCAATTATAACTGTGTGACAGGTAGGTAATTGAGGTATTTTTCCTACTTTATAGGAAATTGAGGCACAGAAAGGTCACTTACCTCAGGAGTGTGGCCCAGGCTACACATCTTGGCAATCTGACTCTGGCGCTGTACAGGTCTGCTGCTGCCACTGGACTGCCATCATGGTCTTGAAGGGTTTGTTCTCTTCATTTTGTATTCTTAAAGTCTATTTCCTTGTATATCCATCTATTTAATCTACCCATTTTTCCATCTATCTATATCGATAACTAGATATAGATAGATGGATAATGGATAGATACAGATAGGTAGATATAGATGTATGTAGAAGAAATGATCCGGGTGTTTGAAAACGCTAATTATTATATAGTTAGATAGCAAGTGTCAAATATAGAGCATTCATGTCTGTTGAATATGTTAATTCTAATCTGTAGCGTTAAGACTTTTTCCTTACCTATGCAGTATAATTTTATTTATTCACCCTTGAAATTGCCAGCCAGATCTGAACCTTTTACCTCCAGGCTGCTCTCATCCCCCTCTGTCGGGTGAGCATCTCAGTTCAGGCACCACTGGCTCACCCCGGATCACTGCCGCAGCCTTCTCCCGATCCTTTCTGGTGTCACTCCGTCCCCCTTCCAGGTCTCTTCCACACAGCAGCAGTACTGGTCCTGAGATGAAAACCAGAGTATTTTAGTCCACTGCTTAAAACTATTCGGTGGCTTCCCACTGCACTTGGACTTAGATATAAGCTCCCTTCTGTGGCCTGCAAGGTGCCTCCTAAACATTGTCGTATGCCCTGTTTCCCTCTCTGTGCCTCCCCACCTGGCCTTTTTTCATATCCTCTTAGGCACCCAAGTCTTCACTGCCTCTCTGCCCCCGCACAGCCATCCCCCTGGCTGGAAAGCTCCGCAGCCCGCTCTCCGTGGCTTCCTTGGTCCCCCCTGCAGGCCCTTCTCGGAGGCCCTTCCCTCCCCAGCCCTTGTAGCGTTCTTCTTTCTCCTCTACGCAGCATTCATCACCAGGGGCAATACCTGTCTCTTCCCATTTGCCCTTGTCTCCACTTTAGAATGTAGGCTCCCCGCGGGCTAGAGCGCAGTAAATATTTGTCGAGAAAAATAAATACAGGTTTAATTTTAGGGTACTTTAGAAACCTAACTTCTTCTAGTTGCAAAAGGTGTTTGAGTTCCAAAAGAGCTGAATCGTACAGAGCCAGGAACACAGCCCACCTGAAAGCCGCGGAAAGCTTACTAGTCCTGCCACTTCGGAGCACGCAGCCGGCAAGAGTCCAGGGACAATGGCCTCCAGGT
>NW_011889073.1:995138-1006287 GCF_000151845.1 Pteropus vampyrus | reverse complement strand
ATGGATAGATACAGATAGGTAGATATAGATGTATGTAGAAGAAATGATCCGGGTGTTTGAAAACGCTAATTATTATATAGTTAGATAGCAAGTGTCAAATATAGAGCATTCATGTCTGTTGAATATGTTAATTCTAATCTGTAGCGTTAAGACTTTTTCCTTACCTATGCAGTATAATTTTATTTATTCACCCTTGAAATTGCCAGCCAGATCTGAACCTTTTACCTCCAGGCTGCTCTCATCCCCCTCTGTCGGGTGAGCATCTCAGTTCAGGCACCGCTGGCTTGCCCCGGATCACTGCCGCAGCCTTCTCCCGATCCTTTCTGGTGTCACTCCGTCCCCCTTCCAGGTCTCTTCCACACAGCAGCAGTACTGGTCCTGAGATGAAAACCAGAGTATTTTAGTCCACCGCTTAAAACTATTCGGTGGCTTCCCACTGCACTTGGACTTAGATATAAGCTCCCTTCTGTGGCCTGCAAGGTGCCTCCTAAACATTGTCGTATGCCCTGTTTCCCTCTCTGTGCCTCCCCACCTGGCCTTTTTTCATATCCTCTTAGGCACCCAAGTCTTCACTGCCTCTCTGCCCCCGCACAGCCATCGCCCTGGCTGGAAAGCTCCGCAGCCCGCTCTCCGTCGCTTCCTTGGTCCCCCCTGCAGGCCCTTCTCGGAGGCCCTTCCCTCCCCAGCCCTTGTAGCGTTCTTCTTTCTCCTCTACGCAGCATTCATCACCAGGGGCACTACCTGTCTCTTCCCTTTTGCCTTTGTCTCCACTTTAGAATGTAGGCTCCCCGCGGGCTAGAGCGCAGTAAATATTTGTCGAGAAAAATAAATACAGGTTTAATTTTAGGGTACTTTAGAAACCTAATTTCTTCTAGTTGCAAAAGGTGTTTGAGTTCCAAAAGAGCTGAATCGTACAGAGCCAGGAACACAGCCCACCTGAAAGCCGCGGAAAGCTTACTAGTCCTGCCACTTCGGAGCACGCAGCCGGCAAGAGTCCAGGGACAATGGCCTCCAGGTGTTGGTTCCCTCTCTCTCAGTCCTGCCCTTCTTCCTTGTGCACCGCAGAGCTTGACCTTGGGAGACTGCCACTGCCCAGACCATGGAAAGCAGCCAGGCAGGGGAGCACTCACGCATGGTGAGGAGCCGGACCTGGGAGTGTTTGGCTGTGTCCCTGCCTCTGAAAGGCCATGGGATAGGTGACTTCTAAGGCCCTAATCCGACTCTTCACCAACTCACATTCTCCTGGCTCTGATTTACAAATTGAGCACCAAGTCAAGACATTTGGACCGTCAGTTACGACTACTTTAGCTCTGTTGTGGATCCCTCCTCGCCTCTCTGGGACTCTGTCACTGTCCTGTCCTGAGAGATTCTTCTGGAACCACCTTAGATGTACAGCTACTTTTTTAATGACAAATTCTTTTATTTTCTTTAGTGACTAATTCTCTCAGGATGGGGTCTAAGAAAATGTGCCTCATGAGAATCTCTGTAGTAGGCAAAAAGATGGAATTTGGGCTAATTTTAGAAAATAGGCAATAACTGTTAGCAAATTAATTAAGATCTTGTTTGTAGTTCTTTTGTGGAGGACAATAGATTATCAGCTTATTTAAGACCCTGTGACTTCCAAAGAACTGTCATTCTGTGAAAGTATTGAATGAGGATGGGCCCCCGCCATGAGGGGTGGACGTGTGCGAGCACACTCACTTTCCACAGAGGGGCTTGTTCTCTCTCTCCAAGCAGGAGTGAGGACTGATGGGCTAGGGAGGCCTTTCTCCTAAAGCAATGAAGACGCAGCACGCCCTTGGTTGGCTAGGGGAGGGCAGACACGGCCCTCATTGACAGTGCTTCGGTTGTTCCCTGTTCCTAAGCTCACAATTTAGATAGGTAGCAGTAAATCAGTACACAGGGCCCCACCTTGGCAAACTCATGCCATTAGATCCCTTCCCCACAGCAGTCTGTCTTTTTAAATTTGGAATAACTGGGAAGCAAGGGGTGTAAAGCACTTTCTCTGCAAAGTAAAGGTGTTTCTGTTAGCAAAAAGAGATGGCTTAAGTTATCAGAATCTACAGATGTTCTTCTACCTGGCTTTTCTTGGTCCTGAATGTCACCTCAAACAACCCACAGTCAGGGGAGGTCAGGGGAATGAGATTTCTTCATAGACACTGAAGAGGGTTGGGGAGAGTCTTGATGTTGGAGCCCAAGTACATTGGGGGTTACAATGACTTTTGAGGACTAGCCTGTGTAGCAGTGATAATGCTCGTGACATTACCTCTTTAGATTATTTAGAGTTCTGAACAGCCCACTTAAAAACAACACACTTGTCGACAGACATTGTTCCTGCAGTGTGTTGATTAATTGGGGAAGTTTGTACTAGGGACACCTAGAGCAAGGATTGGCGTTGGCCGTGGTGGCGAGGACAGCTCCTCATCACTTCTCTCTCTTGCTTTTCTGGCTGTGGAAGAGCTCAGTGTGGGTTGTGTAAGAGCTCGTTTCCAGTGTCACACTGAGCTTGGTGGCTCTGACGTTTTGGTGGCTTGGGGAGAAACTTCTGGCTTCCGTGTGGCAGCTGTTGCTCTGCACCTTGACTATCAGATCTAATACCAGGACACCCCGGATGATTCTCAGGCCGTGGCGAGTTCACGTCAGCAAAGCAGACATGCTGAAGCTCCCCGCTGCTTCCCGCAGCCGCCCCGGTGTGTGGGTCCCGGAAAGTTCCCTTCTTCCTTTTTCTGGCAGCAGTAATCTCTTTGGTGTTTCTGGGCCGCCTCAAGCTTGGCTTGAGGCAGCTCTGCTTTCTTCGCTCAGAGCCCACCCTTGCAGCCCTGTCGCCGACTCCTGGAGCCCTCTCCTCTTCCTTTGACACTGGGGCCGTAGTGTGTGTTGGGCCTTCGTGGCAAGGGGCGAAGGCAGTTTTGTGGGCTCCCTGTCTTGCCAAATTCATCACGCGGAGTGACAGAACTTTAAGAGGTCTTAAATCTGTTGGTTGTCAATCAAAGGACTACACTGTGTTTGCTTTGGGTAAAGTATTTGGGGGAAGGGGGGATCGTTTTCACGGCACAGCTCCTTCGAGACCCTGTAAGGTGTCCAGTCTTAGTATACAGGACAGTGAGCTGTCGTGACAGTGCAGCTTCGTAAAGAAACAACCAAACGCAGCATTTTGTCTATCCCTTCAGTGGTTTTGATACATGACGTTTTGGAACATTTAGAGGGGAAATGCAGAATAAATTTTTTTTTTTTTTTTTTTTGTAAGGAAAAATGCCTCAGGCTGCTTCAACCACTTGCTTGTTCTAGGCTCCTGGCCCAGCACTTTCCAAAAGATATTTTTATTTTTGGAACTAAAAGATCATGTTTATGCTTATATTGATTGAATTGATTGAAATACTTAGTTTTAAAGACATATGCCTAGCTCTTTCCTAGGATGTAACACTGATAACACTGATTTGAGAAAATTTTATGGCATTTTTTTAGAAGAATAGTTGCTTTGACAGTAGTGAGAGTTTTTTCTTCTCGATCATTTTACCTGTTTTATTACTTTATTTTAATTTTTAATAGATGCCAGCAAGTGTTTATTAGATCCAATTATTTGTTGTTGTTATTTTAATCCTGATTTTTCTCCCCTTTAAACAGCTAGTTGAACAAATACTTGCTGAGAGCACTGTGTCAGACTGTGAAAGTGAAGAGACATGTCAGTATTAGGGAGTCGGGTGATGAGACTGGGCTTCTTTTACACAGACCGGGGAGTGAGGGGTGGGGGTGGAGGGGGGTGGCGATCCGGAAGACTGGGCATGGTTTTTGATAATGTAGAACAATATTTGTTCGGAATTTGAATCTCATATTTGTTTTCTACCGTTTAGTTGAAACTTTTTTTTTTTTTTAGTTGAAACCTTTTAAGGATACTGTTAGTTTACATATAAACATAATTTAGCCCAGGCGTGATAGAAAGATGTGTTCTTTTCCTTTCTCTGTTATCTTCTGATCTCAGTGTCATTGGAAAAAATAACAGAGTTTGATACTAATAATTTTAGAAAAGCAATCCCCACCCTTTTTGGCACCAAGGACCAAGGATCTGAGGTGGAGCTGAGGCGGTGATGCTCGCGCTGGGGAGCGGCTGTGAATACAGATTAAGCTTCTCTGCTGGCCTCGCTGGCCTGCCGCTCAGCTCCTGCTGTGCGGCCCAGTTCCTAACAGGCTGGGGTTGGAGACCCCTGGTTTAGAAAATACTTCCTAGCCTTAAGTATGTGATATTTTATTTGCATCCATGAGGAAAGTCTTTAACACATGGCTTAAACAGTGTAAAAATCAGTTTCAAATGATTTCATCAGTGTTTAATTTCAGATAATTATGTTAAAAAACAAAAGAAAGAGAATCTCCCCCTCTCCGCTCAGTCATTTGACACTAGCATAAGTGGGACAGTGTCCTTGGTCTCTCTCCTTTCCCCACCCCTGGAATGCTGTGGGTTCCCCGATGGTCTCACTGGGACAGGCAGCAGACTGTTCATCCTCACCCAAAGGTCCTCAGACGCAGCAGACAGCTGTGAACACCTGATGCTTGTTTGGCTTAGATTTCAGCATGCAAACCGCTCTACTAGAAAGTCATTTCCTAACCACAGGGCTGTTGTTTCAGATGGTGCTGTGAAATTAGGTGATGCTTCTTTATGACCAGGCTAACTGTGAGCCATTAACCGTGTGGGTGGATAGGAAGTGCATCACAGTAGATGTGAGGGTTTGGCTTTCTTAGTAACTAGGGAGTCAAAATAGACAATTTAGTAAGTGAGAAAATGGCGGATTTTTCTTAGATAGTCTCTCTTCATTTTCTTTTATTTATGTACTTCAATGTTTGTTGTTGAGAGGTAGGCCTTAGTGTGACTTTTAATTAGAACTGTAGTATAACAATTTTGTGGTAGGAATCCCAATGTAATATGAATATTTAAAGAAAAGAAACCTTATACATGATAAAAGGAATAATCGAAGCCACACCAAATACATGATGCTATGCTTTCATGCCATCATATCTTTATTTGGAATTGCTTTTTTATTTTTGATCCTGGTCATTTATTACCTATCCTCCCTGGTTATTTAAAGTCATCTTTTCTTCATATTTCTTCATCAGGTATTTGTTTTCTTAGCTTTTGGGAATAAGAGGCTGCCTGAATGTAGATTTTCTTTTTATTATGAAGATTAGTTTCTTATAGAAATTCTTAGATGAAGTTAAAAACTGTGCTAAGAGAGAAAGCCACGATCAAGAGGAGGCCCCTACAGGGCGCCTCAGTGCCTCCATAGGTAGGAGAACCGTTGGCACAGTCTCTGGTAGCTGTGGCCACAGAGCCGAAAGCCCAGCTGTCTTCAGGAAGGTGGCTGTATTGAGTGATTAATTGAAGATGCGATTTTGTGTTTGCGGTCCTGAACCATCTTCAGGTTAGCAGGAGACAATCTTATATTCTAGCGGTATTTGAAAGGTGTGCTCTAATCGTGCAGTACACATTTTAACTGTTTAAATTGCGAGAAACACTGTCATTTGTCATCTAAATTAGAAAGTCAAGGATGTGTTTTATTCCTCATTTCTCCACTGTTTTAGCACAGAGGCGAGGATGTAAGGCACTCAAGTGTTTGTTCAGTGAATGAAAAGATGGACAGATGGATGGATAAATAATTGGTTTTTGTTTTAAAAATATTTTATTTAAGAAGAATCAGTAGCAGATATATTAAAATCTGAGAAAAAAAGTAGCCACTTTGAGTCCTCTGTGCTCCTGATTCTTTGGGTAAGTGACAGGAAGGGAGATGGGTTACCACGTGGGACCAGATTGAGCTGCCACAGCTTGGGATGTTCTGGGAGGGACATTCAGAAAGGCAGAAGGAGAAACAATTTCATTTGTTTCCATGCAGTTTTACTGGTAGCTGAGAAAGGTAATTCAGACTTTGGAGTCCTAGGCTGAAGTGCCTGCCTTAATTTTCTTATTTACACGACAGGCCTAAATAGTGAGGTCTTCTTTCTTATCCTGGTGTTTATTCTGTCACTCCAGAGGGATGACAGGGATAGGTGGCAACATTTCACAGATAAGTGGTGGAGGCAGGGAGCAGGAGTGCATGCCTCAGGGCCTTTTTCTTGTTTGTTAACTGGTCTGATTGAGAGTCATGCTTTTTAGGAAGAATGGGCAAGACGCCTTCTCCATCCGTTGGATCCACAGTTCCCGTTTAGCAGACCACAGCACGTTTGGGACTGCGGGACCCCAGCCTGCAAAAAGATCACTTTTACTGAATTATTCTTTAACGTTAAATTTTATTCCTTTGCTATAGGAAATAAGTGCAAGTCTGTTCTACATGCGTGTGAAATTGTTACAGCTGTTATCCTTCCTCTCCATCATCTGATGGCCCTTCTGTCATGCTTCAGTGATGAAGTTTTTTCAGAATTTAATAAAAGAGAAAACATTGTCTTTCCCGGGCAGCTAGACAGTGTCCTCATTTCTGATAGTCAGGTTAACGCGAGACATTCCCAGTCTCCGTTTTCCCCAAGGGCAGACATGCCTAAGGCCGAGTGTTTGTGCTGTCTCCTTTTTCTTTTTATAAGATGATAAATAATGTCATTTTGTTTTGCATGCACTTTTTTGTAAAGTGCTTTAAATTTTTTCTGGAGAGAGTCGTGTTTTTAATTTATTGATTAAAACAACAGACGCCGTCGTTATTCATTAAGTACCAGCTTTGAGTTTATGCTTGTTACTACAGCCTTCTTTTCCCACTAACTCCAGTAGGTTTTTTTTTTCTCGTTTAGTCCTGGGGCACTCTGAGTATCTCCACATTTAGGTATGCAAATATCTTATTTAAGACCTTAACATTATAGTGTAAGAACTTGAAGGAAACAGAATTGATCTGTTTCTTCCAAAAGCTAAGCTTTATGATAAATGACTACGAATCCCTCCTGAGAACCTGGGTGATATAAATCATTGCCTGAACCCAAGACTGTGTTCATTATCCGCAGCAATGATTATAGCACTTAACTGAAATGTGGCTTAAGGGAAGATTTGGATCATTATCTTTCTTCTTGCTACCTGATGTGTACTCTTATTTGAGGTAACACTGTTTTCTGGGAAGGAACCTCCACTGATCAGACAAAAGCACAATGGAAAGTTAGATTCTGCAGTTCATCCTCTCGTGTTTTATTTGTACAACTACCCAACAGTATTACCAGTTAACTGAATTTTCCCTGACATTTTTCATTCCTGTAGGTGTTATTGTAACAGCACCCTTTGGAAGCAGGCATCTGGATCCTACGGGGACCCAGATGAACCTTCCTTGATGAACCGCATTTCTTTTAGCAATTTCCGATACAGGACGTTATGTTAGGACATGGAAAGCTACAGAGATGTGCGTCTATAAGTTCTGAGGGGTGCTGACGTGACTGGGTTCTCATCCAGCTTCTTTGAGCTTCATTTTGCTAACTTGTAACTCTCTCCCACATATGGTTATTATTACAATAAAAAGAAATAATAAGGAAAGTTGAAGCATTATGCCTCGATACATTCAATAATAATTGAATCAGAATAATAAACATTTCTAGGCCCTTGGTGATGGTCCACTTACTCCCCAATCTGTGTAACCAAATTCCTGCGGAAAACAACTCCGATGTAGAATGTGACATTCTTGGGCTCTGAATCTTATGATTTCAGAGTACTGAAGCACAACTGATAATTCATTTCCAATAATGGAACATCCACTTCATTCACCTCATTTCCTGTACATGGGGTTTCCTGTGCCACATCTCTTACTTGGATTTGATTTCACTTTGGATCTGTGCTTGTCATGAATTTATGGGGTAAGTTATATACACAAGCTCTGGGCATCCCCTACTTTGACGGCTTACCTGGTTTCAACTCCTGCCCACCTTGGGAGTGATTTCTGAATCTCCATCTGCGGTGATAGGTGGTAGAGTATGGCCCCCTCCTGTCCAGATATTCTGGAAACCGTCCTGCTAGAAACACTTCCAGCAGAAATAGTGAAGAAGATAAAACAAACACCTGTTTGCTAATCTTCATTGCAAGAAAGTGAGAAACCCACAGAAAAGAGGAGCGAGCCTTCCTGAGGGGAGGCATCTGACACCAGAATGAGAAGTGACGCTGAGGGAACCTCTGCTGATATCAGGGACCAGATTTCAGGGAGCTGGAGTTTCATCAGAACCTCTTTGAAGGACTGGGCCGCGGGTGAGTGTGGGGAGAGAATACCGTCAGCAAACGGAAGAGGCTTCTTCTTAGCTTTATTAAAAAACGTCTTTGAATCCCTTTGGTTTGAGATTTGAATTTGTGCTACCTGCGTAGTCTGGAAAACCTCAAGCTGAGAAACTCATTTCAGTGCTTCTGGGTTGGAAGCACCAGGGGCTTGGCAGAAGTAAACACAGACCCCTTCTGGAACGATGCCACCTGCAGCCCACTGACTACGAGCTCTAAAATGCGAGCAGAGCATGAAAACATTCCTAAGGAAATGAGCCACCATGAATGAGAGTCACGCTAAAGTCAGTTATGATGTGCCATTTGTCCCATTCATTCATCTGTTCATTGGTCAAATTTTTATCGATCACTCATTCTAAACTAGGTACCATTATTCTCGACACTGGTTTGTAACAGCAAAACCTTCTCTGGGGAAATGGGTATTGGGCCACTGACCAGGGGATTGGGACATCTGGCCCAGGGCCCTGCCCACTTCAGGGCTCTGAGTCACTGCAAGAAAACTGGTTATTTGCTGGTACAAATGAAAAACTGAGACCACAGTGGTTAAGTAACGTGCCCAAGGTATGAACCTCAGGTTCCTTGTCTTTAGAATGGGGCTAATAGCTACCTCACAGAGGTGCCGTGATGATGGAAGGTTGGCTAGCACATCCCTGGCCGTGAGTATGCCTCTTCTTCCTTCTCCATCCCGCCAGCAGTCACAGCGCAGGGACTCAGTTCCGAAGTTTGATCTAAATGCTTTTCTGCTGCTGGTTGGACTCCATGAGATTTTTTATTGTTCAAGCCCATAGAATGTCACTCTTTCACTCTTTGTTTTCTGAGGGGTTTTGCTTCTGTAGATGGATTGTGAACTCTTTTCAGGGACCAGATCTTGTATTTTGATGCGAACTGTGTATTACCTAGTTCGAGCTGGCCACTTGGTAGATGTTTTATAATACTTGTTTGTTGTTGTTTGATTAAGCATGGAATGCCATCGTTATGAGGAAATGAAAATATTTCTATCCAAAACAGGTATTATGGTCTTATGTGAGAGTTATGGCAAAGCAAGGAAATGCTTTGCTGGCTCTCTACGATGTAGACATCTGCATCTGCCCTCTCCGTCCCACCTGCTTTCCTGGGCCAGTGTCCTTTTCAGTCCTGGGTCACTCATTCATTCAGTGCCAGGCTGGGACTCTCTCTGTGTTGGTGGAGATGATTGAATACCCACAAGTGCCTCTGTGTGGCCCCAGGCACATGTTCAGAATCAGAAATGTAGCTGTTTTTGTGGGCACTGGGCCATGGGACAGCTCTGGTCCCCCGCCTCCCTGCCCTGCCTTCAGCCCCAGTGCATGGCCCCAGCGGACAGTCTGGCGTGCTGTCTGTATCTGCCCTGCACATCCTTTGGCTGAGGGTCAGCCACTCCTGCTTGCCGTCAAGACCAGGAAGGAATCACTTGGAAGTTATCCCTCCCACAGAACCCAGCCGCCGCTGGGCCATAGCCAGGACTGTTTTCTGTGCAGTTGCTGGCTGCATTTCAGCTATCCATTTGAGCCCTTTTTGTATGAAAGACATGGAAATGCCAGGGGATTAATTTTGCAAGTAAAAAAGATGGCAGCAGATGTAAAAACAGATTTACTCATCATGATGTAAATTGGTGTTTTGTTTTCATTTTAGTTTAACAATATATAGGTATTTATGAAAATATTTGGCTGTAAAAAAATTAAGAAAAATAGCCAACTGCCATATCTATTATAATCCAATTCAGTTTAGTTCTTTGGAAAGAACTTCAAGTTGTAAATTTAAAAAATTACTGAAATTTATGTTAGTATTAAAAATAACCTTAAAAAGTTTTAAGTAATAATCTGAAAGACATTAAAATTCAGATTTACTCTAATCAATCGTACCATTTTTATATAGATTAATAATTTTTAGGAAAGTGGAATGTGGCGGCGGGACTAATACACAGTCGTGTCATCGCGTCCTTTATTTTTCTCCGACAGCTATTAGTGTTTTTTTTTCTTTTTTGTAAAGGAAGCTGTTTATATTTTTGTATTTCTTCTGTAGCCATGACCAAGAGGGTAATTTCTTCACCTAAACTTGTCTGTTCTTGTGTGCGTGCTAAACCGTAACCGGCTCGAATGTCCTGCGTTGCCGTGTATCTGTCCACGGAGCCTGCATCACAGGCATTCCCGGTGACCTTCAGCGTGGTGAGATCGCCTGAACACGGCAAAAGGGACAGTGGCAGGAGCTGGGGGATATTTTTAGCTACTTGTAACTTTGTATTGTAATGGTATTAGTATTTCAGGACACATTTGATTACAGGATTATATAATCTTATTTGACGTATTTGCTGTCGTCCAAGACCACAGTGTTTTGGATGACTAGGAATTAGCTCATTAAGAGCCCAGATTTTCAGCTCTTTTAATGGAAAAATTTCCAAAATAAGCAGTTCCCTTCAGAGGTAGTAGATCTAATAGAACTTGTTTACTATTTAGGATCATGTCTTTATTTCGTGAGGATACACAGTGACACTTTTGGAAGGAGTTTAGGTGTTGAGTTTCTTCCTACGTTTATTTGTCATTCATTCAACAAGTATCGAGCTCTTTCCTACGTGTGAAGATTCAGTGATGAGGGCATAATTCCTGCTCTCAGAAGTTTCAGAATATTATGGGAAGGTAGACCAGGACAAAAAGTCTTAGGGAAGGCAGGCAGGTTCGGGATCCAGATAGACCTGGATTGAAAGTACAGGACGAGTGAAGTTCTATTAAATTCTGCCTAGCGTTTGTGTGACCAGAGTTATGCACGCATGAGTCTGTTTATCTGCCTATGACAGTGGAAAAACTTCCTGTAGTTCAACGGCCTATAAAAGAATACAATTTATAACATCATTGGGAAAGCATTTTTATTCCTACATAGGATCATTTGTTCTTCGGGGAAAAGATTTTTAACACCATGTACCAA
>NW_011889073.1:983209-995088 GCF_000151845.1 Pteropus vampyrus | reverse complement strand
GTTCAGAATCAGAAATGTAGCTGTTTTTGTGGGCACTGGGCCATGGGACAGCTCTGGTCCCCCGCCTCCCTGCCCTGCCTTCAGCCCCAGTGCATGGCCCCAGCGGACAGTCTGGCGTGCTGTCTGTATCTGCCCTGCACATCCTTTGGCTGAGGGTCAGCCACTCCTGCTTGCCGTCAAGACCAGGAAGGAATCACTTGGAAGTTATCCCTCCCACAGAACCCAGCCGCGGCTGGGCCATAGCCAGGACTGTTTTCTGTGCAGTTGCTGGCTGCATTTCAGCTATCCATTTGAGCCCTTTTTGTATGAAAGACATGGAAATGCCAGGGGATTAATTTTGCAAGTAAAAAAGATGGCAGCAGATGTAAAAACAGATTTACTCATCATGATGTAAATTGGTGTTTTGTTTTCATTTTAGTTTAACAATATATAGGTATTTATGAAAATATTTGGCTGTAAAAAAATTAAGAAAAATAGCCAACTGCCATATCTATTATAATCCAATTCAGTTTAGTTCTTTGGAAAGAACTTCAAGTTGTAAATTTAAAAAATTACTGAAATTTATGTTAGTATTAAAAATAACCTTAAAAAGTTTTAAGTAATAATCTGAAAGACATTAAAATTCAGATTTACTCTAATCAATCGTACCATTTTTATATAGATTAATAATTTTTAGGAAAGTGGAATGTGGCGGCGGGACTAATACACAGTCGTGTCATCGCGTCCTTTATTTTTCTCCGACAGCTATTAGTGTTTTTTTTTCTTTTTTGTAAAGGAAGCTGTTTATATTTTTGTATTTCTTCTGTAGCCATGACCAAGAGGGTAATTTCTTCACCTAAACTTGTCTGTTCTTGTGTGCGTGCTAAACCGTAACCGGCTCGAATGTCCTGCGTTGCCGTGTATCTGTCCACGGAGCCTGCATCACAGGCATTCCCGGTGACCTTCAGCGTGGTGAGATCGCCTGAACACGGCAAAAGGGACAGTGGCAGGAGCTGGGGGATATTTTTAGCTACTTGTAACTTTGTATTGTAATGGTATTAGTATTTCAGGACACATTTGATTACAGGATTATATAATCTTATTTGACGTATTTGCTGTCGTCCAAGACCACAGTGTTTTGGATGACTAGGAATTAGCTCATTAAGAGCCCAGATTTTCAGCTCTTTTAATGGAAAAATTTCCAAAATAAGCAGTTCCCTTCAGAGGTAGTAGATCTAATAGAACTTGTTTACTATTTAGGATCATGTCTTTATTTCGTGAGGATACACAGTGACACTTTTGGAAGGAGTTTAGGTGTTGAGTTTCTTCCTACGTTTATTTGTCATTCATTCAACAAGTATCGAGCTCTTTCCTACGTGTGAAGATTCAGTGATGAGGGCATAATTCCTGCTCTCAGAAGTTTCAGAATATTATGGGAAGGTAGACCAGGACAAAAAGTCTTAGGGAAGGCAGGCAGGTTCGGGATCCAGATAGACCTGGATTGAAAGTACAGGACGAGTGAAGTTCTATTAAATTCTGCCTAGCGTTTGTGTGACCAGAGTTATGCACGCATGAGTCTGTTTATCTGCCTATGACAGTGGAAAAACTTCCTGTAGTTCAACGGCCTATAAAAGAATACAATTTATAACATCATTGGGAAAGCATTTTTATTCCTACATAGGATCATTTGTTCTTCGGGGAAAAGATTTTTAACACCATGTACCAATAAAAGCACTTTTGTTCACTTGAATACACATTTATTGGTAGTCTAATGCATACACTGTGCAAGGTGTCTTGACAAACAGGCATTTGGAAGTCCGCACCTTGAAGTGATGCGCAGGCTAGCAGGGAATATAGGAGCTCAAATACCTATCACATGGTGGAGAATTGAATGAGCAACTTAAGAAAGGTAGAAAAATTTACTGTGAAGTTTGAGGAAAACAAGTCCATACCCGGTGGGGAGAAGCTGGCAAGGATGTATGGAGTGTGGGTAGTTTTGAAGATGTGTCAGGAAAGATGGGTAAAATTGGGATTTGGGATGAGCTTTGTAATCAGGATAAGCTTGGGGCTTGGCATACAAGCAGAAAGTATACTTTGAAAGGGACGTGATTTTTACAGAGGACAGAGATGGAAGACAGGCTATGAAGATAGGTGAGGGGCCATTTTGTGACCGGCCCTGAATGCCAGGCCGAGGGAGTGTCTGTCCTTAGACAGTGCGTGAGTTCATGTGACTACGGCACATGTTACTCCTGGAGTGAACCCAACCGGATCACAATCTGGTATTTTCTTTATATGCTGTTTGATTTGCTAATGCTGTGTTTGGGAATTTTATATCTTAATCATGAGTGATGCTATCTTTAATTTCCCATTCTTAACACTCTCCATACTTGTTTGTTTTTTTGTTTGTTTTTTTAGTAGCCTCTTAACGTCAGTTGTGGTTGTTACCACTTTTTCTGTTCTCCAGATGAGTTTGTGTGATTCTGCAATAATCTGTTCCTTGAATGCTGGCAGAAATTTTCTGTACAGTATCTGGACTTGTTATTTCATTGTGGGATGATTTTAAACTACTGAGTCATTTTCTTTAACGAGTATGGCACAATTTAGACCTTATCTTCTTGAGTTAGTTTTGTTAAATTATGCTTCCTAGGGATTCGTTTCGTATGTTATCAAATTTTTCGCCATTGAATTGTTCATGGTATTCTTTTATCTTTTCGATCTTCACTGTATCTATAGTTATGTTCTCCTTTTCATTCCCAGTACTGCTTATTTGTGCTTCTCTTTTCTTCCTCTATCTTGCCAGAGGTTGATGTCTTTGATACCGTTTTTGAAGAGTCAGGACTCTTGGCTTTGCTTAGCCTCTCTTAATGTTACTATTTCTATTTTATGAATTTCCATTGTTATCTTTATTATCTCCCGCCTTTACTTTCTTTTGGCTTATGCTGTGCTCTTTAATAGAATGTTTAGCTTCTTAATGTATACATTTCTTATTTTTCAATTATAAACATTTAAGGAAATACATTTTTTGCAAAGTACTGCTTTTTCTATAGCCAACAGTTTTGGTATATAGTATTTTAATTAATAGTATTTTAAACTTTCCATTATGATTTTTTCTTTGTTCCATATATTTTTGTAATTGCTTTTAACTTAATAGCTTCGTAGTCATATAAGGTCTTTATGACACTTCTTCTTTGAAATACATTGAAACTCACTTTAGACAGTAAGTTCGTCAGTGTTCTGTGTGCTTAAGAGGAACATGCAGTCTCTGAAGGGGATATGCAATTCTCTATGCCGTATGTTTGTGAAGACCAAGTTTGTTCATTGCGACATTCGTATCTTCTAAATGTTTACTTTCTTCCCCCATCTGGAGTCTACGTAATTGAGAGAGCTGATTGAAATGTACTCTGATGGTGCCTAACTCTTTTGTCCCCGTCAGTTTTTGCCTTGTATGTTTCAGGGTTATTTCATTAGGTGTCAATCAGGTTAGAGCTGTGATACCCTCCAGGCGAATAGGACTCCTGTTACTGTGTGGCTCCCGTCTTTATTCCGTACCTAGTTTTGCCTTGAAATGTATTCTGGTCGGTATTGATATAGCGACCCCAGCTGTCTTTTGGTTTCTGTATACATGGCATATTTTCTTTTTTAATTCTTTTATTTTCATTCTTAACATCATCTTAGGCTTTAACTACATAACAAAATATTGTACCTCCTCCCTCCTGCCCCGGTGTCCTTGCTCTCATTCCCTTCCCGTGTGAATACGCACACCTAGGCGTGCGTGTGTTTACATATGCGTGCATAATTGGTATTATTTTGAACAAACTGTTATCTATTAGATCAGGTAAGAGTAAGAAAAATAAAAAATTTTATTTTACCTTATTCCTTCTCCAGCGCCCTTTATTTTTATAGATCTGAGTTTCTGACCTGTATCATTGTCTTTCTCTTTAAAGAACTTTTAATATTTCTCATAATGTATATCTAGTGGTGACAAATTTCCTCAATTTTTGTTTGCCTGAGAAAGTATTTATTTTTCTTTCACTTTTTAAGGATAATTTTACAGGGTACAGAATTCTAGGTTGGTGGGTATTTATCCTCAATACTTTAAATATTTCATGCCACTCTCTTGCTTGTACGGTTTCTGAGGAGAGGTCCGATGTAATTCTTATGTTTCCTCTTCCATAGGGAAGGTGTGTTTTCCCCCTGATTTCTTTCAGGATTTTTACTGTATATTTGACTTTTCGTATTTTGAAAGTGATGCCTAGGTGTGTTTTGGGGGTCATTTATCCTGCCTCGCGTTCTCTGAGCTTCCTGGATTTGTGCTTTGATGTATGACATTAATTTGTGGGAAAATCCATTCACTGTTTCAGATATTTCTTCCGTTCCTTTCTCGTCTCCTTCTAGCATTCCTGTTATGTTTGTATTAACACCTTTTGTTGTTGTCTCACAGTTCTTGGATTTTTTTTTTTTTTCAATCTTTTTTCTCTTTGCTTTTCAGTTTTGGAGTTTTCTGTGAGAGATGTCCTCAAGCTCAGAGATTCTTTCCTCAGCCGTGACCAGTCTACTAATAAGCCCATCAAAGACATTCTTCATTCTGTTATAGTATTTTTGATCTCTAACATTTCTGTTTGTTTTGTTCCTAGCATTTCCATCACTCTGCTTACATGGCCCATCTGGTTTTGCGTGCCGTCTGCTTTATTAGAGCCCTTAGCGTGGTAATCATAGTTGTTTTAAATTCCTGGTCTGCTAATTCCAACATCCCTGCCATTTCTCAGTTTGCTTATGATGCTTGCTCTGTCTCTTCAAACTGTGTTTTCTGCCTTTTAGTATAATTTGGTAAATTTAGTAAATTACTAAATTTGGTAATTTAGTAAAATTTAGTAATTTTTTCTTGATAGCTGGACAGTGATACACTGGTTAAAGGAAACTGCTGTGAGTAGGCTTTTAGTAATGTGGTGGTAAGGTGTGGGGGCAGGGAAGCGTTCTACAGCCCTATGATTACATCTCAGTCTGTGTGTGTGTGTGTGTGTGTGTGTGTGTGTGTGTGTGTGTGAGTGAACATTTTTCTTTACTGTGAAAAATGTATAACATAAAACTTAATCGTCTTAACCATTTCTAAGTGTATAGTTCTTTAGTGTTAAGTATCTTCACATTGTTGTGCAACCAAGCTCCAGAACTTTCCATCTTGCACAGCTGAAACTCTGCCCATTCTTCCCTCCCTCTAGCTTCTGACTCACCACTCTACTTTCTGTTTCTATGAATTTAACTACTCCAGGTACCTAATATAAATGGAATCATGCAGTGTTCGTCTTTTTGTGACTGGCTTATTTCACTTAGCATAATGCCCTCAAGGCATCCACGCTGTAGTATGTGTCAGAATTTCCTTCCCTTTTAAGGCCAAATAATATGCCTTTACATGTATATAGCACATTTCGTTTATCCATTTATCTGATGATGGACACTTGGGTTGTTTCTACCTCTTGGCTGTTATAAATAATGCTGCTTTGAACATGGACGTGCAAGTATCTCTTCAAGATCCCGCTTTCAGTACTTTTGGATATATACTCATAAATGGAATTGCTGGATCGTATGGTAATTCTCTTTTAACAGAATTTTTTGGAGGAAACTCCACAGTGTTTTTCCATCACAGCTCTACCATTTTGCAATCCTACCGATAGTACATCCTTGCCAACACTGTTATTTATTTTTATACTAAGCATCCTAGTGATTGTGAGGTGATATCTCGTGGTTTCGTGTGTGAACATATGTTCTTAGTTCTCATACTAGCATTTTTTTGAGTTTCTCCAAAGCACTGTATTCTCTTCTGCCATGGTCTTAATGCTGTCCCGTTTCTTTGGAATGCCTCCCCATGCCTCCACCACCCAGCCCAGAACACCATGTACCTCTTCTCTGTGGCATTTTTATAGCCGCGATTATTTGATTAACGTCTGATCCTCACCTCCAGACTGTAGGCTTGTTGAAGGTAGGACCACGTCTTTGTTTGCTTGTCGTCGTGTTTCAGCACCCCACCTGGCTTAGTGGCTCACAACAAGAACATTAAAAGTAATCACGAATACTGTGTAGCATTTGCTATGTGCCAGACACTGTTTTTAAAAATTAGGGTATAATTTACATATAGTAATTTCACCCCCTTAGTGCACAGTTCTGTGCATTTTGGCAAATGTAAATGGTTGTGTAGCTACCGTCATATCAAAATATGGAACAGGTCCATCACCTCCAAATATTTTCCTGTGCATCTTCTCCCTTTTTTTTCTGAGTTTCTCTTTGTGTCTTCCAGTGTTATTGAGATATGATTGACATATAATATTGTGCAGGTTTAAGGTGTAAAGGATGATTTAATACATTTAGATATTGCAAAATGATTACCACAGTGGGGCTAATTAATGCTTCCATCACCTCACATAATTGCCATTTCTTTTTTTGTGGTGAGAGCATTTAAGATTTGCTCTTTAAGCAGCTGTCAGATATGTAATACAGTGTCCTTAACCATAATCACCACTGTATGTTACATCCACACAACTCTGGGTCTCAGTCTTTTAGTGGACCTTTGTCCCTGGACTGTCTTCACATGTTTTTCTGACCCTCGCCTTTAGGTAGGACAGGTTGGCTGGAGTGGGTCAGAGTTGGGCATCTCTCTTCCCTCAGGTCAGTTAGGCTCTGATAAAATCCTGTTTGGTTAGGCTCTGGTTAAATCGTTTTTCCTGAGGGCAGCCTTTCTTAAGAAGAACAGGATGAGCTGGTGTATTTCAGAATGATTCCCTTTCTCCTTCCCCTGCCAGAAGCAAGGGGATTTTCTTCTGATACTTACTGTGAGGACCTGGTAGGCTTCTGGAGGTAAAATTCTCAAAGTCTGGGGGCCCAGATGGTTGGGTCCCCCTGAAGTTTTTCTCTCTCGGACTTGCTCATGCTGAGCCTCCTGCGATTCATAAGTCACCGTTCAGGTTTCCCTGCCGTGGGACTGGTTCCCATGGAGGTGTCGGCTTACTGGTTTATGCTTTGGTAAGTGTAATTCTTTGTATTAGCCTTTTGATCTCTCTAGTTTTTGCCCTGTGACTCACTTTTCTAACAGATCTAAGAAGAGTTGATTTTCCCATTTATTCAGCTTTTTACTTGTGTTAGGGTACAGTGGTGATTTCCACGACTTGACGCCACACTGGAGCCCAGAAATCTAAACCTAATTATTTTAAATTCTGTTTATGTTCATTTCAATTTCTGAAGGCTTGGGATCTAAACTTCTTTCTACTGACAAGTTGCAATGACTTCTCTTTGTATGTTTGATAATTTTTGATTGTTAACTGATTTTTGATTGAATGTCGTTTGTGGGAATCCTTCCGTCCTAAACTGGGAATGTTTATTGCAGACAGGATTTGCCTCTGACCTAGAACCATGGCGTGCCAGAGGCCTGGGACAGCTTTAGCTTCCTCTGTGGGCCCTGCTGAATGTGTGTGACTCAGTCTCTCCACCTTGAGCTCGGACCAAGTTTGGATGTCTGATAGGGCGACCAACTGCCTGGTTTGCCTAGAACTGAGTTTCCTAGGATGCGTGACTTACAGTGCTAAAACTGGGACAGTTCTGGGTAAACTAGGCAGTTGGACAAATATGTATCTTTATCTGCATTTCCCAGATAACTCTGACTTTCTCATGTTTATTCGTGTGTCATATGCCTGCCTTGGAGCTATCTCATACTTTTCTGCAAGTCCAGCAAAAATTATGTTATAATTTACCCAAGTTGTAGTTATACAGTAGTGGATAGACCCTGCAGAGCATCCTGGAAGCGTAACCTGTAATTTCACTCTCTAGTTATAGAGAACACGTTCCCATGTCATTCTACAGTCTTCGACAATATCATTACTAGTGGGTTGCGTAGTATTGTGTTTTATGTCTGTGCCAATATTTACTGAACCAATATCCCACTTTGGACATAAAGGTTCTTTTAGATTTTTTCCTCGTAAAAATGCTGTGGTGGAAATCCTTATCACTAAATCTTTGCAGAATCCAGGATGATTTTCTTAGGATAAATTTCCAGAAGTAGAGTTGCTGAATCAAAAGGTTTGCAACATTTTAAGTCTTTTGAATTATATCACCAAATTGGTCTCTGATTTCTCTGCATCCTGTATGTCACTAGGAATTACCATTTCTTTCAGCCTTTGTCACTTCGATAAATGAAATGCTCTCCCTTTTTAAGGCACATGACTTTTGATACTAGCAAGCCCCGTATATCGCACCACAGTGTTTCACTAATTTCAGGTGTAGCTTCACTCTTGGGAGTATTTAACTCCCACTGCCTTTTAATCTAGTTATCAAGCTGTTTGTCTTACACCCTCCATGCCCTCCTCTCTCTGTACCGGTAATTTGATGTTCATGTTCTTAGAACTGGCTGTTGAGACCAGGCACGGAAAGTAAATAGGAAGCAACTTTCCCTGAAAATGTACGTCCTTGCTGTTCTTTGAGCACAGCAGTGGTCCCACGGCAGCATCCGCCTTGAATTCTTTTACTCACATGGGGTGCGATGCCCGTCAGCCTTAAGCTTGCAGGAGACCTGGATTTGGAGTGGTTGGTGTTGACCCAGGGTTCATAAAGAGAACCTCATTTGGTCAGCATTTATCGTTTCTCTTCTTCTTTGGAGATTGTTTGGGGCTCTGTAGCATACTTAGTGCCTTATCGAACACTTAATTAGATGCAGTCCTGGTGGGTACTGCAGGTGAGTTTATGGTTTAGTAGGTATGATGAATTAAACAGAAAAATAGCTCTGCCTCAAGCAGAGAAGACCCCTGCCATGTGAATCTGTGCAGTGATTCAGTGTACCACATCTAAAGGAGTTGGTGCTGTTCTGAATAAGACGGTTTTTCTGTGGAATGCATCTCTAAAATGTACAGAGTAAGTTAATAGGAAGATGATTTGATACCGACATAATTGTAGTAAGATTGCACCTTTCGAATAACCCAGGGCATAACGGTGCATACGTGTCTTTAGTTATCATCTCATTAGCACGTTTTGAGAATTAAGAGGTAGAGAATAACACAGTAAATATATTAAGTCATTATTAAACCGTGCGGTCTGTGCAGTGGTGGTGTGAATTTTTCACACGTGCAGTTGTTCCCCTTCATGTGGATGTAGCCACCTGACAAGTGGTGGCTGAGAGTAGCCCTGCCTGAGGAGGCAGACTGGAAGGCAAATGTGAACTCGCCTCTAGGCAGCTATTGAAGCAAATTAGGAACCAGTTAGAACAGCCTTGGGCTCTGTGGGTATCTATGGGTTGTGGAAAATTCCCCAAGGGAGAGAGCAACTATAATTAGAGACCGGTCATCTTGTTACTCAGGTTAAGAGTTCAGGATCTGTTGCCATCTGTGGGAAGGGGGCAGCTAGGGGAGGCCTGGGGATGGAGAGAGCCCTATCTCCCCCTCCACGCCGCCAGCTGCAGAGCTGAATCTAAGACCGTGGATGAGCACGGCACTGCTGCTGTCCTCGGGTAGAAATTGTTGATGCGTGTCACCAACCCTTCCTGCTTCGTGCTCATCTTACGACATCTGTATATTTTTTCCTCAGATCTACTTTGTGCTTCTCGTTTCAGTCTTCTGCTTAACCACTCTCTTAAATTTTTATCCTTTAGAAAGAAATAGAAGTGTATTCTGTAATTTTATCTCCATTTGTTACTATTCACAAGCATTTTTTTGTGTGTACACTTTCTTTGCTTGAGAACTAAAATAGCATCTTTGATACTTTATTGGGATTTTCTAGGTTGGGAGAGTACTCATTAAGATTGGATATAATAACTTTAAAAATTGTTAGTAATTAAGTTTTCTAAAAATCCTAGAGGATGGGTGTCTATGATAGCTCAGCTTGTTAAACCTGTCTGCTGTGAGATACATCATACATGTAGAAGAATATGGCCGACATGTAGGAAGTAAAGAATACTTAAAGAGTGGATACCGTGACCGCCACCCAGACCGAGATACGGAGTATTACTAGCATCCCAGCGACACCCCGTGTGTGCCTCTGCCATTCACAGTCTCCCCCTCCGGGAACCACTAACTACACCGCTTTATGTTATGTTGCCCTTGCTTTTAAAATGTTATTCATACTATCTATTTATGTAGTCCTAACTGATCAAATTAGTTTGGCCTGTTTTTGAACTTTATGTAGATGGATTCATATTATAGGTACTTTTTCATAAGGTCCCTTTGCTCAGCATTATGTTTATGAAATTCACCCATCTCGTTCTGTGTAGTTAGTTCATTTTCACTGCTATGTAGAATCCTGTTGTTTGAGTATACCACACTTTATACGTTCGGGTGGGTCTCAGGTTTTGGCTGATGTAAATGATACCACTGCCACGAATGCCCATGTGTCTGTCCCCAGGAGTGATTGTGAAGAAAGTGTCTAGCGCACATTTGCATCTTCAGCAGTACCAGCTAATACCACACCTTCTCCGGGCGCTTGCATTCTTATAACTCTTAATGAATATTTCTGTCAAAATCGTGTAAATGAAAAATATTTTCTCTAATTTACTTTGTCTCTGATCTCTAACATTAATTCAAATTATTTTTGAAAGGTGCATTTTTATTTCCCCACTAGTGAATGTTACTTGTGTTGGGCGAAAGTAGGAATCTGATAAAACAGAACAAACTATAGTGGAAATAACTCTGTTTAGAAAATAGAATACCTAATTGGGGACAAAAGGGGCAGAGAATACAGCACAGGGGCCTCCTGCATAAGAGATGTTCAGTTCCGGTTTGTTGGTTAGTTACTGCAGGAGTGCCTGTAATTCCTATACAATACGGTATCTCTGTTTTCTTTCTTAAACAATGTACATTCTGTCCCTACGGTGTATTTTTCCCACATGCTGGGGCTCCCAGTTTTCCATTAGAACTGGATAGTGTGGAAACTCAGAATGGGAAGCATCTCAGGAGTGTACTGACTCCTAGATTGCTGTCAGGTGAATTCAGTCAAGCACGTGTTATTTCTCTTAAGACTGTGATTTCCTAATCACAGTCTAAAGCAGGAATGGGTTTTTCACTAACTTAGAGGAATAGTCTGAAAATAAGCTGTAATTGCCAGAAGCAGGTTTGGGCCAGAATTCAGTGGTCAGCATTGCTTATTCCTAATGAAAAGCTCCAGGGATCCCTCATGGGCCTGTATTACAGTGTTTGGGGTAAAAAAACATCATAATGCCAAACCGAGGAGTTATTTACTTTTACTCTGTCATCAAAAGCTTTGTTGAATAGTTGCTTTTCTAAGTTACTCGATTTTAAAAATTGAGGTGAAGGATACATAACAAAATTTACCATTTTTATCATTGTTAAGTGAATTCAGTGGCCTCGAGTACTTTCACATTATTATGCAACCATCTCCAAAATTTTTCATCTTCCCAAAGTGAAACTCTGTACCCATTAAATAATAATTCTCCATTCCCCTCACCCTCAGCTCCTGGAAACCACTATTCTACTTCCTGTGTCTGTGAATTTGACTGTTCTGGGTACTTCATAGAAGTGAAATCCTACAATTTTTGACCTTAACGTGTCTGGATTATTTCACTTAGCATGATGTCCTCAAGGTTCATCCATGTTGTTAGCATGTATCAGAATTTTATTTCTTTTTTAAGGTTGAATAATATTTCATTGTATGCACATGCCTCATTTTGTTTATTCGTGCATCTGTTGGTGGACACAGGCTTCTTCCACCTGCAGCTGTTGTGAATAGTGCTACTACAAACATAGGTGGACAAATATCTGAGTCCCTGCTTTCAATTGAATGGTTACTTTTTAACCTTGCTATACTAAACTGCTTTACTCCTGTTGAATTGACAGCCAGCTTCCCTCAGAAGCTAATCAGTTAAGTCCTTTTTTTCTCATCCTTATGAGACAATCAGACGGAAAGAAGGGTAGTGC
>NW_011889073.1:965720-982324 GCF_000151845.1 Pteropus vampyrus | reverse complement strand
CAAGTCATGCAGATTTTCCAAACATTGACACACTGTGAAATACGAACTACAAATTAAAAATTCACTCATTAATATCACCTCCAGTCACATACAGAATGTCTTTAAATCTTGGGGAAGCTATCATGCTCGTAGTGATAGATGCTGGTTTTCCCCAATTCTAATTTTAACTTGAAATACAACTTTTATTATGGGCAACAAATACTGTCAACTTTCCTTAAAGTGACGGGCTTACTTTGTTCCTGTTGGAGAAAATGTCTGCCAAGCACCCAAGCCTGAATTACCATAAATTGTCCTTTGTTCTTTCCAGTAAACATGGTATTCGTGAAAAAAGCAACTTGTTCAGCTTGCAGCTTAAGCTGTAGCCTAAGTGCTCTTTATCAGGGTTACCATTGTTCTCAGGTAGTTAGCAGAAATGCTTTATGTGTAGTTGCTATTTTGAAACAGAATTTTAAATAGCCATGTATATAGTCAGTGGTGAAGGGGTAATAAAATTAAGTTTTACTGCTGCATCAAGATGTTCTTGAGCGAAGCTAGCATTTAAGAAAGCATCCGATGAGTTCTGGCACAGTTTGGCGCCAGTGCCTTGACTGGTGTTGAAGAGCCGACCGTTTGACACACCATCACTTTTGCACCGTCGATACAAATTGTTGACACAATGAAGAAAGCAGATAAAGCCTTAATATTATTATGAAAATAATTTTGACCTCGTGGACCCCTTGGGGGCGGGGGCGAGGAACTGACAGTCTACATGCCGCATTTAATGTGGATGCTTTAATAATCATGAATTATGCTCTTAAAGAGTTTAAAACCCATCCATGTGTGTAGCTGGGTGCTGAGCAGTTATGTTTGCTCTTCAACTGTGACGCTGCCCGCAAGCCAGAATGGGGACCAAGGTATTATTACCCGCCGGCACCAGCAGCTTGGGAGGAAGAACGTGGCGTTAATTTCAATTTTACAGCATTTCGTTTTCACTTTTTCCTTAGGTACAGGTGCTTCCTGAGAGATTTTCGTTGTTTTGATTTATGGCACGTAGAAAATATATACACTATGACTCATCTGAATTTTATGTGCAGCTGCTGCCTGGCTCCTGCCTGTCCTCCCACTTTTACTGAGTACCTAGTTCATGCTAAGTGCTACACCAGACACGAGAAAGATAGGCTTCCGGCGTCCGTGAGCGTAGAGGAGAGTGCCCGAATGCAGTGGGTGAGCATGGCTACCGGTCAGTGCAGGGTGTCTGGGGGTGTCACAGGAGGCTCTGTTGTAGGTGGTGTTGAAGGAAGCGTTGGGCCGGCTTGGCAAGGGGGCAGCAGGAGTGGAGACATGCAGGAGAGGCAGAACACAGTACTTCGGGGCACAGGGAGTGAACACAGGCCGGACGTGGAGGCTGTGGTAGGAGAAGAGAACAGGTTGAAATCAGATCATAAAAGGTCTTGCTGGGACTTGATCCCATGCACCAGTGGTTCTCAAAGCCTGGTCCTCAGACCAGCTGCTTTAGCGTCTCTCGGGAACTTGTTAGACATGCAAATACCTGGGCTTTCTGCGGGGTATTTTGGCTGGGGCTACGCCGTCTGTCTCACCAGCCCTCCGGGGGACTGCGCAGGCTAAGGGAAGAACAGTCCGGGCTCTTTGAGCAGCTCTGAATTTGAGAAAGGTCACTCTCAGGGCCTTCTGGAAGGGGCCTGGTGAGGGAAAGTTAGGGACCGAGTGATCCGGTGTTCTGGTGGCTGGGACGTGGGACTGGGCCGAGGGCAGTGGGAAGGCGGAGTGGATGGGTTTCCTGGCGGTAGAGTCCATAGCACTTTACTGCTAGTAGACAGTTTAAAAGCTGAGCCAACAGGTGTGTGTTGCTCTGTAACCTGCCCCCAGTCAGGGGTGGAGGGGTTTTAAAAGCCCTGCTGCCACGTGTCTTCAGGGAACATCTTTTACTGATAGTGAAAAAATCAGTTACCGATAGTGAAAAAATAGCCTCTTCAGTCTCCTTTCGGAGCTTGCCTGCTTAACCAGGACCGCGGCCTCTGGAGGGGTCAGGTGGCACCTTCAGAGCCTGGAGCTCAGAAAGGACAGCATGGTGTGGGAGGACGGAGGCAATGATTTCATTCAGCTACTGGTAGATTAATAGATGGTCCCTGGCATTCAGACTCCTCGTGTCGTGTGTCGTCTGTACATGGGCGAGGTGCACCCTTTTGCTGTTTGAATTTTAGCTTCATCTGATACGTGTGAGTATAAAGCTGGGTCTCTCGTTTCCATCACAGTGATTATTCTGTTAGAACCTTTGTTCTTCAGTATTTTAAGTTTTCTTTTATATCCTATTTTGTTTTACAGATTTGGAAGACTCCAGGGCCCTCAAGCTGTGATTAATCAGATGGTTTCTGAAACGCCTGGGAAAGCAGACGCGTTGTGTGCCAGTTGAAGAGTGGATGTCTGTGTATATTTAAAACCTTCTTTCTCCACATGCGCATTTCCGCGAGAAGACGGGCTCGTTCTGGTGCACACGTGAAGAGTTTTACAACTGATGAAAATTAATTTAAGAATCAGATGGAGCAACTTGACACCGCTGGGCTCAGGGGCTCAGGGAGAAAAATATATCACTAATGGCCAATTTTCCATATGGTCTTCACGGGTAAAGAAAGTTTGCAAAAAGAAGAAAAAAAAACTTGCACAGATCAAGCCTCAAAAATACCTCTCCAATTTGAAGAAGGAGCTAAGTGAGACGGTGACTGAGGGGGAAGTGTGATTTCAAGCACTGAGGTGGGATCAGGCAGTGTTCTTTTGCACTTTAATTTTCAGTGAGTTTGGTGATTTGGACAGACTTCAGAATTCTGGACTGACAAGTAACTCCTGCTGTGTGGTTTATGATCGGAGGACAGCCAGTTCAGGTTTGATGGGACAAGTTTGAACGGCGAACTGATTCCTTTGCCTTTTTCAGTTGATCGCAATCGAGAAATTTTAATTTATTATTTCCCTTTTCCTTTTGTGTATCTATAGGGTAATATCTTAAAGTAGCAATTGAAACTGATAATTACAAGATAAATATCCAGGAACGTCCAGGCAAAGCTGCTTTTCCTTGGACTGTACATGTGGCGTTTGGAAACCTCTGAATGCGAACAGGAAAGGACCAGCAGCAAAACGGGATAACTCTCGAGGGGAACAGTGGGAAGGAACCCAGCCCTTGCCTCTGTTTTCATTTTAAGGGCTTCTCTTTTCTGTTGAGTCCAAGAAGACTTGCACATAAGAGGAGGCTTACTGGATGGACTTACTTCTGAGATTAGTTTTTTCTTTCGAGGTGAAAAAATATGTGATCTTTAGGGGCAGAAAGGGGAGTGACTAGGGGAGGGAAGAAGGAGACGGGGCAAAAGAGACTAAATCCTGCAGTGAGGCTCTGTTTTGTCAGCAAGAGGATTTAGGATTCACCTGAGGCGAACACTTGGACGACTTTCAGAGCTCTAGGACGTTCTGGCTCTGCCGAGCGAAGGGGCTTTCTCTCTGCGCCTCTATGGCACTGAGGGCTGCGTGGGCCTGCGGGGGTGCAGTCAGATGGAGCCCGGCTCTCCCCGGGGACACAGCCACCTGCCAGGAAACCGGCTTGGGCTCTGAAGTGGGATGTTTCTGGTTCTGAACAGCAGGAAAGAGTCTTTTTTTCTTCCTGAACTTGGACTGCTGTCTGCACAAACTCTGGTCGTTTTGCACGGTTTGTGTGCCTTTTTTTCCCTTTATGCAATCTTTTTCAGCTTTAGCAGCAAAAATTGTCTAGTTGAGAAAACACAGCAGAGGGCAGCTTCAGAAGGAGGATGATCCCATGTTTGTCTCTGCACCTGAACTTTTGAAGAGAAAACTCCAGCTCGAGGGATTCTTAAAGCCTTAAGTTACTTGAAATCTATGTATTTGCAACCTTTGGTCTCTGGAATCATATTACACTAAACTGGAATCTCAGGCTGAGTGAGAATAACCAAGCTGAGTAAAAAGAAGAAAACTCAGTTTCTTGATCACCGTGTATTAACCATGCTCTTTGTGCAAAGGGCAGGCCTGCTCTTCCTCTAAGGACTTGAAAATAGAAACGGACCCCGTGTTTTTTTAAGCATTACCTTTTCTTAGCAGACTGCCATCTTTTATAGAGGAATTTTTTCACTATGCATTTGGTGGATCTTTATAAAATACTGACCTTCTAATTAGATCCAGGTCAATCTTAATTAAAGGGAACCGGGGGAAAACAACGCAAGCCAACCACAAAAATAGAATAAATCGATGAAAAGAATTGATTTAAATTTTTCGGCATTCAGCATTACTTTTTAAGTGAAACAGTTCCCTGAGAAAAGTATGTATGCAGCGGTGGAGCAGGGGCCTGTCCTTTGCAGCGACTCCAACATCCTGTGCCTGTCCTGGAAGGGCCGCGTCCCCAAGAGTGAGAAGGAGAAGCCCGTGTGCCGGAGGCGCTACTACGAGGAGGGCTGGCTGGCCACCGGCAACGGCCGGGGCGTTGTGGGGGTGACCTTCACCTCGAGCCACTGCCGCCGGGACAGGAACACTCCCCAGAGAATCAACTTCAACCTGCGGGGCCACAACAGCGAGGTGAGCCGGGGCGCCCTTTCACTGTCGTCTGGCCCCTCCCAGTGGGGGTTTCGAGCCCCCCTGCTCCCATCTGCTCGAAACTTCCTTTGCTTCAGCTTCTTAGACTGGCTGCCAGGTGAGGCTTGGCAGACCGTGCCTTCTGTCCTCTCTGTCCTCTCTGTCCCTGTGGGAAGGTGTTAAGGCGGGGCACCGGGCCACCTCTTAGGGACCAGGGACCGTACCTCACTCCCCTCCCACCACAGTGAGCAAGCTCCTTGCCCCGCCTGACGTGTGAGAGCTCTGGTGAGTGAGGGGGTGTGACGAGGACATGGCTCCGCTTCTGGCCGCAGGGCTGAACCACATTGCAGATGTCGGATCTAATGATCCGCTGATTTCACAACTGAAAAACTTGAGAATGTTTTTCTCCTAGAAAACAATTTTTACAGATATCATCAGTCATGGAAGTTAGTCATGGGTGGTACTGATTCTTTGTTTAACAAGATTTTCTTCACTTAAGAGCAGACAGGCAGCCATGTGTGTTTACTGGAATTAGTGTCATTATAGGGACACGGCCACTACAGGAATGGTCTCACCTGGATTCCTGGATTTGGCCACTTCTCTGAGAAGCTTTTTCTGAGCCCTGTTCCCCGTCTCCTGCCCTGTTCCCCACTTGCCCCTCTACACCGAGCAGCCTTCTGTGGTTGCTTTATGGTTACCTGCCTGTGTGGGCTGGAAAACTTCCTGGAGGACTGTCTGTTCTTGGCGGTCTTAGCTTCCTCACCTCCCATTGTTTACAAGATCGTTTCTTCATTCGAATCACCTTTAACTGGTTAGCTTACCTCAGTGTGGCTTCTTTCCCCAGCCCTCTACTGAAATGGTCACATGCCCAGTGACCTCATACTGCTAAACCCATAGGTTACTTTTCTGCAGTTGATGTCTCGGTGGCATTCAGTGGAGGTGAAATGTCACTTTCCGCTTCTGGTTCTGTTTTTCTGCGTCTCTCTTCCAAGAAGTTCTAGCGCTTACCGCTTAACTAGCTGGTGTGGTCCTGTCCGAGTCGTTAGTTTACTCATGGCCAAATTGAAACAATTCCTTTCTTCAGAGCTTTTGTGAGAATCTATTTTTGAAAATGGCGAATGCCATGCATATAGATAACGATGTTAAAGCACCTCGTATCCTATTTATTTTCCAACCCTTATGATATACTTAATACCCTTAAGTTCAGTTACTAGTCTGACTCATGAGGCCAGAGACCATGTGTTTTGATTTCTGTTTCACAGTTAAGACTCAAAAACACGTATACAGTCAGCAGATATTACTGCTTGTGTGTCGCGTGTGCCCCCTACGGGGCGGGGTAGGTCATAGCACACCTTAGGAGGCCACAGTCCAGCAGCAGGGCCGAGGGGCGTACCTGGATATCCTCTTGTCCATTTCTAGTTCTGTTAAGTGCAGAGAGCAAGCTTTGGGTCCTTGGAGGAATTAAAAGCGAGGTTTACCACATATTTTGTGGTGAAGGTGACCTTTGAGTGGGGCCTTGTGAAATAGAATTTAGGTAGACTTCTGAGTGATGCAACTTGTTGCCACTTTCTAGCTTCAGAGAAGCAGTTTGTCTCTTCTGTGTGACATGAAGGCGTCGTGTTTCCCTTGGCTCCAGCCTAAGCATGTGACTGTATTTACCTCGTCACGTCGGGTGCTTCCCAGGAAGACGCAGTGGAGTCTGGCTGGATGAGGGCAGGGCCCGTATATTTTTTGCCTTCTCTGGGACCAACTTGCCATCGTTGGACAGGCAGTTGGTGTTCTTTGCTCCTTTCCCCTACGCTGTGAAATGTTTTGGGATTCGTAATGGGGATTCTACCCTTTGGGGTATTCTGCACTTTGGTCAGTTTCAATGGTGGAAGGCTTAACCAAGGTGCTGCCTTAATAATTTGACTTATGCAATGCTCAGGTGCAGCCGTTTCTGTGCTTAATGGATTTGCATGCAGTTGTAGTTAAGTTTGAAAAGTTACGTTCCCATGTGTTCATGACCTATCCCAATTAAAGATAATTTGTTAGTGACTTGGCACAAATGACTCACTTTATGTGGCCGCCCTGGTGAAGCAGCCATCTCACTGATTTATGTGAGGATATTTTAGCGTGTTAGGTGATAACGTCTTGCTTCCTTCCCAGGTGGGCCCTTTAGGCGTTCCATCATGTAGGCACGTGGCGTCCAGCACTGGTGAACCCAGGAGCTTGTCCCGTGCCTGCCGTCAGCGGAGGGACGCTCTCCTCACGATTGCGTTGCAGGTGTAATGGGCGAAGGAAGCTCAGGGCTGCCTGTGGAAGGTTCACGGCTTTGATGGTGTGCACAGCGTATTTCAAAGCTGTACAATGCTTAAAGATAGGAATTCCAAAACCATACTTTCTCAGGCTTTCCTATACTTTTTTGCAGATAAACTTTGACTGTATTAAAAGTGAAACTAGTGATGGAAACTTACCTAGGTTCATATCCTGGAAAGGAATTTAAAACAATAAAATCTACTTCCTAGAGTTTGGTGGATGCTTCATTTTTATCTGCCAGCTTTAGTAGTAAAGATTTCCTGAGTAGGAAAAACAGAATAAAAGAATTTTCATAGTAAGACTGGGAGGATGGAGCAATATATGAACAAAGTAAATGTGATGTTTTAAAAATAGATTTTTAAATTTCCTGAACACAGGCATAGTTAACTTGGTTTTCATGGCAGGAGCATCTTCATGTTTAGACTGGGCATGAAAACATAGGTGGGGGGTCCACTGGGGCGCAGAGCACTGAGTTAAGCCGGGACTGGCGCGTGTGGGCCAGAGCTGTTGGTAAAGCTTTCCGGGGGTGCTGGAGTGGGGCTTGGGGCATGAGCTGCATCTTGAAGCCCCTTAGGCTTCTGTAAACACTTGAGTATCCACGCGAGGCTGGGCTCCGCTGGGCTTTGGCATCACGATGAAGAAGGAGCCAGTCCTGCCCAGCTGACCTGCGTGTCAGAGGATGCGATTGCACACGCGACACACAAGGAAATGCCGCCGCTGCTGCTGACGGTCGCTGTAAGTTAAATGGCCACAATTTTCTGTGTGCTTTATGTTCGTTATTTTGTTTAACCCTCGTAACAATTCTCTACAGCTTTGTTTTATTATCCCTGTTACACAGTTGAAGAATCTGAGGTTCAGAGATGCTCTGGAAATTGCCCAAAGTGTGGAGTTAGATGATCAAGATGGCAGACCTGGGATTTTAATTCATGTCTGTGTGTTTTTCTTTCTACGTGACACTGCTTCAAAAAAGGGTAAACCAGTAAGCGGAGAAACAGAGTTGTTATGAGTGACCATGGCATGTTTTGTGGACAGTGAAGAGTTTGGTCAGGTGCTGGAGATTACTGCAAGGTAAAGCTGCTTGGGCCGGGGAGACTGGACTCTGGATAGTCATGGTAAAAAAAATAATAGTAATAAGTGTTCGTAGGATGAAAGAAGACAGTGCTTCCGGTTTGGGCGGCATTCCAAGACCATTAAAGATTGTTGTATTCAAATAGAAGTGTTGAACAAATCATATGTGAGCATAAAAATCAGTTCAGTGCATTTATCTACCAGTGTGGCTATTTGGGAGTTGACAGCATTGGATGTATCTAATTTATTGTGGTTATAATAATCTTCAAGAAGTAGTATGAACACCAGTCGCCACGATACTGTGATAGTGGACCTAGTTAGACTCTTGAGACAAGAATGTAACTAGTTATTATAGATGGGAGGTGTTTGAGAAACAGCTGTTTTAAATGTTTTCACCTAAAATGGCTTATCTAATATTTTTATCCCAAAGCTTGGTAGTGTGAGTTGATTTTTATCACAGTAATACTTGCACGTGGATAAATGCTAGTGATGAAGAGCAGCACTGTTCTAACTCCCGTTTCTCTCCCACCTACTTCCTGTCCTGGCTGTTCACCAAAGGCTTATATTTTCTTTTCTTTTAATCGGTTTTGGAATTTTGTGTATTGATGTCTTTCCTATCTTGGTAAGTGGAGATTTAGCTCTTCTCTCTTTCTTTCTTAGTCATGCAACCCAGCTTTTCCCTGCTACCTAATCATCCCAGTATTACTCTGTTGTAATAATTGGTTAACTCATTGTTTAAACTGTGTCAATATTGTGCCCAGATGATCCAAGTAGAGTAATATGATTATATTTCCTTTATTGTTTAGCTCTTTTTCTCTCATGATAAAAATTGTCTTATTTTTTCCAGTGATTTAGTTTCTTTACCTATTGTGAATCTTCCTGCATCTTCAATCATTTCTAAATATTCAAACAATAAGGTGATTTATTAGTTCTTCTGTTTTTTTCCTGGAGCCCTCCATCCGGGAGTCCTCTGTCCCCTGCTCTCTCCGGGTTGGTTGCTCAATGGGCCTGATGCCCAGCTGAATCCCTGAACCTCCTTTTATCTTCATCTTGGAAATTCCCGCTGCCCCTTACTTCTGCCACATCCTTTGTTTCCTGAATCTTTTATCTTTGTCTTTCTTTGTTTAACTTCTTTTTGTTGGAACATAACTTAAGTATGGTCCTACGAAAGAATTTGTTTGTAAGTCATGATTTTTAAGACTTGTATATATTTTCGATCTATGGTTGGGAATCTGTGTATGTAGGGGGCCAACTTAAATTACGTGTGAATTTTTGATTGGGCAGGGGTTGTTGCCCCTAACCTCTGTGTTGTTCACGGGTCAACTGTATGTCTAAAAATGTTTTAATTCTGTCCTTATTCTTGATTGATAGTTTGGCTGGGTATAGATTTCTAGGCTGGTTCATTCCGAAATTTGAAGGCATTTTTCCATAGTCTTCAAACTTGTAGAATTATTATCGAGAAGCATAGTAGTTAAGAGTTTAGTCTCTGAAGCTAGACTCCATTTGAATCCTAGCTTTAAGCACATTATTTAATTTCTCTGTACTATAATCTTCTCATTTTTGAAATGAGTTTATAAATAGTACTTTCCTCATACAGGGTTTGGTGTATGGATTAAATTACTTACTATATGTAAAGCATTTAGAACAGTGCCTGGAACTTGAGGGCTTTGTATGATCATCTGTTGTTGTTATTATTCCAGATCCTTTATATGTGACCCTTTAAAAGATTTTAAGTTTTGGCATCTGCTCTTTTTCCTAGATATTCTAAAATTTTGTGATAACGTTTAAAAATAATGTACTATAAAGGTGTTTGGCACCTCTGAGTATGTGTGTATGGGGGTGTTGTTTTGGCTAATGGGCTTGATTGTGGAATAATCTGGGGGAGAACCAGCTGTTTTGTTGCCCACTGCTAAATGTCGGCATCTGAGCATATTCCTCTGGTTGTTCAGTTTCTCTAGATGAGGCCCTTCCAATCCCATACCTGTGACTTTACTCCTGCTGCAGCATTCTGAGAGCCGAGGGGCAGGTGTGCGCTGGGGGGAGGTAGAGATAGGAGGACGAGGCAGAGGAGGAAGAGGAGCCAGTATTTACTGAATGCTTACTGTGTGTTAGACACCATTCTAAGAGCTGTAGCTCATTTAATCCTGAGATCAACTCTGTGACTTCGAATCTATTATTATCGTCATTTTATAGATGAGGAAACTGAGATATAGAGACATTAAGCAGCTTACCCAAGGTCACACACCTCTCCTGATTGACAGAGCTGAACCTGAACCCAGGAACCACTCACATTCCACACTCAGCCTCTTGGAAAATCACCCATTTTTGTCCTTGTCACAGTCTTTGCTATACCCAGTGTCCCCAGGGTTGGTTTCTGTGGGTCACTCTGCCAGGGGAGTGAGCCTTCAGTGTCTGATGCCTGGTTACATCTGTAATGGCTCCAAGGGAGGGAGCATCCTCTGGCTGTGTGGGTGCCAGGCTAACCTGCTCTGTGAGTGGCTCTTCGCCCAAGCCCTCTGGGTTCAGCCCAACCTGCGCCTCTCCCGGCACCTGGAGCCTCATTCCTGAGCCTTCCCTGGGCTCGCTTCTGCCAGGAGCCTCTCTGCAGGCACTCCGTTGGGGCTTGCTCTGTTCTGTGAAACCAGTTGCCACCCCTCATCCGTTTTCTGCCTCTGTGTGCTGTGGTTTGGGTACCTTGAAGACGGCTTTTGTGTTTGCTTTCATGCTCCTTGTGAGGCGATTTCTAAGAGAAGGATTAGAGTCATCTTTACTTTGACATCTTAAATCAGAAATCTCTCGTTAAGGTATTTTTCAAAGGTTCTTAAAGGCATTAAAAATAGATTTATTTTCCCTAAACAAAAAACAGAATATAATAGAATTGTATTTTATTAGGAACATAGAATTTGTCAAAATAATGGCATTGTTCACTTTTTTTCTTTAGCAGTTTGTTTTGTTTAATTTTTTTCTCCTAATAGAAATAAATTATCATGTCTGAAAGTAACTTAGACACATAGAAAACACTGTCTTTTGGGTGTATTTTTGCTAGAGAGGATGAGAGAGAGATGTGGGTATAAAGCAATAACTTTTTTGGTAATAGTCTCCCAGGGAAGCAGCTTCAAGCTGCATCATGTCAAAATGAGAGTGAATGAGGTCATTACTGAAGTCCTGGGCAAATAAATATTTCCGTAACTCTAGGATCTGTTCATGATTATTAATAGGTGAACCTGTGGATTCTCAAGACAGACTGCTTGGTTTTGAGCCGAGCCCCTTTCTGTATGATTTGGGACAAGTTACTTACCTGTCTGTGCTGTGGTTGCGTTATCTGTACAGAACGTAACACTTGCCTCCTGAAGAGCTTGTGGTGACGGAAGGATCCAGTCCACAGACCGAGCATAAAGAGCTCGTTCGGTCTGCGTTCCTGTTACTTCTCACTGGACTCACTGCCACGCTTGCGTGTTTTAGCCCATCTGCATTTCCTTCTGAGGCCGAAACGGTGGGGCCACAGCCTCTCTGCTGAGAAGTGGCCTCGTGATTGGTCTCAAAATATGGGACTGGGATGTGAGGCAGGAGGCAGGGGAGGGGCTGGGAGCAGGGTTGGAGGTGTCCTAGCTGGCAAGGAGGCTGGGCTTATGTCACTAGTTTTATTCCAGGTTTTGGATTCTGGGACGGTGGGCACCTCATCTGTGTCGCTTCCTGATCTGCAAAGCGTTCTCGATTGCGTCTTAAGCAGAGCTCATTCTTCCTGCCTACTTCCTGCCTACTTCCATCTGAGTCCACAGAACCTGACTTTTGGCCTCAGGTGTACATGGAGCCACCTGTTAGTCCTTCTCCAGGGAGGCCGTTAGGCACAACGCAGAAATGCGGCTGTGGTGCACTGGGCAGTGAGCAGGTATCATGTTCTAATAGGAGGTTTGGGCCCTAAGTCTATTAAAGTCATTTCCGGGATATCGTCTCGGATGGGGTGGGAGGGTGGGGAGAGAGACAGAACATAAGAATCTATGCTGGGCAACATTTGGGTATTTCTAATTGGGTCCACCCACACTCTCGACTCTGAACTTCCAAAACAAACATGCCTGTGCGTTTTGCCCAAGATTATGCTGCCGGGTGTTTTTATTGTACCTTCTGGCAACCTACGTTTGGTTTCTCTTCCTCATCGTTGCTGTTTTATGGGATTCTTGCTGGCATTTGTTGTTTTTTCCACTTGGCCTAGTTAGATTTGGTCTTCTCGAATACAGAGGAAGTTGTCTCCATCCCACGGAACTTTGCCCTAAAATAAATCGAAAGAGGACATTCTGTGTAAATGTGTGCTCCCATTTTCCTTTTCAAGCTCACATCCGACCTTGCTTTCTCCAGAACCGCATTCAAAGCAGAAACCAATATTGTCTGTCTCAGCTTTATTCGTTTCTTTCTTTGCTTCTTAAAATTTTAGAGTTTAAGGAAGTATTTGTTCATCAGATCTTTAAAGTAGAAAATAACATTGGAAATAGCATTGTTGTCAGTAAGGTCTATTTTGTAAATTCCTTGGTAGCAGAAATAAATATTGAATGGCTTTGTTTATAAGACAATGTAAGTTAATGTTTAAACTTGGGAAGTGTATTTTATTCATTTCATTCAAACAGTTTAAAAACAAAAGTGTAGAGTCCATCCATTTTTTTCCACTTACTTTTGAAAAATAAGTTTTTCCACTTATTTTCACAATTTTGGATTTTCATTTTTCCCCTCTTCAGGAAATTTTCTATAGGTGACATTTGTGACCAATTAGAGAATTATTTAGACAACATGACCAAAGAGCTCTTTCTTGTCTCCTAGTCCTTAAAATTTTTCTTTTCCCTTAGTTATACCTCAAGGGGAGTCTGGATCTATAATGTTAATTGACATTTTTCCCTAGTAATGAAGGACTTAAGAGAGCAACATCTCTTAAAAAAAAAAAAAAGCGTTGTTATATTTTAGATTAGCACTGAGCGATAGAAATACAATGAGTCACATGTAACTTTAAATTTTTAGTAGCTACATTAAAAGGAAAATAAACAGGTCGAATTAATTTTAACAATACATTTTATATAACCCAGTATCTCTACAATAATCATTTCAACATATAATCAGTATAAAAACTATTAATGAGATTATTTATATTCTATCTTTCATGTAGAGACTTTGAAATCGGGCACATCTCAGTTCAGATTAGTTGCTGCCATATTCAGTTGCTACCACATTGGCCCTGCTCAATTTTGACAGTTCCGTTGAGGCTGGTGACTGAGCTGCCTGCTAGCCCCAGCGGGCTTATTAATGTGCACCCTAGAACCTTGGATAAAAGGTATTTTAAAACCTTTCTATTTGGAAATAATTTCAAACTTATATCGAAGTTGCGAAAAAAAAGTAAAAAGCATGCTCAGTGTTTACTCACATTCACCTATTTTGAACCTGTGCTTACTTGCTCCCGTGTTTGTATGTGTGTGTGCGTGCGTGCGTGTGCATCCCTCTCAAACCATTTGAGAATGTATGTCTTAATTTTTTTCCTGAATACTTCAGCGTGTATTTCTAAGAATAAGGGCCTTCTCTCACGTAGCCACAATAGCCCGGTTATTGACTTCCGGAAGATTACCATTGATTCACTACTTTCGTATACTTCTGTCACCTTTTTCCCTCTAGCGTGGGATCTATTTGGGATCATATATTGCATTTAGCTGTTGTGGATCTTTTTAACTACGGAACAGTTCTTCAGTTTTTGTCTTTCACGACATTGACGTTTCAGAAGAACACCCCTCTCCCTCTGCATTGGGGATTTCCTCATTTTTATTGTTATTATTCAAGTTATAATTCAAGTCAGTTGTCCCCAGCCAGATACTCCATTCGTGATGTTGGATGTTGTCGCCTTCTCAGGATGTCACATGTGGAGGCACACGGTATGTCTGCCCCTCACTGCTGATGTTCATTTTGATCACCTGGGCAAAGTGCTATCCGATTTCCCTGCTATGTCTGTGTTTTCCTCTTGCATTTGATAAACAGTCTGTGGGTCACTCTAAAACCATGCGAATATCCTGTTCCTTATCAGAATTTCCTCCCTAGGTTTATTATCCATTGATGATTCTTGCTTGAACCAGTCTTTACTATGATGGTTGCAAAATGGTGATTTTCAACTTCAGTACCCCCTCTACAGAATATTGCCAGGGGACATTCTATATAAATGAGTGCTCCCATTCTCCCCTGTTCATCCATCATCCATCCATCCCTCCATCCATCCTCCCTCCATCCATCCTCTATCCATCCATCATCCATCCATCCATCATCCATCATCCATCCATTTCTCCATCCCTCCATCATCCATCCATCCACTCATCCATCCATCCATCATCCATCTATTCTTCCTTCCCTCCATCCATCATCCATCCATTTACTTATTACCAGTATGGACTCATAGGTTCCAATTTTTTTATTGTTTATTAAACATAATTATTTATACCTAGTTTTGCTCAAATTGTTCTAGACTTGGCCACTGGAAGCCCCACCAGGCTGTTGTCCCTTTGGTGCACCCCAGTCACTGGCCGTACCTCTCTACTTTCTGACATAACAATATATTCCAGTCTCATCTCTGCTGTACTCACCCTGCCCCAGTTCTGGAAACAGTCATATCTCCAGGGAGAAGTGCTTTTGCTTTTGGAGCTGGATGTGGTGTTAGAAACCAGTATCTGGCCTCTGTGTTCATCGTTACTGGGGTGTCATTGCCATTAGGCCCTTTCAGTGGATACATACCTAAAGTATACATACACACGTACTGTAGAAAGCTGGGCCTGGTCGGGAGACAGGACACACAGCAGGTTGAACAGGGAAATTTTAATATGAAGAATTATTAACTGATAAAAGAGTAACTATAAGATATGAGGAAACTCTGTATGGCACCCTGGGAATGAGGGAGAGGACCCAAGGAAGGACAAGCTTGGATGGGGTTCTGATCTCATGGGAGAAGGTGTAGTTCATCCCAACAGATAGCAGAGCAGTTTGTCGCCTTAGCCAGACTGGAGCTGGTCTGGAGGCAGGTGATAAACCACCCTCTGGAGGACAGGGAGGGCAGCAGGAGACCACCAGCTGGTGGTGTGGTATGTGGGGGCAATCTGGGGACAGAAGGCTTTCAATGTGGTTGGGCCATGTGGGGTCTGGGGGGAGGAGGAGGGCTTACAGAGGGATGACCACTCCATGGGTGTCCTTCTGGATCCTAGGCAACTGGGATACAGACAGGTGTCAGAGTCTCTGGTTTCTCTGTGGAGCGCACTGTAGAAAGGTCACTAGGCCAAGGCTGGGAGGTCACAGGACGGACTGTTCTGAGCCAGTGACTGCGGTAGCTTCCCCTGGATTTCCCCCACTCCCACGCAGCATCCCCCCCTCCCAAGATCCCTGGGGAAAGCAGGATGTCTTCATCTTTCTACAGTGTCCATCCAGTGCCTTCTGCTGAGAAAGCTTCACTCCGTGCTTCCATTAAGGGAGAAAGCCTTAACAGTTCCATCGTTTACTACAGAGCAAACGTTAAAGGGTGAATTTGGAGCTGGGAGGTGATAAACTCACACACATACACACACGTATATTTTAGAAATCATGAGTTTATGCTAATATTTCCAATTCTACATTACCCCTGTGGCTTCCCCTATTTCATATTTCTATTTTTTTCTTCCCTAGTTTGCCCAATAATACACCTAAAATAATTTCAGAATTTCTTCACTCATATTATTACTAAAAACAAACCTACTAAAAAGATCTTAGGGACTGAATGTTTGTGTCTTCCCCAAATTCAGATGTTGAAGCCCTAACTCCCAGCATGGTGGTGTTTGGGGACGGGGTCCGTGAGGTAACCAGGGTTAGAGGAGGTCGTGAGGGTGGGCGCTCAGAATGGGATCAGTGCCCTTGTAAGAAGAGTCACTCAGAGAGCTTGCTCCGCCCCCCGGTGGACAGAAGAGGCCACGTGAGCTCACGGCGAGATGTTGGCTGTCCACACGCCAACAGAAGAGGCCTCGTTACAGAACCTACCCCGCTGCCACCACCTCGTTTCTCACAGCCTCCAGAACTGTGAGAAATGAAGCTTTGGCTGTGTAAGCTGCCCAGACTATGGTATTTTGTTTGGCAGTTTGAGCTGAGTAAGACGGAAGTTCAGAATCTGCCTCAAGTTCTTCCTGCCAGGCCACGCACCCGCACACTGGGGGGACACGGTGGGTATGGACAGCCTCAGAGTGCTAGGTTTAGTCTTCAGTGTGGGCATCTAATTCATTTGAAATGCAGTTGGGTATGTTTGCTTCATTTTCACTTCAGTTTTGGATTTTTCATCTTTCCATTCTTGTTGATTTAATTGCGTTTTGAATATGTAGAACATTAACATGTTCTACATATTCAAAATTTAAAAATTTAAAAACACATAAAGAGGTATACTCAAAGAATCGATGCTCCTTACCTTAATTCTTCCATCCTGTCCACACACCTAGTAGATACTTCATTACTTTCTGATTTATTTTTTCTATTGCCTAAGCATATATATGTTGTCTATATATATTTTATAATGTTTTCTTTCTTCTTCTTTCTTTGACAAAAGAGAGTATAATATATGTGCATTATTTTGCCTGTTTTATTGAGATATAATTGACATATAACATTGTATTAGTTTTGGTCACATATATTTATATATTTTTTGTACT
>NW_011889073.1:957581-965670 GCF_000151845.1 Pteropus vampyrus | reverse complement strand
CGGGGTCCGTGAGGTAACCAGGGTTAGAGGAGGTCGTGAGGGTGGGCGCTCAGAATGGGATCAGTGCCCTTGTAAGAAGAGTCACTCAGAGAGCTTGCTCCGCCCCGCGGTGGACAGAAGAGGCCACGTGAGCTCACGGCGAGATGTTGGCTGTCCACACGCCAACAGAAGAGGCCTCGTTACAGAACCTACCCCGCTGCCACCACCTCGTTTCTCACAGCCTCCAGAACTGTGAGAAATGAAGCTTTGGCTGTGTAAGCTGCCCAGACTATGGTATTTTGTTTGGCAGTTTGAGCTGAGTAAGACGGAAGTTCAGAATCTGCCTCAAGTTCTTCCTGCCAGGCCACGCACCCGCACACTGGGGGGACACGGTGGGTATGGACAGCCTCAGAGTGCTAGGTTTAGTCTTCAGTGTGGGCATCTAATTCATTTGAAATGCAGTTGGGTATGTTTGCTTCATTTTCACTTCAGTTTTGGATTTTTCATCTTTCCATTCTTGTTGATTTAATTGCGTTTTGAATATGTAGAACATTAACATGTTCTACATATTCAAAATTTAAAAATTTAAAAACACATAAAGAGGTATACTCAAAGAATCGATGCTCCTTACCTTAATTCTTCCATCCTGTCCACACACCTAGTAGATACTTCATTACTTTCTGATTTATTTTTTCTATTGCCTAAGCATATATATGTTGTCTATATATATTTTATAATGTTTTCTTTCTTCTTCTTTCTTTGACAAAAGAGAGTATAATATATGTGCATTATTTTGCCTGTTTTATTGAGATATAATTGACATATAACATTGTATTAGTTTTGGTCACATATATTTATATATTTTTTGTACTCTGCTTTCCACTCATTGTCTGGAAGTGACTCCATGTCAGCTCCTGCGGATCATTCTCATTCTTCTTTACAGTTCACAGTGTTCCACTGTGTGTATGTACCAGAGTTTGCAAACTACCTCCAAGCTTGAATATTTAGGAAGTTTCCTGTGGCTCCTGATGATAAACAATGCTGCAGTAGATAACTTGCACATACGTATTTTGTGTTGTTGGAGGTGTACCTCCAGGATAAGTTCTTAGAAGTGGGATTGCTGTGTTGGGCTATGAAGACTTACGTGGTGTTGTTAGATACTGCCATTTCCCTTCCATAATGATTGAATCATTTTGCATTCCCTCCAGCAATGTATGGAAATACCCTTTTCTTCTACAGCTTCATCAACAGAATGTATGATCAAGCTTTTAAGCTTTTGCCAGTCTGCTAAATGAGAAACGACACCTCGATATAGTTTTAATTTGGATAGCATTTATTATAAGTGAAGTTGAACATGTTTTCAAATATTTAAGGACTACTTTTATACCTTTTGAATTGTCTAATCGTGTCTTTTGTCCATTTTTCTCTAGGCTTTTTAAACACTTGGATTTCTTCAGATTTTAAAAGTTCTTTAGGTTTATTGGGGGTATTAGTCTTTTGTTTGTGATATGTATCACAGATACTTTCTCCCAGTTATTTATCTTCTGACTTTGCTTATTATATTTTTTTGCTATGCAAAAGTTTAGAAAAATTTTTATATAGTAAAATTTATTAGTCTTTTATTGCTTCTGGATTTTGAGTCATAATTGAAAAGCTTTTTCCTGCACCATCGATATAGAGGAAATCACCCATATTTTTTTTTAGGTTCAGGAAGAGACTCATAACAGAATACTGCTAGTAAGAAAATCAACATATCTTTTGTATTATTATGGAATCTTTCATCCATGGCTTTTTTACAGCAGGACAAATGGTAATTAAGGCAGATTGGTTTAAACTCCTGCAAATAGATAAAGAACAGAGAGATTGCCATTTGGGTAAAGTCAGTGACAGAATTCAGAATGTAACTCATTTTTAAGAAACTCCAGTTCCTTTGTCTATTTTGAGTCAGTCCCTAATAACAGCCAATCCACTCCTTCTGAGATTCATATCCGTTAACCCAGGTCCTTTTGGTTAAGGTGGTTTCTTCCTGATTTCGTAGAGCATTTTGCCAAGTCTCATGACCGTCTCAGAGCTCTGCCGTGTTATTGCAGGGCTGAGGTTATCTGGAGAGAGGTTACAGGCCGTGACATTTCTTAGCCTGTTCTCCGTGACCCTGGCTGAGGAGAGACTTGGGATAGTGATGATCTCTCTGCGTGGAGCAGGTGGGGAAGTACGTCATCAGATCCCTTTCTCGGTAGAGATTGTGTGAAAAGCCCCATCTTCGAATGAGCTCACAGCAGTCCAGAGGCTGGGGGACAGCTGCTCCCCTCTGTTACGGAACAGTTGAAAACAGTGTGTTAGTGATGCAGTTTCATGTGGTGAAAATGAACACGGGGACCTGGGAGCAATGAGTTGGTGCTGATCCGTGTCTCTGAAACTCCCCATGTGATGAAGGGCTGGAAAGGAGGAGGCATCTGTTCTAGCTCTAATGCTCACAGGCCGTGTGACCTACCGCCAGCCGCTTCCTGACCTTTAACTTTGGTGGTCTCTATGAACTTTTCCAGCTCTAAGTTTCCAAATTCTATTTCCTTTTCTACTTGTAATATATATAGTTTCTTACATTCTGCAAACTGCTAAACACTTTTGAGTCTTTGTCCTTTTTTTTTTAAAAAAAACTAAACATTCACTTCGTCCTAAAAATTTCTTTTTGAACGTTCTTGGACTTGAGAGTATTGCTCAGATAAGTTGATTGGTATTCGACATTTTGTCGTTTCCATTTGAGTGTAAGCTACATGGAAGCGGGCTTGGCTTTGGCACCTTAAATTAAAGATAAATAGTGTATTTCTTTCTGGCGTAGCTTAGTGCTACAGGGTAAAACCATTCTAGGGGCTTAGTGACATGGAGTTAGGCCCTGAAGTTTCAATTTTTTTACCATATAGACCAGCAACTAGACTCTGTTTCCTGGCCCTAAATTGTACCTTCTGTAACTATGGCCAAATGTTATGAAAACTCGTTGTTGGGTGCAGAAAGGTTTGGGTGAAAGTGAAAAGTTTGGCTTGATCCTTATAGATCTATTCCAGTCACTTGAAAAACACTCAAAATATGGTAACGAATTCATACTGAAACCATGTCCAATATTAGTTTCCCATCCCAGCCCCCAGCGTGTGTTCTGTTTCACTTATATAATGGAATTTCCTTCATGTCTGAAGAATGGAGAATTTAATTATTATAAAAATTAGTTCCAAGCTTGTATGACATTTATTGGGAACATTTGGCCCAGTGTTTGAGCAGGTATCTTATTTTTCTTATGTGGAAAAAGAGCCAATTAAATTTTCACAGATGTGCCCCAGAGCTAGATGTGCCCTTGAGGTAGCCACGTCCCTTTCGTAATGGTCAAGAGCACAAAGCACTTCATGCTGCCACATGACAGTCAATGGTTATTGTAGATTTAGCTTAATCTGGAAGGATTGCCAAAACTTTCATTTAGTATGAAATTCATTTAAGTTCCAGGCATTTATAATAACTACTATAAATGGAAAGCTTTTTTCTAGAATAAATTTATGCCTGGAAAGTCAACTTTTCATATTTTTTCCTAGTGAAGATGAATTGTGATTGTTTTACTGTTGACATTTAAAAAAAAAAGTAAAAACACCTGTGTAGACTATTTCGACCCTGTTTTCGTTCAACTCATTTGAAAAATACTGAGCATTTTCCTTGTGCTAGCCACCATGCCGAGCGCTATAGGGGTGAAGATGATAAACACAGATTTTAGTCATGATGGTATATGTGGTTGCAAGTACAGAAAGACTACTTATATTGGCTTCAGCAATTAGTAAAAGCAATGTATTGGCTCATGGAACTGAAAACATCCAAGGAATGTCAGGTTTGAGTCTTTGCGACCTGTCGTCTCCATCTCTCTGCTTCTCCGTTGGCTTCACAGGCCAGCTCCTTCAACATGGGAACCTCAGGCTAATAGTCCCCCAGTTAGTTCTCCTTCCAGTGAAAAAGGGAGACTGCTCTTCGCCGGGAAAGGTGCTGGGCTTGACTCTTGTGTGTGTGGAGTTAGTCGTGGGTCCAAACTGGAACCGGCACTGTGGCCAGAGGGAGGCTCTGATTGGCCAGGCCCGGCCAGGGGTGGGCGGGGTCATCCCTTTCCTGCCCTGGAGCCGAGCTAGAGGTTTCCAGGGGAAAGCCAAGGCTCCGCCCATTCAGGGAGTGGCGGGGGTAAACCGCTCCCATTGCCTCCCGCAGGCCTCTGCCCTCCTCACCCACAGCCTCCAGGAGGAAGAAGGAACTTCCACAGCAACAGCAACGAAGGGTGGTGGTGCTGTGGCAGAGAACACCCGGCCGAAGTGGGCCCACCAGCGAGAGCACCTCCACACAGGTCTTAAAGTGTAACGAATAACAATAAAAAAAGTGAACGCTTGATATTACATGTTTAAAGGAAGCGTAATTTGGTGAAGGAGCATGGCAGTTAGCCTTATTTTGGACTTTCTCGGGCAGCAACCCTGTTGGGTCAGCGTCTGATCACTCACTGGGCGGAGCTGGAAGAGAACTCCATAACTGACCTGAGGTCGGCAGAGGCTGGGCAGTGACTCTCACTTCCATGTCCCCAGGGGTGTTGAGCATTCATTTCCATATAATAGGGGCTGGTTCAGTACTGTGACATTGAGCCAGCCACCTGATTGATGTCGCACCTTCTGTAGGGGAGACTGGTGAGCAGGTGGCAAGGTGATCCTAACTGCCCCAAGGCAGAGCCAGGACTGCCAAGGGACCAGAGATGGAAAAGGGGACTTTGTGGATGGAGGGGAGATCACAGGACATTCCTGGGCAACGTGGCTTTTGAGGTAGGGCTTGATTATGGCCAAGGTCCCTCCTGACAGGGAGCACTGCCTCCCTGCCTCTGACCTCCCCTCGTGGCAGTCCCTGAGGACTGCTTTTCTCATGTAGCTATAAGCACTCTTGAGTGGGAAAGAGTTCCCCACACTCACCTATAAGGCGGTCCTGAGAGGTGTCCCGGGCTCAGGTGAGTGAGAGTCCCCCTGCTGACCTGTGAGGACTCTCCTGACAGGTGTCTCAGAATCAGGTGGATGAGAGTCCCCATGCCCACCAGGGAGGTGTCACAGAGCTCAAGGAGCATAATCTAGTGGGCAGGTGAGTTTAGGTAAGGTAGATCTACTCCTGAGTGCTAAACTGAGCTCACTGTGAGGACAGAAGCAGGAATGTGGTCTGACTGGACCTGGGGGGAAGCCGCTTGTGCTCTGGTGGTGCCCCCCCACCCCCCACTGTTGAAACTACAGTGGCCGCTAGTAGGCATATTCAGAGAGCTGTAATTTTATTTGGTGGAGTTTTGGTAATTTGGTGACTAGTGAAAGTGCATTTTTCTGGGAAATTTATCAGAAATTGTTTTGTATTTATTTGGTCTCTAGATTCAATAAACCTCAAATAGTAATGTAGACATTCAACTTATAGGGCCACTCGTAGCTGTCGAGTACAAGTCATATTCACTGAATTGAATCCTCATTTGGTTTTGTTAAGTTTGTTCCTGAGTCACTGAGTGTCCTCCCCACACCCTCTACCGTGCACACACCCCTCCTCTGTATGTGTGTGTTGGGGGGCGTGGGGCAGGGTGGGACACACACATGTGCACACACACCGAATTAGATGGGTGTCATCTCTCTTAGAGGTAGAGGTCCCACAGAGGAGCCTGGGCTTGTTCCCCAGCCACCCACCACTCCTGCACTGGCCCTCCACTCCCTGTGAGCATGCTTTTCTCTACCTTGCCATAAGTGGTGCTAGTTTTGGGGGGCTTCTCTTAGCCCTGTGTTTCCCCTGAAGTGTGCCAACCACTTGGACTGCCGGTCCTAGAGGATCCTCCTGCTCTGGCACTCGGTGACTGCAGTCACTTGCTGCTTATTGCTTGTAGCACCTGCTGGGCGTAGAACTCATTGCCTTTTAGTATTTTTAGGGGCGTATCTGGTATATATTGAGTTAGAGTCTTTGAGGGACTGCTGAGTTGCTAGAGATGGCAGGAATGAAGAACGACTGAAGAGTTAATGCATTTTAAGGTTATCTCTTGTTTTGAAAGCATGCTTAAAGAAACTGTTGCACTTTCAAAAGATCGATGTACACAGCTTGTATTATTTATCAACAGGAGTCCCATCTTCACTTTGTTGTTCATTTGCACACAGTTAGATTTGAATCCTGAAGACTAGAGATTTCAGGATTGGTTGTCTGTGGTGGGAAAATGTCTTGTGTGGCTGATTCATTCAGGGAAGGGATTGCATGGCCGAGTTGTTAACTTTCAGCATGCAGGGTTCCTGGAATAAGGAAGCAATTAAATACTAATCAGTTGTTTTAGATTTTATATTTGATACTTTCAAGTGAAAGTGGAAGACCATGTGCTCAGTGCCCATATTACTGACCTTTTGAAAGAATAAATTAAAAGGCCCGTGGTATAAAGAATTAGGATTTGGAGTCAGACCTTGCGTCCATTCTTGGTTCTAGACACTAGCTATATAATTTTTAACATGGTTCCTTAGCTGTGAAGCAGGGATTAGAAAATCATATAGGGCTATTATGAGGATTAAATAGGATAATGTATATATATCTCATATATAAAGTATCAGGTACAATGTTCAAGTCTGAGAAGATACTCAATAAATGGTAACTGCTAGGCTTCCTGTAGTGAACAGTAAGATTAAAAATAAACAATATGTCTAAGGACCAAAAATTTAAATGTGGGGATACTTCACAATATCATCAGTCTGATAAAATCATACAAATAGGGGTTTGGTGAGCATACACATAGAATTATGTGCCTGCGCTTTCTCCAGGGACACTTCACCAGCCCAGCCCCAGGGGACAGGGGAAGCTGGACCTGCTGCAGCGGGCTATTGGAGGGAAAGGGGTTTCTCCTTGATGTGTTGCTCAGGTGGCCCAAGACTCACAGACGGCTGACTCTGGGGGGTAGGGAGGGGGTGGAGTTGTGCATGAGTTGTGCTCTTGAATGAGTGTGTTCGACCCCTGAGCTACTTGTGAGCAAGCTGGGGCCTGGCGGGGGCTCTGTCTGCCAGGGTCGCAGCTCTGACTCCACAGGGGAGGTTCGCTCTAGTTCCTGTCAAAGGGCTGAGCTAAAATAGAAATCAGAACCTGGTTGAAACGAGTCCAAAATGACGTTGGGATTTAGTCTCTCCACACTTCAGCTGGTTAGCTCATTGTTGGTGTGCTCTTCCTTTTTTTTTGTATTTCTGCTTAAAACACAGCGCAAGGTAATGCTGGAGTGAAGGGGCGCAGTGGGGCGGCCGGTGGCAAAAAGACTAAAGCTCTTCACTGGCTTCTTTTAATCTGTCGAGACAAATATATGAAAATACAAAAAATGAAGTACGTGGAGAAAATAAAGTGTGTGAATGTAGAAAGGATCTGTGTGGGGGTTTTTTAGTACTAAAAGTTCCAGTATTTGGGATTCTGAAGATTCAGTTAGGCAGAATATTTAATGATTTAAGACTGATCTAGGCTCTCAGGTTTTGCTGAAGCAAAGCCCTTTTAGTCACTCCTTTCCTGTCTTCTGTCCTGAAATATAAGCAGGGCTTACATTTTTGCCCTTTCCTCATGACTGCGGTAATTATGATTCCATAGTTCTCCGATCTTTGCTATGTACTAATTTGGCATTGGACTTTAATGTGTGTTTTTAATGGATTTTTCAAAATTTTGGATGTAAAATATGACCACAGCTGTAGCAAATATGCAAGACAAAGGTTATTGTGCAATACCAGAGTGTAGAAATGTCAGATTTTATTTTTCTTTTCCTGGCAAATAACTTTGTTGTACATTTTTCCTAAAATAATAAGCCATTACAATAAGATATGGTTTATATAGCTTTCATCAAATTGCAAATCCTTATTTTCCTGCACTGCAAGGGTAATTGACATTAATAATATAATCCTAAAACATTACAGTATTCTAGAGTATCTTCTGACTCATTAAAGAGAGATTATCTTAAGCATAGTTTTTTAGTTCATTACATTGTTGTATTATAATTAATTGAAAAGTAGAGATCTGTATATTTCACATACATGAGAACTTTCTCATTTCAAAAGTAATACAAGATCCGTTAACACATATATAAATA
>NW_011889073.1:946076-956166 GCF_000151845.1 Pteropus vampyrus | reverse complement strand
TATTTCCAGATTTCTTTTCCAGGAGGACTGGCAAAATGATGAACACCAAATTTTTAAAAAGACTTCTGGAGTTTAGAATTTCTTTTTGGCTAATTAAGGGGTATCAAGTAGTATATTATGGTTTTAGTTTTTATTTCTTCATACAAGAATTAGGTTGAAATTTTAAAATAATATCGATTTTTTATATGGACCGATATTGCTTCTTTAACTCTTGGGATATAGTAAATTTTTATATGCTGTTTTCATCATGTTTTCTCTATTAAAATATTGGATTTCATAACGAAAAGCAAATAAGATTTTTTTTCCTTTCAAAATATTCTTTGGTATTTGTACCTACTTAATTTTCCTGATAAATTTGACTATCACTTTTTTACTCCTAATAACCAGGGCTGCAGAGAGCAGATTCTAGCTGATAAAAAAAAAGAAAGAAAGAAAGAAAGAAAAAAAAGAAAAAAATAAATAAAAAAGGAATTCCGGCTCCAAATAAGGGTGAGCCGGCTAGAAATCTTCACGTGGGGTGTATGTCGATGTGTGGCACGCGGCCCACCTGCCTCCCAGACGGCCTGGCTCCCGTCATGCAGCCCCTCACACCCCACTTCCTGTGCCTCTGCCAGTCATTTTCCACTGGTGATGTTTCAGACCTATATGTTAGCTGGACTTTTGTCTCCACTGCTGTATTTAGTATTCTAGATAGAATCCGCATGCATCTCTCCACTTGTCTTTATCTCCCATTAGGGTTTTAGAATTTTCTTTAGATTACTTAAATCCTATTTTAGTTAATGGCCCCAAATTACTCTTACTGCAAATGCGATTGCTTTACAATTTTATTTGTAGGTCCTATAGCTCTATATGATTAATTGAAAATTTTGAAGCCGTAGAACAATAAACAGATTCAATATGTATATATTTTTCCATACTTTGTAAGTTGAAAGCAGTGTGCTTAGTAAAATTCGTCATGTGCTCTCTTTTCTACTCTACCTGAAATTACCTTTCTGACCTCCAGCTATAAGTTTCCAGCTTCTTTAATTAGTTCAGGCGGCTCTTTATTGAGTGCTATCTGGGGACAGACAGATCAGGAAGGCTAAAATGCTGACTCGCTCGTTAGTGTACACGTGCAAAAGCAGTGGTACTTGTATTTTCCATCTTTAAATTTTAGATCTTTGAGAAGAGATCATGCTTCAAGTCTCTGAGCACTAAAATTTCTTTTTTTCTTGAGATTGAAACAAAATCTCTAACAATAAAACTCTTCTGAATAAAGCCTCCGACTGAAATTCTCTGAAGTAGATTTGTTTCATGTGGACACTTACTAAGAATGTCTGAGAGCATCGTCCTCTGACTCAGCCACAGTGTTTGCCGTGGAAATTGGCTCCAGAATCTTGAGGGAGCTCCTTCATTGACCCAGGACGTTGCCTCCTTACCCCAAAGGCCCTCAGGGTTCTTCACCAGGCTGATTGCTAAGGAGCACCTCCGGAATTCGGTGGGTGGAGGGGGCATAATTATATCATGACTGTACCTGAGGGATTTTACTAGAAGATTATTATGTCTTTATTTTCCCCAGTATTTGCACTTCTCCTTTGAGAAAGGTGTTTAATAATTACTGCTTGACAGAATAAGTGAACTAGTAGGATAGAAGCTAAAGTGTGAATAACTTCTGTGTTTTAACTTCTTTTAGTTCATCTCTAAGGCATTTGGAGAGCAGTTGCACGATGTCATTGAGAAGCGGGGGGGTCATGGGGGTCGTGGGTGCACATTCTGGTTGTGAAAAGCCACTGCTCTCTGTCCTGTGTTACCACATTTGCTGACTGGTATCAATCACCATGAGCAGAAACAAAACTGTCTTCTGACAGACTTTGAATGTGTGTAATAGGCAGACTTAGCCGAGTATCAGTTTTCTTTTATTTCCTCACTTAAAAAAACACTCATTTTTTTGAGACGACTTGTCAAGAAATGTGGAAAAAAGAGAAAACATTTGTCCTCATGATGCTCATTGTCAAGTATAAGTACGATTGCCAAACAGTGAACTAGTGGTTGTGTAGGATTGTACACAAGGTGTTTTGGAAGCAGTGAGGGGAAGGTGGGATTCTTCAGGGGATGGTCCAGACCAGCGAACCGTAAGCAGCTTTGAAGGGTAAATAGAAGTTGGTGAAGAGACTCGTTTGTCCAAGAGGCAGCGTAGTAGGGAGGAAGCCGGCAAGGAGGTGGGGCATCGCGGGTGACTGCAGATGTCGCCGGTGAGAGCGCTGAAGGGTGACAGATGCAGGTCATTCTTTCAAGGAAGTTTGACTATGAATGAGAATAGAAAACCAGGGCAGGTACGTGGTTGGGGGTAGTCAGGGTCCATTCTTAACAACTTTAAGGTGCTTTTAAAAAACATTTTATAGGTTGAGGGGCTGTTTCAGGCCCAGATTTGAGATAGAAAGAATTTGATGGGCAAAGCCTCCAGAAGATCAGCAGAGTCAGACTTTGAAACAAAGAGATACCCCCTTTCCCTGAAAGCAGAGGGACAGGGGTTTGAGGTTGGTTGCACTTGTGAATACGTCTATTTGAGGATGAAAGGCAGGGAGCAGGGCGGAGGAGCTGGCCTAAGGAGCATGGTGAAGCTTTGATGTAGCTGCTAGGAAATGGAAAAGGGACCTGGCCGAGGATGAATGAAGGACAGCGGAGAAGAGCTAAGCGTTGAGACTGGATACCATGCAGTGGTTCTAGCTGGAGAGGCTGTCATTTCTCCAGTCGTGCCCAGCTTTACAGAAAACCAGAGTTTTGTCAGTAATACTATACAAGATAACTAAATAACCAGATTAACATGTTCTTCAGTCTTGTTACTGAAGGGCATCACTGCATGTGCTGGCGGATGTAGTATTGACCTGCAGCCCCCGGCTCTCAGGGAGCTCAGAGCATCCGGGAGTGGGGCGTCATGGCCTTTTGCTCTCTCCCCGTCATGCACTGGAGGTGAGATTGGTAAAAGTTGTATTTGTGATTGACTTTGCGACTCTCTAAATAAAGGTTTTGTTTGGCTAGAAATTACAGCCTTCTGCTGAGTATGCTTTCTCTCCACCCCACCCACACCCCCGCCACACGCCCAGCTTTATTGAGATACAGGTGACATATAACATGGTGTAAGTTTAAGGTATACACTGTAATGATTTCATATATGTATATATTGCAAAAGGATCACCACGGTAAGGTTAGTGAACCATCCATTATCTCACATGGTTACAATGTTTTTTAGTGGTGAGGACTTTTCGGATTTACTCTCAGCAACTTTCAGACATACAGCACAGCATTAACTACAGTCACTGTGCTACACATTACACCCCAAGAACTTATTCATCTTATAAATGGGATTCTGTACCCTTTGACTACTTTCCACCATTTCCCTCCTCCCGCAAGAATGTGCTTTCTTTCATGCAAATATATGAAAAGATGGGCAGTAGGCGTTGCCCAGCAGTCGGGCAGAGGTTTATATGGGGCATAAATCTGAGCTGTGGGATGGGAGTCACTTTTGTGGTCCATCTTCTAACAGGTATTTGAAATGGAAATCTTCACATCTTGTTGGAGGACCATACTGAGAACATTCTTCTTTCCAGGGCTCCATATTGACATGTAGAGCACATCTGAGATCCTATATGACGGTGACCATATAAGGCTCACAGGACCCCAGATGCCAGCAGTTCCTCCAGATTAGTGGAGAAAGCTATGGTTTGTGCTGTTGTTTTTACTAGCCCAACGAGCTACACCTTTTGCTGCAATCCTGTGCCCAGAAAAGGGACTGTCTCCTGGAACCTAAAATGTGACTCTGGTTAGAGGCTGACACCACCCCTGGCGCCCCCTCCCCCTGCCCCCGTGCCCCTGCAGAGGGCTTGGCGTGGCCCAGGCACCAGGGACTTCTGCACTGGGCTTTTTCAGTTGCTGGGCTAGTTGGGCAAAGCGAGGTGGAGAGCTTCCATGCCCATCTTTGCTGCTTGTTGGACACTCTGACTTCTTGATTTACTTCTTTGTAAACTTAGGACCTCAATTACTTGTTATAGTCAAACGCATGAGTTTCTAGAGTCCTGGTTACACCACTTAGTAAGGAGGTGAGGTTGGGCGTGTCACTGAACCTTCTACACCCAGTGTTCACTTCTGGGAACTAGGTTATGGTTCCATCTGTCCTGCCTTCTGCATGCGAATGCCCTGGGCGTGAAGTAAGAGGTCTAAGCAAAACACTGCAAATTTCAAAGCACCACACAGAGGTAGTTTTTAGTGTTATAAAGTCCAGAGAATATGCTGATTTTCAACTTTCAACCCTTCCCATTGCCACCCCGAGATCGATTTCTCAGAATCTTCTCTGTAAAACCACATGGGGGGCGGTGCAGGTGGGGGAGGAAAGAGCTACTGGACCTGAGAAACTTGGTTACTTTTTAAACTAAAGACTTTGTTAAATCACCAAAGCAACATAGCTGTATGAACAATTTGTAGAGGCACAAGTGATTTTAAGTGTATATTTTAAGTGTGTTTTGTGATTATTCTATCAGAGTTGTGCTCAGAATGCTCTACGCTCATAGTACTAAGGTATTTTATTTAAACAAACCTGTTGATACTCATGGTAGACTCTGTGTGTGTTTGTGTGTGTATGTGTGTGTGTGTGTGTGTGTGTGTGAGTAAAATTGTTTTCGAATCAGTTCATCTGGGAAAGACTTATTGACACACCTTGATGTATAGTACACCTTGCTTAGGCAGTCAGCACCTGTTTTGTAAAGAGAACTTCAGGGTGAAGCATTTCTCAGTGTCATTCTGTGTAATAAGAGATAAATGAATTTGTGGGTTCTCACAGTAAAGGGAGCGTCTTTAATAGGCTAGTCACATCTTAGCATTAGGTATAAAAAGACCTATAAGAAATGGCCATGTAAAGAGCTCTTACTCTAGGGTGGGAGACATAGCTGCCCCTAATATATTGTTTTTATTCGTGTAGATTTCGGTGCCATCTGCCTTCCCGTGAGAAAATGGGTGCGTCACTGTTTACAGTGGTGCACGCTAATGGAACTCAGGGAGACGCTCCCTCTTTTTTTAAAAGGAAAAAGGTCTTTCTTTGGCAGTCATTGCTCTTCCTTCCCAGGTATATCAAAGGCAGATAATATGGTCTCCAACTTGTAAATCGAAATTTTTTAAATGCCCAGAATTTATCCTCTCTCCTCAATTAAATGGACCTTGGCACAAAAGGGTCGCATTTTGTCTAACTATGTGATGAGCTTCTCTGTGCGCCTGGCGCCTGCACGTTACCTTTTGGTTTCTTGTTCAGCTCTTGTCCTTTGCTTTTCATTTCATCTAGACTTGGGGACTCTGTAGCTGTTAGGCCTTGCTGGACCTAAGAATCAAAATTATTGTTTTGATTTTAATAAAATAAAGCAACTGAAGCCTTTGCGTTCCTCCTTGTCTTCTTCCAAAAATGTGAGGTCTGCTAGAGTAAGCACACGTAACAGGAATTGCAGATATCATGGCAGCACCCGTGCCCGTCAGCTGAAGGGCGGCGCTCACTGTTCGTTGCTTCTTTATTGCACTCTGCATTCTCAGTGTCCACCTGTCCATCTTGGAGTGTTTGGCAGGGTCCAGTGGAAATGGAAACCTCCAGGAACTGAAAGACCCTCAGCTTCTTCTGGGTTTGCAGTCTCTAATAAGAATATCAGTGTCTGCCCAAGAGAATGTAATATGTGTCATGTGCCTTAGAAATAATTTTTCCAAGTTGATATTGTTTTTCTGAGTGCTGTAGAGATTGAATAAAAAAGGATATTGTCGGCATGCAATGGCAGCAACTAGAATGTGGCATTTATGATGAATTGGGTTCTGTTACAAAATGAATGGGTAGCAATAACCAGAAAATTGGGTAGAAGGGGAAGAAAGAAACTCATTAATATTTATTTGGCAGGTATTTGTTGCTCATCTGTTTATTGACTGCTAGAAGAAATGGAGGATTGTAAGAATAATATTTCACAGGCTCCGAGCAGGTGAAATGGGCTTTGAGCAAATGAAACCCTGCTCGATAAGAAGTCTAGCAAAAGATGCAGCCCATGTGGTTGTCTCTTCAACCAGAAATTAGCCTGCTACTGGGTTTATGTTGCAGAATTTCTTTTAATGTTATGAGACAGTTGGATTTAGACCTGCTATTTTGCAGTTTTCTGTTTGCCTTATCCCCTTTTTATTTGGTTCCTCTGAGCTTCTTTTCTTGCCTTCTTTTGTATTAACTAAAAATTTTTTTCCTATATCTTTTTAACTTTTATGTTGGTTTTCAGTTCTATTTCTTTGCTATAATTTTTCTATGATTGTTCTAAAGATTACAGTGGTTCCCCCTTATCCACTTTTCACAGTTTTAAGTTATCCTCAGTCATCTGTGGTCCAGAAATTCTAAATGGAAAGTTCTAGAAATAAAAATTCCTAAGTTGTTTGTTTATTGAGGTATGATTAACTTTACAATATTGTATTCGTTTCAGATGTACAACATAGTGATTCAGTATTTATATAACTATGAGGTGATCGCCACAATAAGTCTACTTACCTTCCGTCATCATACAAAGTGATTACAATTCATAGGTTATAAATTGCGCGCCCTTCTGAGCACATGGTGAAACCTCAAACCCTCGCTCTCCATCCCATCCCGGATATGAATCATCCCTTTGCCTGTGTACACTCCTGACCTATTTGTCACTTAGTAGCCGGTTATCAGATCGACGGTCGAGGTTATCGCAGTGCTTGTGTTCAGGCCACCCTTACAGTAGCCCAGCACTACGTCACAGTATGTCATTCACCCCACTTCATCTCATCACGCAGCACTGGGCCCTCTCACAAGAAGAAGGTGAGTACAGTACAATGAGATACTTCAAGAGAGAGACCATGTTCGTGTAAGTGTTACGATCTTTCTGTTTTATTAGTTATTGTTGTTAATCTCTTTCTGTGCCTAATTTATAAAGTAACCTTTATCATAGGTATGCATGTATAGGAAAAACAGTACATATGGCCATTTCAGGCATCCACTGGGGATCTTGGAATGTGCCCCCTGCGGATCAGGGGGGACGACCGTGTAGCGTCCAGGATTTAGCACTGCATAGTTGAGGTTACTGCTGAGTTAGTTCAGTTGAGACAGGAGGCTGTCACGGAAGAGTTCCCTGCATCCCCTCGCCCAGCCTCAGCGCCGCCGCCGTGGGATCTGGCCTTTTGCTCTGCGTGCGATTGGAACTTCTGGAGGGCTTTAAGCAGAGGAATATTGAGAGAGGCTGTTGGTGTGAACAGTACATCCAGGGCCACTCATTATTTGAGTAGAGTAGTATTTGCTTATAGTCGTCGTGAAATTTTTAAAAATTATGAGTGAGCGTTTTTCACTATTTAAAAAATAGCAATGTGTTGCCCCTTAGCTTTGAGAGAGATGAGTCTTAAGTCCCTGAAATAGAACCTCAAAGACACATTTAATCAGTGTTCTAGATAGTCTGGCTTTTCATTAGTTTTTCCTTAATCGGTGGGTTAGTGTTATATTTCATTCCATCAGAAGTGGAATCTCTAGCTTATCGCTTCTTTCTCAAATCAGTTAGCATTTTAATGTTTACCTCTTTTAGAGGTGTGAGCTGCTTATTTTCCTTTTAAAATCCATCCATGTCCAGTCTCCATGGAAAGACGAACTGTGTCAGACATGTGTGGATTAAAATTTAGCCCTCCCCCCACAAAGGGAGATCTCTTGACGCGTAAGGAGCCGGCTGTCGGTCATCGCTTTCACATTTATTCCGTTTTCCTAAGAAAGGACGCATACTCCTCCAAATTTACCAACTTCCTCCTGACTTTGCAGGTTAACTTACAGATGAGTGTGTCTGTTCCATCTGCTTCTTATGGCTTAGAACATTTCCTGTCATCAACACAAAAATTTTAGGTGGCTTATTTATTTTGCCTCAAGAACGTTCAAGCTCCACAGCTTTGAACATTTTTCAGTTGGTTGAAAGTCTGATTTGAGATTACTTTTACTGAATTCTACACAGAAGATCCCATAGCACCATTGAAATAGCTCCGTTGCATAACTGGCCTGTGTCTAAAAATAACAGTTGAGTAGCATCAGCTCTTGCCCAGGGCTGTGAACCGGCCCTCTTGGCTATTTATGCTGTCTCCGACCACAGGCTGGCTTCCAGTGTGTCCTGCCAAGAGATCCTTTGTAGAAAACAGCAAGCTTGTTCCAGTGAAGTCTCATACTGTCTGTGGTCCCTGACAGCACAACAGACTGCGCGTGGTGTCTGCCCAGGTCTGACTTGCCAACATTGAGGGATTTTCATGATTGTGTTTATACTTCTCTGAGGTCTTTGGTGCCTGGGGTTATAGATGGTCTCACTTAACTGGTACACAAAAAGTGTCGTGTGGCAAATCCAACTTGAAGAAAGTCAGATACAAAGTCACAGTCTCTATTAGGGAGACTATGGGCTGTTGGAAATTAATAGTCCTTTTATTTCCTGTTTTATCACATGAAAAACTGTGAGCCCTGCTCTTGCTGGCAGTATGTACAAGGTTACAAACAATTTACAGAGCCTAAAAGTAGGCACATACTTGCTCTGGGATCAAGATGTGGAAATTCTGACATGACTTTATTAGGGAATGTGTTAACATATTGCAGATTGTGCAAAGGAGACAATGTTTGTATCTGAATCACTGTTACATCTTTAAGGGCACCTGTTTGTTTTTTTTTATTCACTTAAGCACGCCAGCTAGATTTTTATCTATTGTTATTTCAACTCTTATTTCCGTTGAGGTTGAAGATATGATCTTCACATGTGTTTTGTTTTAATTAAGCCAGTGCACAATTGGTATTTGTGAAATATTCCTTTAATGAATATATATTAAAATAGTGATATAATGTCCTGCTAAAAGAAAAACGCACCTTTGCTTAGAGAAGCAGTTTCTCTTCATTTAGGTGCAAATTGAAGATAATTACGATTGATCAAAACTTCACTTTTTAAAATAAGTGAAAATTTTGAAATAGGTGAAAAAAATCATAATTTTGTGTTAAATATGGAAGAAATGGAACACATTGCTGAAGGCCAGATAATTTGACCAAGGAAATGCTCAGCGAGTGAAATGACTAATAATAACTTCCTGTGGAATTCTTCCTCATTATAATCACACTCCAGGGAAGTTTTAAATTTAGAAAGGAGAAATAAGAATCTGAATGTTATGAAAAATATTTCGATAATATTTAGGAGCTGTCCACTTGTGGTTTTATATCTAACTGGAAGCGAAATATAAAAATGTAGAAGCAAGAGGCAGAGAGAGGAGAGGAGAGAATACTAAATTAGGAGTCAACCAACACACCATGGTTTTTATTTGTCTCAGCCATTAATTACTTATGAAACCTAAAGTAAGTCTTTTATCCTCTCTCTCAACTTCTTGCATTACCTTTCTTTCCTTGGGTTTTTAAATTATTTTTGTTGAAGTATATATATGTTTCAGTATTTCCTGTGGTAACTGTCTACAGGAGGTAAACCCAGTCCTTATATTTCAGAAAATGTCTTTATTTCATCCTCAGTCTTCCTGGTGATAGAATTCTAGATTAACAGTAGTTTTCCTTCAAAGCTTTGAAAATATGACTATTGCCTTCTAGTATTCATTGTTGCTATTTTGAGAAGTCTGCTGCCTGTCTAATTAATCATTCTCTTTTAACTCTTTTTTCACCTTTTTGCACTTTTTTACACGATTTTCTCTTTACCCTTGATGTTTTTCAGCCTCACTACAATCTATCTAGGAGATTTATTTTTATCCAGTCTGCCTGGCACGTATTGTGAGCTTTCAGTATCGAGTCGTGCCTTCAGTTGTGGGAAATTGTTAGCATCAGTTCTAATATTGCTTCCACCGTCCCTTCTAGCTTCATTTCTGGAAATCCTATTAGGCGTGTGTTTCTTCTCAGTCTACCTGTTATGATTCTTCTCTCCATGTGATCTCTTTTCTGTACTCTGAGCGAGCTTCAGCTTACTGATTTTTTCTGTTTGTGTCTGGTATTGAGTTTGTCTCATCTATTGAGTTTGTAATCAATAACCATATTTTTTATTTCCAGGATTTCAAATAGATTTTTGTTTTCAAATCTACCACTTGA
>NW_011889073.1:937519-939551 GCF_000151845.1 Pteropus vampyrus | reverse complement strand
CTTGACAATATGGGAAGTTCCTGAAAAGCAGTTGGTTCAGCTCCACTTACAGTTATGGAGTTTATCTCCACGTAGTGATGCTGTCTAACGAAACTAATGCTTTTCGAGGAAAGGACATTTGGATGAACAGGCGACGGTAACAGTTAACTCCTCCAAGAAGCTGCCAGTGACCTCCTCAGTCTTCACGGAGTTTCTCTTAGGGTTCATTCGTGATGCTTGTTTGCCAGCTGCCTCGTGGTGCGGCTCGTTTTTAGTCATTTTTCACGTGGGCACACTCAGCGGATGTTTATCGAGCCCCTCCTGTGTTGCACTCATCGCCGGTGGGCGCGGAGGACCGCAGTGGCCGGTGATCACGAGGCGGGCTCCACACGGGCAGAGTGCCCGGGGATCCTACGGTGAGAGCAGCGTTTGCCGCTGTTTGGGAGCCTTGACGGCACAGACTTTCTGGACTTGTTCATAGTGCCATTTAGGAAGGGATTAGTAACGTGACAGTGCAGCAGCCCGCTGAGATGAGAGGCTGACCGGTAGTAAATAGCAGACGTTTTCCCAGAGCGGTTAGTAGTGTGGATGTGTTGCAGATACGAGTGTATTTTGTGGATCACATCGATTTTCCAAAAGAGGAAAGAAATTGGGGAAGAAGAGTTTGAGAATTCGCAGAGGACAGTGGGTTTCAGCTCCCCGGTTTCGGATTCTAGCATGAGAGTTCCGCCAGGTGGGAGAGGAGAGTCTCTCGGACGGAGGAGTGGGGCAGGGTTCTGCTCTCAGCCTGCCCCCGACTCAGGCAGGCTGTCCCGTAAGTTGCCTGCGTAATTCCACGTAGCCACCGTTTTACTTTTAATGTCTTAGAAGTGGTCCGGGTTGTTTGTGGGCTCGCTGCCCTTCCCAGCAACCACGTTCAGTGAGCACAGGACGTACCACACCACGCCAGCTCTCGTTGCCTAAGAGTTTCTGCTTTCAGCTTTTCAGCGCTGAATTTATTCATGAGCATCACCTCCTAGGACTCATTACATTTTTGTTTTAAAACAGGTCTGAAATGTAACATTTTCCCAAAGTAGCTTATTAAGGATATTTTTGGTGTGTTTATATAGTTATCAGGGTGTTATTTTTGTGTTTAAAATTGTAGCTTTGCTGTGCTTACCTAAGTGTTAAAGAAGTCAGGTTCTCAATTATAATTTAAGCAATTAAATGGGAGGTGTTTTTTTTTATTTTTTATTTTTTATTTAGGATTTTTCTTTTTGTTGGCTGTTGGCAATTTGGTATGTGTTCCTTTTTCGTCTACTCATCAAACATTTGTTGAGTACCCACTGTATGTCAGCATTTGTTCCGGGAATAAGAAGCTGAGTAAAATATGGCCCCTCCATCCATGCCCAGGTGGTTTGGTGAGGAGACAGGCCCACACAAGTTTCGTTTACTGAGACGACTAAGAGAAGGATGCGCAGGTGCCGAAGGCGTGAGAGGCCAGCACGTCAGGAGCTGCGGCAGCCATCCTGTGGCCAGGGGACAGCAAGGGAACCAGAGTCGCTGGCTCTGGCTGCTATTACAGAGTGCCACACATTGGGCGGCTTTTAAAAAACAAACTTGTTTCCATACTCCTGGAGGCCGGAAGTCTGAGCTCGGGGTGCCAGCAGGGTCAGGTTCTGGTCACAGCACTCTTCCAGGCTGGAGACAGCAAATTCCCATAACCTCACATGGCGGAAGGAGGGTGAGCGAGCTGTTTGGGGTACTTTTTATAAGGACACTAATCCCATTCATGAGGATCCCACCCTCGTGGACTAATACCTCCTAATACCACCCCATGGGGTGTTAGGATCTGAACATGTGGGTTTAGGGTGGGACATATTCAGCCCATCGTAGGGACTTTCGACAGTCTGTGTGACTGGCAGCACCTGCTTGCCCAGGTTTGTTTCATGCTCCTAATTGTCTGAGTTACTGTTTCTCGTTTCTTTTGCTAATACTTGAACGCCTTTCTAATTGACATAGTATGCGATATTACATAATGTGTGGTAGGTAAGGTAGTAGGATTTGTTATTAC
>NW_011889073.1:933916-937469 GCF_000151845.1 Pteropus vampyrus | reverse complement strand
AACCAGGTCTCAACTGGAGGTCCAGCTGCTGTCCTTGGTGCCGAGGGTAGTAAGGTGTGCCTGCCTATTCCCTTTGCCGGGTTCAGGCGGCGAGCTCTCTCTGCTTCCTCCTGCTGTTCCAGGTGTTGGCTTTGTCCTAGCCACAGCCCTCAGCCGTGGTCACAGAAGCCTTTTGGATTTTTCCCCACAGGCAAAGTGTGCTTCGTCCAGCCATGTGGTTTAATGCACTGAGTCGTGCTCCAAACCATTTTCCTTTGTCCCTTCCCTGCCCAACCATGTGCCTTTGGCTGCTGTTTCCACTCCAGGCCTCTGCCTGTTTCTGAGCAGTAGGCTGCCCCGATTGTCAGCTTGTTTTTGGTCCATGTATCTTATTTTTCTTGTTTATAAACATGATTTCCTTACTTCCTCCCCTCCTACTCCCCCACTTCGTTTCTCTCTCCCTAAAATTATTTTATCTATCATTGCTATCATTTGGATTAGTGAGTGGTATTTAAAACCTGAACTCACAAGACATCCTGCCCAGAAATTCTGTCCTAGTTTCTTCATCTTTACTAAGGAATCCCTAAGGTCCCTTCCAGCTCCCAACATTCTAACTTCCCCCTAAGCACCAGGCAACAAGAGAAATTATCTGTGGGGTTAGGTGTTTGGCACATTACAGTTAACTCAATCCCTTTCCATCCTTATGGATCTGGGCCAAACACGCTCATGAATTATTGATCTCAAAAGATGTCCAAAGTGTCGTAGCCTCTGTAGAAGTTTTTCCAGCTATTATTTGCCTTCTCAGTTATTATTTTGCATGCTGGACTTGGCTTTTGTAGGAAAAAAACAATAACACAAACTCTCTAAACCATAGGAGTTCTTATTGGCCCAAAGACCACTTTGCTGTGGGAATGGAGCCGGCACTGGCCCCTTGTCTCTCCCATATACATCTCCAGCCCTCTGCCTGACCTCAGAGACCTGGACGCTTCCAGAAACAGCTGCTTTAGAACTGGGAACTTGTTTTCATTGCCTACTAGGAAGTAGTAATAGGTTTTCCAGCAATCTGTCTATTCCAGCATGACCTAGAGGGGACTCAGAAAGGGACGGAGAGGGATTGATCATTGTCAGTCACAAGGAGCTGGAATTTACAAGCCTCTGAAGTCTCTCCGTGGATGGTCGCTAGAGCTGTTTATGTTTTACGAATAATGTTTAATGAAGAACTGCCAAAATTGCCGTTAAAATTTTTTGAAAAATAAATAACTTAGCAAGGAAAGGGCCATATGGTATCTGTTTAAAACTGGAGGCACAGAGTCTATTTAAAAAAACAGACCTACAAAAAGGCTAAGCACAAACTGAAACACCCCCTCCACTTTAATAAAAGTAATATTTAACTATTTGTGGCTAAATTTTAAAATTGGACTGAAGAATTTAAAACTTTTACGAATATCATATTAAATTTGGCAAGAAATCCCGAGGAAATATAAATTTGATTCCAGTCCGTTGGTTCTCAGTGCTTCTCTTACAGTTAACCTCCTAAGTAGAAGGAATTGCAGATAACGCACAGTTTTTAGGGAACCATGTGCTGCAGGAGAAGAGGGCCTGGCTCAGAGGAGGGCAGAGAAGTCGGCAATAACAGCGGGGAAAGGTGGGCCCCTTAGGGAACCCCAGGGAGAAGATGGTACTGCTGTGAGTCGAGAGCCTGTCCTCCATCAGTGGCCCCTGGCTCTGGCACTCACAGGTGCTGCTCTCAAAACGGACGTCAGAAGTAACATATTGCCTCTCCAGTGGAAGTTTGAGCTATCCACCAGTTTCCTTTTGTTGATTCTGTTGCCTCGTGACTGGCTCGTCTGTAAAATAAAAGACCATCTGTAAAATCACTAGAATATTTTTGCATGAAAGTTGTGATCATTAATGCTAAAATGATTTATACCAGAATTGAGTGTTCTCTTCCATTTAAATGCTTGATTCAGTGTAATGTTCTTAGCCCTTTGAACAGCATCCGGTAAGTTTTTTGTCTTATGGTGAAAGCATATCAGGAACACATCCCTAATAGTCTCTGATGGCATTCATGAATTGGGCTCATTAGCTCAGTTGGTTAAAACACTTGGTTGGAGAGAGCAGAGTATTGGGCTGGCCAGTTAATTTCTTTCAGTTTTCTGAGCACTGAGCCTTGGTCCCCAAAGAGGGATGGAACCCCACATTGCTATTACAAAAACACTTCAGGGGCATGACTTAGGCATAGTGTGTATGTCAGTGCCATTGTCATTAAGACACACACACACACACACACACACACACACACACACTTTTTTAAAGTACATAATTATGTAATTGCCCCAGGTGGGACAGGCAAAGTTAAATTTTAAATATGTTTTTATCTTTACAGTATTTGTACAGATTATCTATTCATTCATTATGGTAACAGAATCCTTATCGTGTGGTTCCAAGTCTCTGTGTGACCAAATTTACAGAAAAATGTGCCATGAAGCACATTTTATCTGTTTTGAAGGTACTTGTTAGAGTTATTTTATAGTGCCAAAGAGCCATATTAGAACTATGGTGCCAAATTGCCAGAAGTGTTTCCTTTTATATCTCATGAATCAGTTAAAAAATACAAATATATGTTCATTGAAAGGCCATGACTTTCACCTCAGCATAGCCCTTGTTTTATACAGCTTTTATTTTGTTATAATGGCTTATGATGAGTGTCATTTTACAAGGGAGGAAATCTGAGCGCTAAGAGGCGTTGAGTTAGCCTCTGCCATGGAAGGAGGCCAGGGCAGGAGTGGCATCCTTACCTTAGGGCGCCCCTCTGGGTGGGTAACTTTGTTATCTCTTGCATCAGGACAACTTCACTTGAGACTTTCAAAGATGGGAGCAGACTGAGTTTCTAGTATGTTTTTGAAAGCAAGGTGTAGAACAGATGATGCTGTCATTTGGTTTTGGAAAATCACACATATATGCTTCTGTGTGCTTAGACTTTCTCAAGAAGGACATACAAGGCCCGCTTGGTAACCGTGGTTGCCTCTGGTTGTGGGAAGTGGCACAGTGGTACCAAGGTGTTGGCCGAGTCAGGTAGCAGTCGGCTCAGGGATGGGATTGTGATTTTTGTTAGCTTGTCTAAAAACAAAATTCTTGTTCTTTCTCACTGGACTTGAATGAGAAGAGAATATGGGATTCGGAGTAGCTGTCTTCTACATTCTCACCACAGGGCCTGGAGAAAAAGCCAACATGGAGGAAAGCAAGGGGCCTGGAGTGACATCGGTGGGACCTGGGCTCAGGCCACACCTGAAGCTCATTCTGCTTCTGGCCCCTGACTAGACTCCTCACTTAGGCCAATAAATTCATTTTTTGACTTTAGTTAGTTTCTTCTCATATATGTCAGAAAATAAAATCCCAACTGGTATGGGGTAATAGCTTTTAAACTTTAGGATTACTTGATGATTAAATGACATGTATCTATAGTACAATGCTTGGCACGTAAAAAGCACTCCTTGGTAATGTTTAGAATGTTTGGTCAGAAGGCCATCTCACATTTTACTAATAACCTGCTCTAAGGGAAAGTAGGGGCTGC
>NW_011889073.1:921898-929671 GCF_000151845.1 Pteropus vampyrus | reverse complement strand
ATTGTGGCCAGTTTTCAATCTGCCTCAGGTTTTATAATAGAAATATATACCAAATGCACTGAGACTTAAAGAAATAACTCTAGGGTTTCTAGCTTGGGAGTATTGTGATATCATATACCATCACGTTGAGTGATCATGATGGGGGGAGCCAGTTTTTGTGGGGAAAGATTGGTTCAGGTTGGAAACATTGCGTTAGAGATGACAGTGAGTTATCCAAGTAGACGTGGACTTGTATTTAATTGGAAATTTGGACCCGGAGAAGTCAGGGCTCCGGACAGAGCTCTTTGTAGTCGTCTTCCCAGAGTGATGGGTGGGACTGTGAGAGCGATTTCACTCTTAGGAGGAGGAGGGCAGACATCCTCGCTGCTGTCTGGGGAGCAGACTGGCCCTAGGAGGACCAGAGTGGATGGGGATCCTCGTTAGGGGCTGCTGGAGTTATCTGGGAGAGAGACCAGCCTGTGGCATATGTGATGATGGTGAGAGAGGCTGGACCAGCGAGCAGTGAGAGAAAGACGGGAGTCCTGGCTTTCTGGTTGATCACTTAAAAAGGTGGAGCTGCCATTTGCTGAGGCGGTGAAGACTGAGTACCAGCTTTGGGGCATTCGTAAGGGAGTCCTGAGTTCAGGCAGAAGAGGCAGGCTGGAGATAACACTTTGACACTTTGGATTTCACTGATATTTAAAACCACTTTTAAAAAGCCACTACGTTGAATGAGGTCACCTAGGGGTGCTGTAGTCAAGGATTAGGGGCTGAGTGGGTGGGTGGTGGCAGTAGGAATAGGGAGCGGGAAACTTAAAACTCTTTTAAAGGAAAAACGAACAGGACTTGGTGATATATGTGATTTAAAACCTTAAGGAAAAGAACTTAAAGATACCTCTTAGATCTTAAGAGGAGTTTGAAGATAAAAATGGACAAGCTTCCTGGTTTCATGGTCTTTAAGATCTTGTCAGCAGACAGTTTATTATTTTCATCTTGATAGTAAAACTGTGATCAGGTGAGATTTGAGGCTCCCCACGGAGGTTCAGCCCTCTCTGCGCAGCCCTCGCCACCATCTGAACCCTTTGCTTTCGCGATAACACAAAGTTAGGAAGCGGCGATGCTGAAGAAGTTTCTTAGCCCTTAAACACTTAAACAGCCTTTCTGTGTTTAGCAGCCATGCCTCAAATAGCTCTGGTGGTTCTATGTGACACTTTTCGAGCAAAACGGAATGCTGGAGGAAGTGGCCTGGCCCAGGTTCAGTTCAGTGCTGCTCCAAGGGGCAGGACCATTAGGTAAGGGTTGTTCATATCTAAAGTTGGGACATCTTAGGAGAACCTGGGGCCACCCGGACAACTTCCTTTTGATAAGTGCCCAGGCGTGTGCCAGGCTCCAGAGGGAAAGACAAAGGTGACAGCTGTGTTTCCCTTGCGGTTTGTCTGGTGAGAAAGCCAGGCAGAGCAGCGGTATGTTGGACGTGTGAGGTGGAGGGCTGCTTCGGGGTCGCAGTCGGAGAGGGCTTCCCGAAGGTGGCCTCTGTAACGCATCGCTCAGTGTTGGGGCAGTGGCCACAGGCAGGGAGATTGGTACCAAGTGATATCGTTTCGAATTTTATTTCTGACTTCCTCTGTGCTTCCAAAAAAACAAATACAACACCATAATCTTACCCAGGGCTCTATCTTGAACTGTGAACGGTTTGGACTGGAGAAAGTGAACAATGCACACACCACGGAGTGTGGGAGGCTCCTCGCAGGCTGCGGTGGCACCTGTGACTAGACGTAGTATTTCGGCAGAGCTCGCCAGACGGGATGGATAAAGGCCTAACTGAGCTCTGTGCCAGGTCAGGACAGATTTTGTAGCCAAGTTAAGTCAGCTCAGATTTTGTCATCAAATGAGTTAGTGAAAAATATTAGGTTTTCATATATTTTTAGAGTTCAGACTTGTAGACAATTGATCGTGGACTTATATTTGAAACGTAGGACTCTGCTTTTTATTTTCTTCTTCTTTTATGGACTTGGAGGTTGGGCGTGTTTTAGAACGTGGCAGTGAAACAACTGAGTTTGTGGCCGGCTCGCCGTGTGGGATGAATTCTGCCTTCTGAGCTATGGCAGTAAATTGATACCAAGAAGGCCAGTTCAGGTATATTTATTTTTAAATAATGATTACAATATAATTTCATTTATCTTTCCGAAAGCTCAAATTATGAAATGTTCTTCGTGAAACTCCAAGTAGAGCAAGTTGTCCCTTTACAGTTCGTGTTCACCTGTGTTTGGCACCATCACATTTGATTATGTGCCGGGCAGGTATCTGCTTACACATGTGTCACCCTTACTAGACAGCCAGCTCTTTTCAGGTAGGGAGCCTGGTATTTCTCTCCTATCTCTGGCATCCAGCATGGTAGACACTCATGTCTGTACATGTCTGTAGGAGAAGCAGGAGCGTGGGGAGGAGGCGGGTACACTGTGCCGGCTTCATGCTTGGACATCATGGTGTCTCCCATGTTCTTCAGAAGCTTCCAGAGGCATCAGTGTGCTCTCTTGTATCAAACTAATTGTCATGAGCACAACTTTGAGAAACAGATTTCTGGGAATTCATCTGACTGCCTGACTGCTCTGGAGTATGGGAAAATTCATCTGACAGAGTTTGGGGCTCTGTCCAGGGTTCCTTGTATCTGCTGATTCTTGAGAAGTGGAAGGCAAGGAACTGGTCTCGGTACCCTGTGAAGTGATGTGGGACACTAACCTTCCAGCACTGCATGTCTCTCCCTTCCAGAGGATGATGGAATCCAGGCTCTCCCTTCATTTGCCACATTTCTCCAGGCAGCACAGTGAGAGACCAGCAGACCAGGGGTTGGTTGACTCTTCGGTCTGCTGTTTCTTATTAGTTTCTCTTTAGTGACATTACCGTAAATCTCTGAGCCAGGTTCTCATCTCTGAAATGATAATGATTAATAGATAAGCTCTACCTCACAGGCCTGCAGTGAGGATGAAATGAGATACTTTCGGCCATGTGCAGGACACGCCACTTTGTAAGCCTGGGTGAATGGGGTTCCCTTTCATCACTGACAGTCCCTTCATGGTCAGTGAGATGTGCATAGTTAACACTGGCATTTGTTTGAGAAGTTGAGATGTCATTACAGCAAGGGATGGTGGTTAATTAGAGCAATGTCCTTTTCACATACGTGAATCCAGCACCATAATAAATACCATTAATCTTGGGAAGTCAAAAAGGAGATCATGAGGGGCGCAGGGGGCGGTGCTGCGAATGAATGAGACCTGGGGTTCAGGAATCAAGGTCACAGCCCATCTAGCCAACAAGGGGTCACAAGAAGCATCGGCTGGAGCAGTATGGCAGATTTGGTTGAATCTGGGACAAAATTCACCCATCTTGTCCTGGACCGTTCTGCTCAGCACCAACCTTGAAGTCCCATGGCCATTAAGGTATAGAATCTAGACCCAAACCCAGTCTGGTGACTTCAGACCTGGGGTGCTCTTCCTGCTCCCTGCCTACTCATGATTAGAATAAGCCCACCTACCCAGTGTACATTCGATAGGCGTCAGTGATGATGAAGACATTGCTTTGTGAATTCTGTGAAATCTTCCATCCTGGTTTTCTGCCCATGACACGGGAATGACTCTCTCTACTTTTATAGTACTGCTGTGAGGATGATAATGGGGTGATTGAGGTGCAAGTGGCATACACAACAACTTATATACATATTTTTGCTATTATTATCAAGGTGTGGATATATGTCATTTAGGTTGAGATAGTGCCTGTTTTAAGGTTGTGGATAATTAATCTGGAGTGAGCCTTATAAAGATGAGTAGAAATGGACCATTAAGATTATAGCATGGCAGGTAAGACCTGGGATGGGGGTGACAGGTGAGTCCACAGCAGTGGGGAGCTGTGCTTTGAGCTGTACTTGAAAGGCCTGAGGCTACTCTGAGTGTACAGGTGGAGCCTGAGCGGAAACCTGGGGACAGCTTCTTAGGGCACATGGCACATGAGTGTCCTGGGGTGGAGTGGTAACTGCAGACCGCCCAAGGGAATTTGTGTTTGATATTTGGGAGTAAAGGATGACTCTCAGCAGGGTAGATGGGCACACTTGGCGAACCCCCTTTTAAAGAGTTCCAAAGAGGGTGACTTCTGGGAGTCGAGTGCAGCTTGGGTAAGGCTCGGAAGAAAACGAGAGTAAAAGAAGCAGCTGGATTTGGCAGAGTAAATGGGGGTTTCTGCTGCTGAACCAACATCATCAGAAGACTGATGGAGGAGGGGCGTCTGATGGGGACCTTCAGTCTGGTTGGTGGGGTGCCGGGAGACTGGCGATGTTCTGTGAGCTCTATCTTAGCCTTCTAAATTACAGTAGTAGTCTCTTTTGTTAAAATATATCATCTCAGATATTCTGAACACATTTTTTCCTAGCATATAAAGCCAATTTAATTTTGAAAATTTGACTTCTAATAAGAACTGTATGCTCGTTTAATATTTACTTTTATATCTTATTAGTTGGTGGTGGTTGATCCCTGAGGCCAAGCACTTTAATTTGTTTGACAGGTTATTAGCCCACTGTCTAAATTGGGTTGAGGCAACATTATCCCCCCGACTGGGATGAGTAGTTGACTCCACATCCATCCGAGGCGCCGGAAGTGCTGGTGCCCTTGTTGGCTGTGGCCGACAGACTCTGGGAGTGAGACATCCCCGGGCTCGTGGGACCGAGGGCCCATCTCATGAGTGTTCAGAGAGTGTTTGGCATGGAGGGACTGCAGAGTCAAACAGTCTGCGTGGGAAACTCCCCACAGGTAGCTTTAGCAATTCTGAAATTAATTCCAGATTGTATCTTCCAGTCCCCAGCCCCAATGGCAGGCTTTTAAGTGGGCTCAGTCGGTCGACTAAAATAAACAGTGTTTTCATCTAAAAGGCAGGTGCCCTCACCTGCCTCATTGTGCTGCTGCTGTGAATGATGTAGATTCTTTCTTGAGTAAACCTCTCGAATTACCAAGGGAAATGGGAAAAGTACATGATCGTCTCCTGGCCTTCCAGTTCTACTCTCACTAAAATGATCATTTTGGTAGAAATATCAGGGTCTTATGATGACAGTGTATGTAGGCAAAGCGTTCTAATGAGACCGTTCTTACTGACTTTCTGTTGCTTCTGGCCGCCGTTACGGACCACCTCCCTGCAGCTGGGGCTTCTAGCTCGGCGCCGCCTTGACTTAGGTTGTACCAGAGATGGTAGCCCACGGCGGGTGGTTTTGGTCAAGAAAAGAAACACATTGTGACCGACAGAGCATGTGTTCTGGAGTCAGAAGACTCTGCCTTTAAGTCTTCCTTTCAGTTTAGTAAACGTTTCACCTTACACGAGCTGCTCTTTGAACCTCAGATGCTTCTGTGAAACGATGATGCCACCTGTCTCAAAGAGTCATGGGAATCAGATTAATATCTATACATGGAACATTTACACACAATATGTAAGTATGCATTGTGCAGTTATACATTATAACTTATTTATTAAACATTATCATTTGGCATAGTGTTTGCTACATAGTGTTCCTTATTCAGTGTTAATTTTCAATCTCCTTCCCCACAAGAGTCTTGCCATCAAATATGGAAACATACAGCTCAGCTTAAGTCAGCCTTGAAAACTCACAAATACATTGTTTAATATCCTGATTATAAAGATTGCAGTTGACTAGCTGAAATATTCACCCCAAATGTTATTTTAAGTCTAGCCACAACTATCAGATCGATCACTACCCTTGTTAATTTTAAGTTTGATTACAAATTTAAGGTAAGGTTGGTTTCTGAATTAGAATAATAAATTTGACATTTCAGTGCTCAAATCTTAATAAAACAGTGATTTCTCAAAATTTAATGAAGTGAAACTTATCAACTAGAAATAATTGGGAGGATGTCCGGTCTTTCATGATGACAAAATGAAATTTATAAGGTACTAATAGATGTATACTCTGGCCCAGTTTCAAGAGAATAATACTTGCATAAGGTATTCATAACTGCTAATAGAGACAATATTGTAAATTTTCTTACTACTTAAATATATGTAATTCATTTTTTAAACAAAATAATATTTAAAAAATATAACTTATCTCATGTGTAGGAAAGAACCTTAATCCCTTGACTATAGCTACAGAGTTCAGATAGGACACTCCTCACTCAGAGAGGCGGTAAACCGCAGTGGTCAAGTACAGAGACATGGGCCAGTTTACCTGGCTTGGAATCCCACTTAATCATTTATTAGATGAATGACCACGGGCAGGTTCCTAAACCTCCGTTTTTTATATCCTTATTTGCAAAATCGAGATCATAATTGTTCCAGTCTCATAGGGTCGTTGAAAGGACTGGATGAGTTAACGCCTGGAAAGTGCTTAGAACCGTATCTAGCACAGCGTTAGCTGTTCTTAAAACTTCAGAAATTGGGGAAGACTTAGTTCGTTTTCTATTTAATTCTCTCATCTCAAAGTGATTGCAAAAATAAACAGGAAAAATTGTGAGAAAGTCATCAAAATGGAAAAATGTTCTAAAAACAGAGGCTAAAACCAGGAAGAAACTGCATGCAGTATAGCTGGAAGAGTGGGTCTAGCATGTCAGGGCCAAAGCCAAGAGGGAATTGAGCTCTGCATCATAAATGTGGAGCTGTTTTTGTAGTTGTCAGTTAAAGCTTTCAGTGCAAGTTCATTGTATTAACACCAAAGTGCAAATGAAAATTTGAAGACTTCTCATCTAGAACATCAAAGGTACTATGTGCCTTATATATTAAATGGCCACCTATCAGTCACATATGTATCTTAAAGCTTTACGAAGTTCTCTACACAACATATTATAATAGATGTCCTTATGTGAAGCCATTAGGACTGGTAGGTGGTTGATTAATCCTAAAAAAAAAAAAAGAGAGAAAGGTTGGTTAAAATAGCGAATCATTAAAAAATGATGCATGAACCTTGTACATTTTACTATAACTTAAAGCATAGTTTTTGAGTAACAGATTAACCAGTAAATAGTTTTTCCATGTGTTCACTACGTGGATGCCATGATATTTTCCCACTGTCCAAGGCATGTGCTACTTGCTCTAAAACACAATACTGCCAATATTTACCTGGGGAAGGTTCCAGTGGGAGTTCAGGTTGTCTTTCTTACACACACACGCACACGCATACGCACGCATGCACGCACCTTGGTTTCTTTTTAAAAACGGGTTTACTGAGCTGTAATTCACATACCATACGATTCACCTGTTTAAAGTTTTCGTGTACAACTTAGTGGTTACAACCATTTATTATGAACAGGACTCTAAAGCCTCTTGGGAAGGGAAGGGCTGCACTCGCTCAAATCATTTTCTCTCATATTTGACAGTTGTATCACCTTCATTTAATTCAACTGAAATCTTTTTAGTGACATGCCTTGATTGAGTCTTTACAAATTTAACTCAGTTTTCATAGTTAAATTCATATTCATGAATGTGCATATGAACAGCTCAAATTCATTTCCCCAACAAATGAATTCTATAGTTAATCAAGTCTGCTGTCAGATATTAACATAGTTACTTGGAGAGAATTTTTACTTTAAGAGATTCAAGTATCTAAAATGACGTAGCTAGAGTAAATATAAATAATCACATCTTTTCTGTTTTCTAGCTACTATAGCAAATTGCCAAAGTCCATCTAATTCATACAGTATAAGACTTGATCATTTTTATTCTTAACTAGCAAATAATTAGCCTTGAAATTTTGTTTTTATAGAAGATTGGTAATAAAATTGGTCTGATCTATCATATAAGATACTT
>NW_011889073.1:886171-921848 GCF_000151845.1 Pteropus vampyrus | reverse complement strand
GATGCATGAACCTTGTACATTTTACTATAACTTAAAGCATAGTTTTTGAGTAACAGATTAACCAGTAAATAGTTTTTCCATGTGTTCACTACGTGGATGCCATGATATTTTCCCACTGTCCAAGGCATGTGCTACTTGCTCTAAAACACAATACTGCCAATATTTACCTGGGGAAGGTTCCAGTGGGAGTTCAGGTTGTCTTTCTTACACACACACGCACACGCATACGCACGCATGCACGCACCTTGGTTTCTTTTTAAAAACGGGTTTACTGAGCTGTAATTCACATACCATACGATTCACCTGTTTAAAGTTTTCGTGTACAACTTAGTGGTTACAACCATTTATTATGAACAGGACTCTAAAGCCTCTTGGGAAGGGAAGGGCTGCACTCGCTCAAATCATTTTCTCTCATATTTGACAGTTGTATCACCTTCATTTAATTCAACTGAAATCTTTTTAGTGACATGCCTTGATTGAGTCTTTACAAATTTAACTCAGTTTTCATAGTTAAATTCATATTCATGAATGTGCATATGAACAGCTCAAATTCATTTCCCCAACAAATGAATTCTATAGTTAATCAAGTCTGCTATCAGATATTAACATAGTTACTTGGAGAGAATTTTTACTTTAAGAGATTCAAGTATCTAAAATGACGTAGCTAGAGTAAATATAAATAATCACATCTTTTCTGTTTTCTAGCTACTATAGCAAATTGCCAAAGTCCATCTAATTCATACAGTATAAGACTTGATCATTTTTATTCTTAACTAGCAAATAATTAGCCTTGAAATTTTGTTTTTATAGAAGATTGGTAATAAAATTGGTCTGATCTATCATATAAGATACTTGGAGGAAAATGATATATGCATTTTCTAAAGAATCAAACAAAGCCCTCACCACAAGTATAGTTTTTCTGCACAGGTCTAGTTATATTGTTGTTTAACAAAACCTGAAAAATAAATTTTTTTTTTGTTTAAAAAATAGCTTTCTGAAGTCATTGAAGTAAATTAACTCTGTAAATTATGGTCAATTAGTATCATAATTGAAATCTTACTAAGAACTGTATAGCACAGACTAGACTAGACTGGATTATAGTTTATCAGTTCTTTGGTGACAGCAAATGTGACACTTCCCATCACGAGGCAGTTGTAGAGAACACAGGCTTTTTGTCATTGTCCAGTGTTCAATATTTCCGACCCCTTATCTAATGTTTGAAAAGGAATGTCCCAACTCAGGATGGTGTGGTGTGCTGATTCATAGCTTCAAAGAGATATATGAAGCCAAAATAAACAATTTCATAATTTTGCCAAATATGGTATATTTTTGCTGAAGATATCTTTCTAAATAGGCAAAGGATTTAACTTTTTCACTAAATCCTGCAACTAAAATCAATAAAAAGCAACTTTTCCCTGAGGTAAAAAGCAAGATAGTTTTTTCCCTTTTACTTCCTGCGTACATAAAAATGCATGTTTTGATGTGAAAATCACAGAAATGGATTTGGGGATTTTATTTTACAGATTATTTCTCAGGTTTTTGTTAATATAAATAATTACAGAATGCTATAAAAAGGGCATGTGAATCATGTCGTGTGCCTCTTTTCGTGGAGTTGGTGAACGATGGTTTTGACCAGGTTTCTATTTTTCAGTATGCATTTGGCCAGAAGATAGGCAGAGCCCAGCGGGGCCCCTCCCACCGCATGTGCAGAAAGACCCTTTGAGTCAAGGTTAGAGTAGCTGTTGGTTCAGGTCTCTTGAACAAGAATCGATGTACACATGAACCAGCAACTAGGCTAGGTCAGTTTCTTTGGTTTTAATGCTGGTAAAATGTTTAATTACAAAAATTATGTGCAGAATGAGAAAGAAAGGAGTCTGTGAAAGTGAAATCTCCCCTTTGATACTGGAGAAGCAGCCGTCGATAGCAGTTGGTTTTCTCCGTGAACTTCTTTGTGCACATAAGAACAAGCAAAAAAGACACATAACGCGCATATAAATGTATACCATTTTTTATTAAACAGAATTGAATCATAGTACACCTATCAGCAGCTTGCTTTTGTCTATATGTAAATATATGTGAACTTTTTGTCAATACACTGAAAAAAAGAAAAAGAAAAGAAAAAATTGTTATTCAAATGAATGAATGTACCATTATTTATTTAAATTTTCAGCCATGTATTGGTGGGTGTTTAAGTTATTTTGTCCTTATTGATTTGTTAGCATCTTCAACTTAAAAAGACAACCATCTGAATTCTGATTGATTTTGTCAGTGACTGCAGTATGGGAATTTGCTCCTAGCTAGGGAGCAGTATCTACAAGTAGCTACATTATTGCACTGTTGACTTTCTTCCTAAAGTTAATTTTATGTAGCGAAGTGTTCATACTTCATTTGAACAGAAGGTTGACCCTTAGAGTAAGTTGGGCCTATCAATCTTTTTTTTTTTTAACATTTTTAAATTTTTCCCTTCCCCCGCCTTCCTCCCCTCTTATAACCACTAGTCCATTGTCCATGTCCATGAGTCTCTGTTTGTCCTGTTCGTTTGTTGCTTTTAGGTTTATATTCCACATATAAGTGATATCATGTGATTTTCAACCTTTTCTGTCTGGCTTATTTCGCTTAGTATGATTATTTCAACGTCCATCCATGTTGTTGCAAATGGCAGTATTTCGTCTCTTCTTATGGCTGAGGAATATTCCATTGTATATATGTACTACAACTTCTTTAGCCACATCTATCATAGGACACTTCGGTTGCTTCCATGTCCTGGCCACTGTGAATAATGCTGCTATGAACATCGGTGTGCAAATATCTTTTTGGATATGAGTTTTCAAGTCTCTGGAGTAAATACCCAGTAGAGAGATTGCCGGATCCTATGGTAGATCAATTCTTAGTTTTTTGAGGAACCTCCATGCTGCTTTCAGTAGTGGCTGAACCAATTTGCAGTCCCATCAGCAATGTATAAGGGTTCCTATTTCTCCGCATCCTCTCCAACATTTGTTATTACTTGTCCTGTTGATTATAGCTATTCTAACAGGTGTGAGATGGGCCTATCAATCTTTATACTTCATTTCAACAAATACATTTGTAACTGGAAGTGTCTCCAGAGACCACATACAGGGTGTGGTTTACCTGATGGTTTCTAGATATGACCAACAGGTGGGAAATCACAGCAGGAAAAGGAGCACAGCGAAGGCTGAGAAGATCACAGCCTGTGAATCAAGTAACTGAGAAGTCAGATGATCGAGGGGAGAAAACCATTTATAGAATAGTTTTGTGCAGATTGGAAACTCAAGAGTGAAGAAGTTCAGCTAGTCATTTATTTTATTTTGCATGGGTACTATATTTTAAAATGGGAATAAAATGAATATTTGTAATAGCAGCATAGGCACAATTTTATGTCAAAAGGGTTTCTTAGTGTAATGTTTCTGTAGGCATTTATGTTGGGGGGCAGGTAAGGTTTGAGAGTGTTGCTATTTATCTCCTTTTGTAAAATCTAAAATAAAAAACATAAGAAGGTATTATGAAATGGAGTAAACTGGATATATCTTGAAAAACAATAACGCACGGCCCTTGTATACAGCAAGGTCATTAGCTGTTGTTTCCTTTTAATAATTGCACGTAGAAAGCACATCATGCCCACAGGAGAAGGTAATGAGCTGTGACTTGAGCCAAGCAATCATTAGCAATTTGGTCAATATTTTTTAAAGCATTTTTCTCTTAGCAACAGCATGTTTTCCTTTATGATAAAATTTAAAATAGACCAGAAATGCTGAATGGCAGAGGCCTCCAAATGTATTTTCACACCAGGTGGAAAAGAAGTCATGGACCTCCTGGATGAGGGAGAGTGGATTGGGGTGGGAACAGGCCATCTGACGCCCGTGGCCCATCTCCCGGGATGCACTGCTATGTCTCAGGGGAGCAGTCTCCCCGTGTCTGTGTCAGCACTGGGTGTTCTATTTTATGCCGACCTTTTGTTGTTATTTTTGTTAATTCCGCTTCTGAATAGACGCTTAATGTCACCTGTGGTGGTTAGCCGTGCTTTCCTCTTTGGCGTAAGGAAACTTCGTCGGGACAGGCTTTTTCCGTCTTGCCCCCTGTGTATTTCTGGAGCCTTGTGTGTGGCAGGCACTCAGTAAATATCTGTTGAATAGAGTAGCGTCTGCCTAACTGTCGCTTATATAAATAAGAATTTGAATCACATAATAGGAAGCTCAGAGGTAAGTGGCTGCTGCCATCTCTCAGACGCCGGAGGCGGCAACTCTGTGCTTCTCCCGGCCTTTTCCTCGTGGGCACGAGATGGCTGCTGCATCTCGCTCCACCACATTGGAGGCAAAGGCAGGAGAAAGCAGGAGGGAGTGGCTTTGGAAGGTCTCTGTTCACATCACACTGGCCTGAACTATGTCACATGGCCAATTCTGAGTACGAGAGGAGGGGGCCTTGGGAATCAGCAGAGGCACAAGGGGGTTGCTCGTTGGGCGTGGGTGATGTCGCCCCTCCCACCATCCCGTGCTGCCACTGTCCCTGTTTACGTTTTTGTTTCTTCGTGCCCTAGGGAAACCAAGCATTTCTCCTTATTTATTTAGTGTTTTCTCCTCTTAATACTTTGTTGTATTTGATAGACACATTTCCCTAGTTTGTTCTGACCTTTTAAGTATACTTATTTAGCAGTTTCAGTTAGCATTAGTTATATGTCTTTTGGTTGCAAGTTGCATAAATCTGACTTTAACTTAACCAAAAATAGGGAATTTATCGCTTCTTGTAACTGAAACGCCCTGGGTTGGTCTGCCTTTGGCCACGTTCGGTCTACACATGTAGGTGGCTTTCCCCGTGTGTTGACTCCATTCTCTCGTCAGGGGGTTTTGATAGCCCCAGCTCCCGTGGCCCCGCCAGTTCATAGTGCCAGATGAAGGGTAGACCCTCTGCCCCAAAGGGCTGATGCGGCACGTTCCTCTAGGAGCAGTCGGCGTCAGCAACCAGGAGGCCAGCCTGATTGGCCAGCTCGAGTCGTGGTTCTTCCAGCTGGCCAGGAGGCACAGTGGTGGGCAGTGTTGGCACAAGCCCCTGGGGTGGACGAGGCGCGGCTCCCTCCCGCATGGAGACCAAGAGGGCAGGACACAGAAACAGAGGTGTCGGATGTTTCTATTGTGGAGTCTGCTGTTTTCGATTTTCTCCTATTGCCTCAAAGCTTAGAAAATTGTCAATTTTCAAAGATATTATACCTGTTCAATTCTGTTTTATGCTGGACCTTCTGTGGTTTGATATATCTGTACTTCGCTCAGCCGTCCTGAAGTCGATCTGAATTGTGGTGTGCGGGAGACGTTGACTCGGGTGCCAGCTTGTCATCATGGCTCCAGCCGCCGCAGCTCTGAGGCCTTGGGCAGATTATGAAATCTTCTTGTGCCTGCGTTTTTTCATCACTAAAAGTAGGGGTGATCGTAGTTCTTGCTAATGGAGTAATACTCAGAGTTCAGTGAGAAGTGCATGTAAAACGGTTAGCAGAGAGCCGAGCAGCATGTCGGGCCCGGGAGTGTTAGCTGCTGGGCTTGTCATCATCACTATTACTGGGACTCTCCCTCGCTCCAGCCCATCCCGTGGCGTTGGCCGTGTAGAGTGGAGCCTGCTTCTCTCTTCCTTTCTCATCTCGCTCTCACGCTGACTTCACCGCTTGTATGTTCTTGGCAAGAATCATCCTTGCTTTTAGGCTGTTCACTCAGATGATTAAGAAACGTTTACAGAAAGCTTAACTCTGCATGCCTTCTTTGAGCCAGAGGTCCATTTGTACAAATCAAGTGCTGTGATTATCAACTTTTGCTTTCTTTACATCAGGTGCAAGAGTTAAAAAAGGTAACGTCGAAGAGGTAATATATCTAGAAAGAGTTTACTATTGTGAAAGTCTTTGAAAATATACCAAAGGAACCAAATTTAATATCGCTTTTCTAATTTTTATGTAATCTTATATGTATGAATTGTATAAATATTTATCTTGGAAAACAGTACAGCAGAAGAATATAAAAATCTTTTGTAATCCCATCTCCTAGAAATAACTGTTGTTTACATTGGGGTATCTTCTTGCAGACTGCTTTTCTGTACACACACACGCACACACACACACACGTTTTAATATAATTTAAGATCTTTCACTTAGTCACAAGCAGGAAGATTTTTTTTTGTTGTTGTTGTTGTTTTTTTACCGTGTTTCAACTCCCCTACAAGAAATGTGTGTGCAGTTTTCTTAAGCCCAGCCATTCAGAATCCTGGGGAAGTAGGCGGAGCCTGCTCTCTCTAACCTGCGGAGCGCAGCTGGAGGTGGCATGGCCTCAGGCTGCACTGTTTTTGCATTAAATCAACAAGGGATCAGGAAGGTAGATCATGATGGGATTGACGAGCTGACATAATTATGAAGAGTGAAATGCATTTGCTTAGCAGGAGGTTTTTAACATTAAGTTGCATTTTTGGTGGAAACTGACAAGCAAGTGGGGAATTGGTGGGAAGTGGTACTTAAGAACCCCAGGAGCAAGGGTGCTGTTCCAGGAACAGACTGTGTGGAAGCTGCCTGAGGGTGGGCATTTGTGTCACAGAGTGACCCCAAAGGGCCCGGGTCAGCCCAGGCAGGGTCAGGAGGTGCCTGCTGGCATTGGGCACCAGGGCCGGGTCCCCACGCTGGCACTCCAGCCTCTTCAGCCTCTCCAGGCCTCCTCTCCCAGGGAAGCAGTAGGATTGCCCATCTCCAGGTTAGATATTTTCAGCCAACTCGCCTTATCCAGTGAAATGGGCAAACCTTGAAAAGCTCTAATTTCCGCGCCCCCGTCTCCCTGTACTGCAGTGGGTGATGGCACTGGTACAGGAGGCTCCATCAGCCCAGGTCCCCGAGTGAAGACTGGAACTGGGCCCCAGCTCAGCCACGTGTGTATAGAGCATGATCAAGAAATAAACCTGTGCTGTTTTAAGCCCGTGAGATTTGGGGCATTATTTGTGATTGTGTAAGTGTAGCCCCCTCTTGATGAACAGTATCAGCTCTTGTCTTCACCTGCAGAACCAAGTCACCTGTTCGGGGGGGCCAAGTGGAATTATAAAGTCACTTCTATTAAATCACAGTCCTGTCCTCCTTCTGCCTCAAGAATAGGTTGATGTTGGCATATAAAGTATACTGAAGGCCCCCTATGTTTTCATATGTCATGACAACTTGAGAGTCAAAATTCTGTAAGTCGGAAAGATAGAGATAGATGTCGTGCAGGGCAGCGAGGGTGGACCCAGCCTGGAAAACGGCCAGGCAGTGGTTTGTGCTGGGCCGTGCTCCTTCGGGCTCCTGCAGCCCCGTGGGTCGTAAGGGAGGAAAAGTTTCTTCCCTCTGCCCATCGTAAGTTCTCTGCTGGTCACATTTTATTAATACAAGTTTTACATGACACGAGAGCCTTCATGAAGAGCCGAAGGCGTGCTTAAACCTGAGTGTTTTGTGCTAGGTTTGACGGAGAGTGGAAAGTGGAGGAAAATGTGATAGGAAAGGGCCACGGGCCAAGTAGGAACCTTAGCAGGGGGAAACTTAGCACGGCCTGTCGGTTGGATTCCTTCTAGGTCCCTCTATCCTTGGGGATAAGGATACTCCCTCCCTCTGGGTACGGGCGGGCCCCTCCCCCATGTGGGTCTTATGTCCTGCTTCAGGGGAGGTAGAGCGTCCTTCCTGCACCTGCCACTTCTCAAATTCCTGTCCTTTAAAATACTCAGTATGCACATGTGTGCCATATTTGAGGGTAGCATGTCTGAACCCCATCAGGGTGATGACTTCGCAAGTACCTAGTGCCCCCAACACACTAGCCAAAGGCCTCTCGCCTTTTTCACCGGTACTGGCTGGGGCTGATACCTGTGGGGCTGATACCTGTGGAGCCTCTAGTCTTTAGTCAGTCTGCAAAGTCAACCAGTCACCCCGTCAAGTGCCCAGTGTGGAAAGGGGCGCACCGTTCCTGCAAGGCCAGCTCACAGCCAGCAGGCTCCTAGCTGGCTAGCCCACCCCTTAGCCACCCTGTGGGACCGCTGGGGCAGCCCTCAATGGGTCACTGGCTCGCTGCCTGTCCACTGAAGGTTTGGAGGGCTCCCCTTCACTGTGAGGCCAGGGGGCGCTTCTGCTTAACACTGGCCCACGTGGCTGCAAAAGCTGCCTTTCCCTTCTTCCTTAGAAAGGGTGCCTGGCCCTGAAGGGCAGTCATAGCGGGCAGCAACGTGATATGGTCAGTTCCACCTATGAAACCACCTGTATAGACAGCAAACCCGTTTTCCATTAGTGCGCACCTAGTGTTGAGCTTTCTGGTTTTTAAATGCCGTAACAAAATTACAAAGCCAGCCTGACCTCTCAGGGGACTGGCATTTTTTTGTTTTGGTGATACATTGCTGACATGGTCACTCCCTCGGTGGCCAGCCAGCATACTCTTCTGAGGCTCAGGCCGTTTCTACCTTTCAGCGGTTAGTCAGGTGTACCCCAGGTGTGTGTGTGCAGGTGCGTGTGCAGGTATGTGCAGGTGTGTGCCGTTGCCAGCACCATCCTCTCATGTTTGCTTTTGAAGGAGGTGTTTTTTCTCTGCCTCAGTTTTGCAGACACACAGAGTAATCCCTCGTTTCTTGGGAATCTGAAAGGTTGGCAGTTTGTCCAAGGACTTTTGAGGTAATGGGAGGAAGTCAAAGAAGGGCTGATTATTGGCAGGGGACGCCCTTCTGGCTCAAATGTGCTCCCTCAGCGGCTTTCATCTGGGGCGTTTTTACAGTAGCTGACACAGTGGCCCCTGGGAAGGCAGCACCGCTTCCCTCCTCAGCTGAGCTGTCCCAGCATTTTCTGTGACATCGTAGCCAGTGACGTGGACTTAGGGTTCTATAGTACACTGCCCCCAGACTTTCTCATGAGTTCCTTTTAAGTAAGAGATAATCAAATATAACATCTATTCAGATCTTTTGGTGTGCCAGGTCCTTTAAAAAGTTTATTCTTCACAATCTGTCTGTGGACGGGTCTTCCTCAAGGCCACGGTGAGTGTGCTGCAGCCAGCATCCACGCACATTTGTCTGACCTCAGAGCCGGGTCTCAGAACCCTGCACTGAGCTCAGAGCTCCTCAGTGGCATGTGAGTTTGGGTGAAAGGACAATCCAAAAGGAGTCAGGAGTGTTTGTCCTCTGTCTCCGGCTTGCTGGTCACCCATGACACTTGGGTCCTTCAGCTGGGCTTTTCAGATGCCAACACGCAAGAGCAGGAGCGAACATTCTGTGGTCACTGCTTAACAGTCTGGTCGCCTCAGAATTATATAGTGAAAATCACATTTAACGAGGTACAATGCTTACGAATAAACATTAAATTTAACTGTTATCGATTTACTGAGAATTATCATTTTGATAGCATCAAATTAAAGAATTTTATCTATCAACCTTTTTAAATTTACTGAAGTGAATTAATGTAAAGGTATTTTTTATTGAGGTACAGTTGACATATAACATGGTAGCGTCAGCTGTACAACATAATGATTCACAATGTAAATATATTGTGAAACAATCAACACACTAAGCCTAGTTGACATCTGTTACCATATAAAAAATGTATTTTCCTTTGACAAGGACATTTCAGACTCCTCTCTCAGCGACTTTCAGACATGCAGTACAGTATTGTTATCTGTGGTCGCCATGCTGTACATGCATCGCCATGACTGTTTATTAACAGGAAGTTACTTTTTTGCTGTTGAGTTGTATGAGTTGTTTATGCATTTTGGATTTTAACCCCTTATCAGATATATGAGTCGCAGTTATTTCTCCCATTAATAGGTTGTCTTTTCATTTTCTTAGTGGTTTCCATTGCTGTGCAGAAGCTCTTCAGTTTGGCGCAGTCCCACTTGTTTAGTTTTGCTTTCGTTGCCTTTGCTTTTGGAGTCGGATCTAAAAAAATCATCATCAAGACTGATGTCAGGGACCTTACTTGCCTATGTTTTCTTCTAGGAGTGTTACAGTTTCAGATATTCCATTCGAGACGCTAATCCATTTTGAGTTAAGTTTTGTGTGTGGTATAAGATGGACTTTGGGGTCCGACCCAGTCATCTCTGGCTCTGAGACCCCCTTGCTGAGAGATTTGGAGCAAATTGGTAGACAGTTCTAAGCTTCAGTTCCGGCATCTGTTCCCTAAGGATGATCCTAGTTACCCCATGGGGTTCACATGAGAATTAAATGGGATGATACGTGTGGAGAACCCAGCAATGAAAAGTCTAGAATGAGTGATAATTCTTCGTAGTGGTTTTACTCTGCATAGTCCTGTCAGTCAGGTGCTGGTTCCCGCTGCTTCACACATGAGGAAGCTGAAGCTCGAGGAGGTTATGTAATTCGCCCAGAGTCACATGGCTGGCAAGTCGTGGGTCCCAGTTTTGATTAACAGTACTCATGATGGGATAGAATTGACTCCTGTTTTTATAGTTTAGAGGTTGCCGAATCCTTTGACCATCCAAGCTGCCTTTGATAATACCCTTCAAAAGGAATGTTATATTTGTATCTGTCAGCAGGACGCAGAAGTGTGTGGGATAATGGATCCTTCTGCAAAGTGGAAAAAAGTTGAGCTTTACTAAGTAGTGATATATAACTAAATGCAAATACAGAGTTGTTAAAATTGAACTTAGGTCATGAAAGACTTCAAGGTGTATTTAAGTTGTTGACCAAGAGCCAGTGTTAAGTTATTTGCAGAACCACGTAAACGGCTGAAACAACACGGGTTTGAACTGCACGGGTCCACGCATATGTGGAGTTTTGTCAGTGAATACTGCAAATGCATTTTCTCTTCCTTAAAATTTTCTTAACAACATTTTCTCTAGCTTTATTGTAAGAATACAGTATAATATATATATGACATACAAAATATGTGTTAATTGACTCTTTATGTTATCGGCAAGCTATTAGTAGTTAAGTTTTGGGGGTGTCAAAAGTCAGAGACGGATTTTCGACTGTGCAGGGTGCATTAAGGATCAACTGCACGCAGGAAAGTGAACACTAAGAAATATTTTGAGCGAGGTAGTCCTGAGTGCTAAATACGTTAGGGAACGTGTATCATAATTTTCTGTTTGTAGCTGTTAACAAGCTCCCTCCAGTTTTCACTCCAAGAGGAAGTGCTGGGCAGCAGGGCAGTCAGTCGCTTGCCTGTTCAAGGAATTCTAGGTAATTAGCGTGTCAGCAGGGAGTGCTGAAGCTCCCTGCCTGTGGGTGTGTGGGGACATCCGAACATGCCTTCCTGAGTCAGTGCAGAGGCATGTGACTCAGGACCCTCCCTTCGCGTTCTCTCTGCACTGCTCAGGAGCTCGGAGCTCTGGGCCTGCATTCCTAGCATCAGGCTGAGCTCATCTTCCTGTAATTACTTATCTGCCTGACACCTGGTGAGCGCTTCTGGGTGTGTGAGCCAAGTGCTGGGCTTAGCTGTCTCTCTGGCTCCAGCATGGTGTCTGGCATTGGATAAATGCTCCATAAATGTAAGAAGTACCTCAGGCTCCTCTGTTTTAATTGGGGTGTAGCCCAGTGTCATTTGTTAATTCTGTAGTCTAGCCAGTCCAGTACTTTAGTAAATAATTGTGATGTTAAAAGTGACTTTAAATCATCCTGCTAATAGTTTCGCTAATGCAGAATTTCTTTTCTAGCCTTTCAAAGTATGAAAGAATCATAATTGAACTTGATAAGAAGCGCAGCCGAGGTTTTCTCTCTCATAGTCTGTATTTATTTTATTGTGTACTTCTGTGTGTTGTATAACTTGAAAAGAATGATGACGTGTCATTTCTTAACAGGGAACCATTGATGGGGCAGTATGGCGTTGTCGGTTGTGCACTGAAGCAAGCGGAAAACAAGGTCTCAGGAAGGCCCCTTGAGTGAGGAAAGCTGCAGGTAGTTCCAGGGTGACCGCTTTTCCCTGGCGACGAGCAAGCACTGCCTAAAGCGTAGTGAGTGTGTGTGGCTGCACTGTTGCTCCTTTTATCTGCTGACCGTGCCCTGGGTCCTAAGTGCGAAGTGCCCCACAGCCGAGAAGTAAAAAGTAAATGCTCAGTGGTGGGGCGGCAAGGACAGAGCCGTGCTGGGCCCCTCTCCTGCGCAGGCGCGCCGGGGGACCGCTGTGGAGTGGGGCCGCGGGCCGAGGCTGCATTCAGCAGGCGGTCGGTCAGCTGCGCAGGACTCGCCCTCAGCGTGCGGCGTGCATCCTCGCTTACTTCACTCCAGTGCTGTCTTCTAACTGCTGGACGTGGAGTTGCCCTAGAACCTCCTCGCTCCGTTCCTTCATTTCTTTTTTTTTTTTAGATATATTTGATGTTATAATTCTGGGCAAGCATTCTGTTTTTGTAAAAGTGTCTGAATCTATATCTTAATGTGGTCGAAATGAATCCTTCAAAAGCAGTGGGTACTCTGGATAAATTTTTAGGGGCCCAAATCTGAGTGGTAGCTCCACAGATAAGTCATGGAAAGGTGTAGATCAAACTTTTGTGTTTGTTGTCCTATATGCAAAATGCTCCCTGACTGATGAGAAAGTTGCGAAGGCTCCCATGGATACTATGAGGACAAGTTAAATAAAGTTCTTTGGCTGCTTTGAGCTTCAGAAGCACAAAGATCACCTAAAATCTAGTTCTGAGTTGACCACCCTCAGAAGATCCAGACCTTCCATATGGCATTATCGTCCTAATAACTATGTTTTTAAAAAAACTGACATGCAGCCACAAACCTACAGTGTTTTTAAGGTGTCAAGGATACGCCAACGATAATTTTAAAATGCCAAAGTCTCCCACTTTTAACTGGGAATGAAAGTTCAGTTAATTTTAATATGATTGATTTTTCTGTACAGAATACACCGTGTTCATTTTCCTTTTCTCACAGACATTCGTTCGTTCTTCAATTTTTGCAAGCAAAATAAATTTGAAACAGTAACTGTGGTCAATGCTGAGCTGCCAACTGAATAAAAGAAAAACCAATCCCCCCCACCATCCTCCCCCGCCCCGTGCCCCACTCCCTCACCCCACTTCCTCTGGCCGCCTCAGTCTGTTCAAACAACGACTGAGCGTTACCCTTGGGACAGGGCGGTGCCGGGCACCAGAGATGCCAAAGGTGGCGGGGGACACGGCTGAGTTGGGGGTAGCAGAAGTGGGGTGGGGAGCAGGGGCACAGGGTACCAGGGCAGGAAAAGCTTCCTGTGGGAGGTCAGCTCGCTGCAGCTTGCGGATTGAAGGTAGTCCTCTGCATGTGCCCTGTCACCCCCGCGTCCCTGGACTGAGCAGGCAGCAGCAGCTGGCCCGTGCCTTCACGCCACTGCCCATGAGGGGGCTGGGCAGCTCTCCCTTAGGGTCCCTCGTCTGAGGCTGTGCCAGTTCTCAGAGCCCCGAGGAGCGAGCTCTCCGGCTGAGACAGACCTCTAGGAAAACTGCCCAGGGACTCTCCTGACGATCAGTCTGTGCGTCGTGGACGGAGAGCTCCCGACAGTGTCTTTAAGGGGGTCCTGGTCGTTAATAGGAGCTGTTTTGAGGCGCTCTCTTCCCCAGCACCAGAGGCTCGTGATGTGGGGAAAGGAGGGGGCAGAAGGTGCTCCCGTTGCCCAGGAGCTTGTGTTCTAGGTTAAGTACAAAATGCGGAAACATGAAATCATTTGAAGCCAGGCGTGAGTGTGTGCAAAGGCGATGGCGGGAATGGAATCTCAGACGGGTGTGCGAGGCACTGGGCTGTTAGAGGAGGGTGCCTGCATCTTTATTTGGATTAAGGTGTCATATGCTCTTTGCTGCCTCTGCTGTGAGGGTGAAGACCACTCTCGGCGGTCGGACTGTCACTCTGCTATGGTGAAGGGCCCTGGGGCACCCACAGAGGGACTTCACTCGTGGCAGTGTAGACCTCAGTCTCCCTGGAGAGAAAAAGAAGAGGCTCGGGTTGACAAATGGTGGGGAAGTCGAAAGGAACAGGCTACTGCTCGCACCGTCTGCAGCCGTGCCCAGAGCATGGTCAAGGGCGTTCCCCCGGCTTCCGTTTCAGGGTGAGGTCCCTGTACGCTCACTTCCCCGTCGGCGTCGTTATTCAGGACGATGGCTCTCTTGTTGAAATCTGAAATTTCTTAGGCGAGAAACACATCTGCAGGGTTTAGATGAGGTCAGGTGTTGTTTGTTCCATGTCTCACCCAGAAAGATGAGTTCATTCTTGAAGGAAACAACATTGGGCATGTATCAAATTCAGCTGCTTCGATGCAACAAGCCACAACAGTTAAAAACAAGGATATCAGAAAATTTTGGGATGGTATCTATGTTTCTGAAAAATGAACAGTTCAGCAGGCCGATGAATAAGATCTAAGTTGTCCGGCTACAGATGTCGGCTGATTCCTCAGAGTTATTTGTGATATTTTAAAGATGCAATAAAAGTCGTGTATTGAAAGAACAGTTGTCACATAGGTTCATTCAACAGGAATGGGAAATATGGTATGCCATGATCCTCGAGGTAGATTATTATCTTGGGCGGCGAATATTTGTGCTGTAGGATATTGCACTTAGGAATGGGCATGTTGTATTTGCTTAGCATTTAACGAGATAGAATCCAACGTATCAAAATATTAAAACCAGAAGGATCCTTGGAAACTGTGTAGGCCAACTTAGGGATTTTACAGAGCAGGATGCCGAGAACCCTCCGATCTTAACTGCCCTGAGAACTGAAGAGGAGCATCTAGAAAATAAATACAGTAGATTAAATGTAAATGATGAAAGCACACATCTGGTCGACAAGATTATTGTAATATTTAAAGCAAATTTTTCATCAGAATAGCCAAGTTAACTATGTCAATAATTGGATTTCCTTTTAGCAATTTTGGTGGAGGTTTAGCAGTAGGTCGATGCTCAAGAAATAAAAGATCATTTTTTTAAGGCCATAACATCACTGATGTTGAGAGCACGTTTCATTTCAATTTGTAGTCTTTAGAGTTGGGTGGTGATAGGAAGTCCTCTGGTTCTGATTCAGTCAGCTCCCTAGTTAGATCAGTGGGCTGTCAGGCCTCTGCCCTAAGCCTTCCCAGCGTTCCGGGCTCCTTTGGGAGACAGCACCTCTATGGATAGGCAGCACTCCTCGACAGAAAGTCCTCTTTCATAGTAAACGTCGGGCTGCTTATAATCTGTCCTTTTGTCTCCTAATTCTGTGCCAAGATTTTTTTTCTGGTTTTCTCAGAATATTTTTCATAGTTCATTTTAGACAGTCAAAAGTTATAGACTAGAAAATTTTAATTTAAAAAATGTGAGCATTTCCCACAAATACAGTAGTTTTCTCAGCATGAACAATAGGATCATCAGATGATGATTTGATACTTCATTTTTTAAGTAGGAGATCACACTGGACTGGGATCGGAAGTTCCTGGTTCCTGGCCCCTACTCTGCCTCTTGCCGTTTGGGTACTTGGTGCCAGGTAACCTCTCTGAACCTCTGTTCCTCTTCCATAGAGCGAAGGTGATAGTGCCTGCTCCAGGGTCCAGGCCATGGGGTCCTTTTGAGAATCGGATCCTTTTGTAGTCTGTTTCTTTACAGGTGTAGGAGGTTAGCTCCCTTGTGTTAGAATGGGACATTTTGAATCATAAATATGATGACTTTGAAAGTCTTGAAACCCCAGGAATATGGTGGCTTAACAGTTTATGATTTTCTATATTTATTTTAGAGACAAGGAAGAGATTTTAAATTCAAGAATAAATAAAACGTACGCATTATCGTGTGGAAGCTAACATATTTCTTGGCTTAAACTAACACTATATACCTCTTAGTTTGAGTTGGGTTCCTCACTGCAAATTAGAATCTAATCAAAATGCAAAGGGGGGAGTATCATTTGCTAATTATTTATGAGCTTAGTGCTTCTTACTCAGAATACTTTATTTTCTATTTTGAGGTTACTTGATTCTACTCTTGGTTTATTTAGAGATGTACTGGCACCAAAGTTCTCTTGTTTGCTTCGTTTTCAGAGAATCCCTTTCTAGACTCGGAAATATCCTTCCTGGTCCTGGAACCCTTCAGTAGTGGGTGGGCAGAAGTGGGTGTGAGAGTGACGTCTCCGCACGGCGCGGTGTTGGGGGAACGAGTTGGGGGGCGCAGACAAGAGGAGCGCTGCTCCCCGCGCTGCACTGGATGAGGAAACCGAGGCCCGCGGGAGTGGAGCGCTCTCCCTGCCGCGGAAACGGCGGGCGGGCGCCTTCGCCTCTCTTCCTTCCCCTTACTTTTTCAAGTCAAGCAGTGAGTCCATTTTTCACAACATATTCTTTGTCTGTCTTGCCAAACGGAAATGTATTTCTGAGAAATTAATGCCAAGGTATGCAATGGAATTGTTTCACAATTATGGATTTGGGGGGGGGAGAAATAAATATAAGTAAAAAGAAATAGTAACACAGTGTTTTAATTGAAATTGGTGCACATAACACTGTTTTGAGCTTTTCGAATATGTGTGTAAATCATGTTTTACAAGAAACATCGAGTATATGGTAGCCAGTGGTTCTTAAAACTCATTTCTGTTTTTGATAAAACTGTTACATTTTCCTTTAATATCGTTTGAAATTTCAAAGGAAATGGCTAAAAATTTATTGAAGTATGTGTATTATATTTCAATAACAAGTTTTTAAAAAGCAAATCAAGCAATTATACTTAATATACTTTTTCAAATCCCATATGTCCTTCCCACTCTGCCCTCAAGTCTTAGATTCCGACATGTCCTCCTGTCCCTCTTTGAGATGCTCTGCCTGACACATTATCTTACGCGTGGATACTAACCGAACTATAAGCTGAAGCTCAGATAGAATTCCCTTAATATCCTCGTGTATAAAGCGTATCACGGTGTTCGATGTCAAGATCTTTAGCCTTCCTATTAGAAGACACTATTGGACCTGACTTGATACTTATGAAATTTACACCAGGGGAACAGGTACTATATTTCCTTTGTTTATATCAGGAGTACAAGGATTAACTAAGAAAAGCTGGGACTTGAATTCACAGGTGCCAGGTATTCCCACATGGTAGTGTTCGCTGTTCTAACAGGCATAGAGTTGTCTCACTGTGCTTTTATTAGCATTTCCTAATGTCTGATGATGTTGAGCATCTTTTCACGTTCTTTTTTTTATCTGTATATCTTTGGTGAAGGATTTGTTCACATCCACCTTTTAGAACAAAATGGGAAAATGGGTTGTTTTTATTTTTAAGTTCTAAGAGTCAGAGCCAAACCAGTCCACTACGTGCATTACATTAGCTTGATGTGTCTTTTAAGCATTCAATCTGTAGGTTCCTTGTCTTCTTTATTGTTTTCCTTGCATTAGGAAAACCCAGAACATGAGAACGTCTATAGGAAAAATGGATTTTCCTAATTTTATCCCCAGGATGTTATATAATATGTTTTTCTGTCTTCTATAATTTTTGTACACTAGTTTTTGGATCTAGAGACTCCACGCTTGATTTTTTTGGTATTGTTTTGGTACTCTTTAATGGTTAGCATTGTGCACTTCTGTCAGGAGGTATATCTGATCGTCTGTCTCTTTTTGTGATGTTAAAATTGATCAGTTAGTTAGGGCTCATCAGTTTGATCCGTTCATACTACAGTCCTGCAGCCTTTCACCAAATGATTTTAGCAGACATTGAAAACCTTTGCCTAGAGCCATTGTTACATTAGTAATTGCAAAATGTTGATATTTTAATTTTGTCATTCCTCCTTCTTTTAGTAACTGGAGTACTTATACCAAGAGAAACTGCCGCATCAATTATTTGATCGTTATATGGTACTGTTTGTAAATAATGGCTGGACAAATGTGGCCTTTCTTTTTTCCCCTTTGCTTACCAGTTTTTAGAGTCATACGTTCTATGCCATTCTTCAAAGGTTAATAGTGAAGGTTTCATTTTTTTAGGATCATCGTGAACTCATGGATATTGGCACACATGAATTTTAGCATATTCATCTCAGTGCTTTGCACTAATTCTTTTTGATGCTCCAATTGTCCCACCCTTGGTCAGTGGAAGCCCCTTCTATTTGCTTCTGGAGGCCTTTTGGTATCTGCCTTGCCTTCTGGCATAACAAGATGTCTCAGGCTCATCTTAGAACAATGCTGTTTATTTTCTATCAAAAGCTATGTGTACCCACCCTAGTAGCAGTGAACACTCCTAGATCTTGGTTTTTTGGATCTAGCACCCATATCTTGGTTTTTCATACCATTTTCCTTTGAAAAGAATCAGGACTCTATAGAGAAATGTCTGATTCAAGGACTAGAGCAGGAAACATACATGATGAATCTGGAGCATCTCATAGTGTCGGAAATTAAGATAGTGCTACAAAAGAAATACAGTGAATGTGTGTGTGTGGTGGTGGCGGGGGAGGGGGTGTGTGTCAAAGGGACACCAGGAGCCAGCTGAAAGAGCTCCCAGTGGCCAAAGTTGGAACAACTTGAACAACAAAATAACTGAAGTAGTATTGGGTTCTACCCCAAACTATGACGTAAATACCCACGTGTCCATACTCATAAAACAGGTACATAAACGGAGGAGGACGGGCGAACAGCACTGGCCGGGGAGTTACAAGCGATGTGTGTAGATCCTCCTGCCCCCCCGGAGGTGGGCATAGTGTCCGCTCCTTAGGTGTGGGCTGTTCTCGGTACCTGCCCTCCAGGGTGCAGTGTGGAAAGGGGGAAGGAGGGGTCACTTGGCAGCGAAGAAACCTGACAGATGCCACTTCAGCCGGGTGAATTGAGTCACCTCTAAGCTGGCTAAGGCCAGTAACTGCTGTCTACACCACGAGCATTTATCTAAGCGTAGGTGGGAAGTGATGATGGAAAAACACGCTTTATCACGGTAAGGTGCGTTGTGACCTCAATGAATAGTGTTTGTGATTGAAAATACTTTACAGTAAAATTTTTATTCAGAAGATGGCTTCTGAGATAGAATGGAAGAGGGTGGAAGTCGGAATCACAGGGAGTATTATCTCACTGGATTTTGAGCTGTGCACAATACTGTGGCTCTAAATGGTCAGGAGATGAAGCTATTAACTGTTGAGTTTCCTACAGACTGTATTTCTAACGTAGTTATTCAGAACATTTTATATTTTGCTGTGGTGAGAGACTCCTGCTGCCACTTAGCAGATAGGAAGGCGAAGAATGGTAATTTTGCAATCATGTCAGAAGACTTGGTAGAGTGCTTTTTTCCTAACTCAGCCTTGCCTGATAATATAAACTATTCGGTAAGAAGCTTTAGAAAACATCAGGAAAGGGTGCACAGCTGTAGTTTCTGTGCCCTGCAGAGGCTGGGACTAGGAAGGTTACCCCCCAGCACGTCCGGGTTCAGAAGCTGTTGGAGGCTCCGTGGTCCCTGGGGTCCAGGGCTCTGGCCATAGACCTTAGATTTCCGAATTCCTTTCTTGTCTCTGGACCATTTCCTTCCAGAAGTTCTTATCAACCATCTGAATAGAATGAGTGAATGAGGACTGAATTTGCGAACATTTAAATGAGAAACAAGTTGGATTATGTGGAAATAAAAGCTAAAGTTTTCCCCAAATATAGTCAGCATTCCAGAGGGCTCAAGAAGAGACACTCGTAGGACTCAATAGTAAAAAATGGGGGTAAAAGGCCCAAATAGACATTTCTACAAAAAAGATAAACAAATGCCAAAAAAAAAAAAAAAGCAACACTTGAAAAGATACTCAGCACCATTAGCCGTCAGGGAAATCAAAACCACTTCACACCCACTAGGGTGGATAGAATCAAAAAGACATGATAGCAAGTGCTGGTGAGGATGTAGAGAAATTGGAACCTTCATACATTGCTGCTAGGAATGTGAATTGGCGCAGTCACTTTGGAAAACAATCCGGCAGCCCCTTAAAAAGTTAAACATGGAATTACCATTCGACCCAGAAACTCTACCCATAGGCATATACCCAAGAAAATGAAAACCCATGTCATGTCACACAAAAACTTGTACACAAATGTTCATAGCAGTGATATTTATAATAGCCAGAAGAAGGAAACAACCCAGATGTTTATCAACTGAATGTATTAACCAAATGTGGTGCATCCGTACGATGGAACGTTATTTGCCCACATAAAGGAAGGAAGTACTGATACTGATACACACTATGTGGATAAGTCTTGAAAGCATGCTGAGTGAAAGAAGCCAGGCACAAAAGGCCACATATTGTGTGATTTCATTTATGTGAAATACACAGAAAAGGCAAATCCATAGAGACAGAAAGATTAGAGATTGCCTAGGGTTCAAGGGAATGTTGGGGATTGACGAAGGTGTTCTAAGAGTTATGTGATGGTTGCAGAGCTCTGTGAACAGGCAGCCTACAAACCATTGAATTATGCCCTTTCAATGGGTGAATGTGAATTCTGTCTCAGTAAAGCTGTTACCACCCCTCCCCACCCCCCAAAATAACCTCTTTCGAACCAATTCTAACATCTTACCATAGAGAGAGAATAGTTCTCCAGAGATGTGGTTAATTGTCCCTTCACGAACCGTTCAGTTTAGAAAGGCCCGTGGGGTATGCCTGCTCTGTGCCTGGCATAGTGCTGGGCCTGGGAACAGAAGAGTGGAAAAGTCGGGCTGGTGAGGGACACAGACATTTGGGGGAGTCAGTGCAGGGCCTGAGCGCATGTGCCACAACTGGAAAGAGCCTGCCGTGGTAATGGACTGTCAGGGAAGCCTTCATCACCAGGTGCCAGGGGACAGATGAGTGTTCCAGGCAGAGGGTGGCAGGAACTATGGGGGGGGGTCGATTTTTAAGGTACAGAGTTGGATGAATGGGGTGCAAGTGGCAGGAGGTGGGTCTGGAAAGAGGGACAAACTTTCGAACCATTTATCTTATTTTGCAGAGGAGGAAACCACACACGCAAACGCCGTGCTGGACTGGCCTCACGTCCTGGCAGTTCTAGGTCACGAATAAGCATTTCGGAGCTCTCACCGACCGAACATGTGCCGTGTGCCTGGCACTGTAAGGCCCTTTCCCACGCCCCTCACGATGAGTCTAGTGGGATGCACTGCCGTCACCCCACCGGCAGACGGGGACGGGGCACCAAGCGGGTCAGCAGGTTGCCCGCAGCCACTGCTGCTGGGAGTGCCGAGGGCAGGGCAGGACCCGGGTCCAGAGCCCAGTCCCGCCGCTTCGTAGGCCCTTCCTGCTGGCGGGCACTGTCTGGAAACCGCTGTTCGCACTGAAGTTCTTCCAGCCTCTACTTTAAGATGCTCTTGGCTCTTTGTTTAAATGACTAAATGTATCTAAAATTAGGCTGGCCCCCATCCTTGTTTTCCTCGTGCAGTTGAATTATTGCTGTTTCACTTAATAAATTACAGAATAGGAAGAACTGAGTGGTAATAGTTGTTTGCAGGGATTTATTACTTGATCTATTGGTATTTAGCATTCATTTGAGTTACATTTAGGTTGAGGGAAGTATTCCTGAATATCGGTGATACTGGTTGTTTAATGAGGTGGGTTCCTATAGCTTTTTATAAAATATAAATGATATTCATATATATCAACATCATTTGAAGAGTTCTTGCCTGAAAAGAGTTCATCTTTTGCACCATCCTTGAGTTGGGTTAACTGACTGTTTTATTCTCCCAAAAATAGTTCTAGGTGCCAGGAGTGAAGTGACGTATTTAGGGCATTAGAATACAGCCCGTTCAACTTCCAGCAGACCTGCCCTATATTTTTAGTGTAGATTTCTGTACTTTTAATAGTCCTCAATAAATATTTATTGATAACGATAACTGTGAAACGTTAGAAAAGGGTAACAGGCTAGCTTTTTTTTTTGAATAATCAAAGACCCAGGTCAAAGCTTAGCTTATCCTCTGTCTTTATAGTAAAACATGCACTTCAGCTAACACCCTAAATGCTGAGGTTCTTTTGTGCCCAGTGTAAACCCGAGCCCCTTTTTTCTTTAAAAGGGAAGGAAAGTCCTGCCTTAGAATGCCTGCACAGATGCTTAGCACCCTGCCACATAATCTGGGCGACTGAGAACCCAGCTGGCCGGCTGCTTGGTAATTCCTCAGCACTCTGGCATGTCCCAGCATCGCCAGGCAGTCTGGAAGGACTCGGAGAACAGGAAATAAGCCGCTGCGAGATAAGGCAGCAGCTCCGAGCTGCAGACAGGGAGGAAATGAGACTGCTAATCCAGGGTGACAGCACTGGCGGCTTGACTTTATTTTTAAACTGAGAATCGTTGGAAAGGTTTCTTTCTCTAATTTTGGGGAGCTACCCACCTATTCAGTTGTACGTGTTAGAACTCACAGCAAAGAAGTGTGGGAGTGGGGACTGCGCTTCCCTATAGTGCTGCATCTCAACTGATCAGGAATCACGAAAGAAGAGATTGAGTCTGAACTTTCTGTTTATCCAACAACTGCCACCATGTTCTCTCAAGACCAAGACATCTTTAACGTTTGAAATAACGGTAAAATGCTTCTTGCCTCTGCCCTTTCACGTTCGTGTCATGCTGTGACTCTGCCGGCAGCTTTCATGGAGAATGGGGCTTGATTATTGATGTGAACTAAATACGCAGCCATACCTGGCAGTGGATGTTAAAGAAAAATGGTGAAAGTTTAGAAAATGTGACTGACCTCTGCGCCCCCAAATAAGACACCTTGTCATCAAATACTGTTTTATAAGGAAGGGCATAGTAGATGGATGTTCACTGTGCCATTGGTCATGTTCCGTCCTGTGGCAGCCATTCTGAGTTCATTAGTGATTGCGGGCTTTAGGGACCAAATTGTAGCCACGTGCACTTTTGCAGATTGCAGTGCTTGGGCCAAACCATAACTGGTCTGAAAGAAGGTGATGAAGTTGGCTTTTATTGACCATTTGGAAATTTTAAATTTTATGATATATTACATGCATTTAAAGACTTTCATCGTAGTATTGATTTTACTGTTTTAAAAAATTAGATCAGTAATTTAAATAGAGAATTTAAAAACCAAGACTTAAAAAAAAAATCTGGACTAGTTCCTCACCCCCATCCACCGGTGTCGAGGGTCCTCTCTGACTGCAGAGGGAGCACTAGATTATGTCCGTTTAGTGAACTGAACTCTATGGGGACAAAGATGTCATAATGTCTGTCCTTAACACCTACTAATCTGTCATAGGCAGGCATCACCATTAGCAGTTATTAAAATGCCTTTGGGAGTTGAAAATAACCTGCTTGAAATAGTTTCAATAACATTTTATAGTTCAGATGTAACTGAATAATGATCATAACTTCTAATTATACGTTACCTTTTGGCACAATACATTTAAAATTACGGAGTGTCAGAATTCAAAGATGAGCGTGCCTCTGTCCCTTCCTCAGGCAGCGCGGCTTGGGACAGTGCACGTTCACTGGTAGTTCCAGTGGGAGGTGTCAGCGCTGCACCTGCAGGTCTGTGACAGTGAGGCAGGAGGTCTCAGCAGAGGGACAGAGCTGGATGGGGCTGCTGGGAATGGTCTGTGTCCGGATCTGTGGGAGTTGCCTTTGGCGTGGGAGCCATCAAAATAGGTTAGACTTATTTGACTCATGATTGCCATATCTCAGGATTGCAACCTCACAGCTCTCTTTGATGTGTGCAGAGTTTTAAAAAAGATTTACAGTATACTTACATTTTAAGTGGGTCATAATTTCCTCTAGGAAAATTTGCAGATTCTATTATGCATCTTAAAACTAATGGTAATGCCACCAAGCGTGGCAGACCAAGGCTGGGGGCTGCTCCCCCTCTGGCGCCTTGAAAACAAACATAAAAACCTAAAATCAGACGTACCCATGGTACAACTCTGAGAAAGGACAGGGCATCTGCATTGGTCTATGTTTCGGACACAAATGGGCTTAAGGATAGGTCTTGGCATTTTGGAGGTCCTTAAAATTTGTCATTGGCCCCGCTTGCTATTTTAGAATACAGCGGACCCTTGAACAAGATGGATTTGAACTGCATAGGTCCACTTATATGTGGATTTTTTCAATAACTATACAGTCAGCCTTCTGTATCCCCTGGTTTTGCATCCATTAACTCAACCGGCCATGGATGTGAAGGGCGGACTGTATGCATTGATTGATCTGTGCCATTTCTTATAGGGACTTGAGCATCTGTGGGTTTTCATTTTCACGGGGGTCCTGAAACCGACCCACCATGGATACTGAGGGACGGCTGTAGTTAAGTTTTGGGGGAGTCAGAAGTTATAGGCAGATTTTTGACTGTACAGGGCGTCAGTGTCCCTAGTTCCCGTGTTGTTCAAGGGTCAGGTGTCAAAGTTAGGATATGGAGACCATTTACAAAGCTGCCACATGTTCACAAGGGTTATTGGTTTATGAGTCATGAAGTCCTAGGAAAAGACGGGATTCCAGTCCTCGAAAATTGAAGGTGTGCTCTTGCTGGTTGATGACAGTCCTGGCTTGACAGGTACACATCCGTATATGTCCACGTATCTGTGGATGTCCTGGCTCTTGGTTCACATTTTACCAAGAGCGGGGCCCGGTCCCCTCCAACTCCGTAATAGTCACAGGACCACACAGCATGAACCAATCAGGACAACCCGAATGACCCACTGAAAGAACGAATTCCACTAACCACCAACTCAGGGGACATTCAGCACAGCCAACATGGGGTGCTGGTTTTGTAGTTCCCGGGATCACTTCAAGCCCTGCGTCCTTACAGGTTTACTGGACGCTGTGACGACAGTCCTCGGGCATTTACCTCATCCCAAGCCACCTACTAGGGGGTCCACCTGTTAGATGAGGGAGTCATAGTTGAAAAAGGCGAAAGTGATTATCTGGTTCAGATTTTTTTCACATTTAAAAATTGCTTTTGAAAAAAAAAAATTAAAAAATTAAATTAAAAAAAAAAAGCCAGACATAAAAGATGAAAACAAACAAACAAACAAATAAATAAAATTGGAAAAAAAATTGCTTTTGTAGTCACACATTTTGAAACTTATAATTTCTTTGTCCTCTGTGATAAAGTCTAAACATCTTAGATATTTTAAGTGTTTGTTTTCCAAGTTGGCCATGTTTAGATACTGAACTATTTGGAAATAAAGAGTCTAGAAAAGAGATAGAAAATTTCACTTTGGGAGGAAAACGAAATAAATAGTCCCCGCCTTTTCCTTTTTCTGTGTTAAATAAATAACACCCTGATTCAAATACACAGCAGATTCTGTGAAATTTGTTTTCCCAGCGTACAGGACTGTCAGATGAGAGATCCTTGCACTCGTGAGAGGCAAGGCAGGGTACAGATGGGCTCGGGGCTTTCTCTGTGTATATAGCAGTGGCATTTTCACGTTACGGTTTACCATTTGCTCAGATGTCCTCTGCTTGTGAGTCTGGTTCCCTGTGACGCTGCCATGTGTGGGCCGTGCTCTGGCCACCGCGCCCCACTAATCCCCACTCCCTCCGCTGGTATTTTCCTTGACCATGCCTTCCGTTTGGTTCTGAAGTTTGATCTCTTTGTAGGCATAAGCCTAGCCCACTGGCTTATTCCCTGCGGTAAATATCTTCTTGGCTGTGTTCAGGTCGTGCTGGTGAGATGGAACGAGCCATACCAGAAGCTGGCCACGTGTGACGCGGACGGAGGGATATTCGTGTGGATTCAGTACGAGGGAAGATGGTCCGTGGAACTGGTCAACGACCGAGGGGCTCAGGTGAGTGGGCGGAAAGTCTGCCGGAGACAACGCAGACCGCGTGTTCCGGGCAAATGAAGACTCCCCAGTAGGGGGAGTAGAAATAAGTGAAACCAGAACCCTGCTTGTCTTTCCTCGTGAGTGTATCACTAGATAAAAAGAGAAAGATCACACTCCCTTCTCTTCGACTGTGCTGCTGTTGCGAGAACTCTCCGAGTTTTAAGCTTTAATTAAATCTGTGGAATCATTTTTTATCATTCAGTGTTGTGATTGCTTGTTAAATTTGGATCCTCTGAAGTGCTTCTGGCACATCCCTTTCTCGCTCCCTTTCAAAAGGTATTTTCCCTGTGTCGCAGGCTTTCGCTGTGTCGCACACGGGGACTCCACGTGGCTGTTTCTCTCAACCTACTCACCATGCAGAGTTTTTGACACTTTCTTCTGTCAGGTTTCAGTTAGCATGGCCCCCTGTTGTCACCTCCCCAGCTCTTCCTTTCCGGTACAAACCTGTCTCCACTCCCAGGAAAACAGATGCTCCTGGGACGCCCCGCTGAGCTGAGCTCACCCGTTCTTCCGGCTCGTGGGCCAGCTCTGCTCTTCCTCCTGCCTGAGGGGGCGCTGCTTGGAGCATCTCTGCTCCCGGGCTTAAGGACACGTGTCCCATCCCAGGGGTTTAACAGAGCTGTGGCTTCAGAACCCAGTCCTTGAGACCTTTACCGATGAGGGGTTTCTTAGACCGTTTTACTTTCCAAGGATGATTTGCCCGCGGCTGCCTCTATACATTTCTAAGGAAAGGATCTCACCCTCTCCTCTCCCATCTGTTGCTGAAATAAGCTCTGAGCTCCCCAAGTTTGAAAGATACAGACAGTGAAGTGACATGAAATTGCAAGGAATGGAGATATTATTAGCAGACCAAGGATCTTTGTGAGATGTCACCACAGAAGACAGAGCTACCTCTGGGTAAAAACAGAATTTTCTTTCTTTGTGAGTTATTTATTTTGGGGGCAGCATAAATGTTGACTGACTCTGAAAAGGTCTCATCCGTTTCCTGTGTGTGTACCTCCATAGAATGAGAAAGGAAGAGGTGGACCCTGCCCTCTGACTACTGATTAGCCTCCTAAATAGAGCTGCAGGTGTGGGAGTCTCCACGACCTTGAGAAGCTCATGGCCCCTGGGAGCTCTGGAGTCAGGCCACACAGGCCAAGAATCTCACTGTCTGGCTTCTTAATGGGGCATGCTTCTCTGTGCCTCAGTTTGCTCATCTTCAAATATGGAAAGTGCTTATAGCACTGTCTGCACACAGCAGTTGTCTCCACATGTTGTCATAATGTCTGTGGAATTACGAGGTGCGAATACCTCAGAGCCCCCGAGCACGGTGCCCGCCCGCCTGCCCGGAAATAGTCGCCATGATGTCATCACCAAAGACTGGCTTCCGTCTCGAGGCAGCAGCTCTCCCTGGCTTTCTGTAAAGTAGAGACTTCTCTGAGTTTACCATTTAGGGTCTCTAAAGTGCTGAAATTCTCCTGTCCACCAAGCGTGAACTCTTTTCTTCAGAAACGCATAGTGGTCAGGTGAGACATGTCTTCAGTTGCGTGGCAAGAGGTGTTTAAAGCCACTCAGAGAAAGAAGGTGAAGGGGAGCTGGGGATGTGACTCAGTGCTTGGCTTTTCCGTCTGTTATCTCTCTGAAGATACAGGAATCCTGTTCGGAAGATGATATTCTCAGTTAATGGGATAAAAAGCAGGTCAGGGAGGTTTGGTAACTTGCCCAAGAAAGTTCATAGGTGTGAAAGCCAGAATTTGAACCAGGTTTGTGTCTAAAAATTAACCCTAAGTGAATCATAGACATAAATGTCAAAGCTAAACTTCTGGAAACCTTAGATTTTCAATGCTGGGTCAGGTAAAAATTCCATGGATTAGACACAAGACGCATGAACTGTAACAGAAAAGAATTGATACTGGACTTCCTCAAAATGTAAGACTTTCACTCTTTGAAAGATACCATTAAGAAAATGAAATGGCAAGTCACAGAGTGGAAGAAATTATTTGCAGCACACGTATCTGATAAAGGATTGTATCTAGAGTTTTTAGAACAATAAGAAGGCTGACTTCTCGATACATATGAATAGGTGACTATGAATACATGTATATGAATAGGTAAAGGATTTGAGCATAGCTGTCCCAAAAGATGACGTGCAGATGATCAATAAGCACGTGAAATCATGCTCAACATACTAGTCATGGGAGAGATGCAAATTAAAAGCACCAGGTCACATTACTACATATCTGCTAGAATAGCTAAAACAGAAAAGGCCGACACCACCAAGTGCTGGTAGGATGTGGACCTCTTAGTGCTCGCATATCCTGCTCGTGGGAGTGGACAATGGTATAACTGCTTCGGAAAACAGTTTGGTCATTTCTTACTCAGTTAAATATACGCTTACCATATGACCCAGCAACTGATTCCAGTCCTGAGTATTTACTCAGAAGGAAGGCAGCCATGTACAGAAGGTCTTGCACGTGAATGTTTATAGCAATTTTATAATAGCCAACTACTAGAAACAACCTAAGTGTCCAGCAATTTGGGTCGATAAATAAATCGTGTATTTATACAATGAAATATTACTCATCTATAAAAAGGAATGCATACAAAATATCAAAATACTCTCACAACCATTATACTGAGTAAAAGCAGCCATGCACAAAAGTAAACATACTATATGATTCTATTCATGTGAAATTCTGGGACAAGCAACGAGTGACAGACATCAAGTCACTGGTTACCTCGGACCAAGAGTGAGGGTAGGAAGTTGACTGCCGAGGGAAGCTTTCATTATTGTATGCAAATTATACTTCAGTAAAGTTGAATTTTAAAAGGATAATAATACAGCCAACAATTACTTGACAATAATTTTGAAAACTTACCTGAACTGGAAAAATTCCTAAAAAAAATTTTAATAGAATTGACTCAAGAAGAAATAAAAAGCTTGAAAGCTTGACTGGTGCCACAACTATGACATAAATTGAAACAGTGGTTTAAAATCTTCCCATAAAACAATACAGAGCCAGACAGTTTCACAAGCCTGTTCTACCAAAGTTTCAAGCAACAGGTCATCCCAGTTTATACAGATTCTTCCAGGTAGTGGGAAAAAATTCATCTGAGAGGTCAACATAACCCTGAGAAATCCAGACAGAGACATTACAAAATAGGAAATCATAGGTCTCTTTTACTCATGAATACAGATGTAGAAGTTTTAAAGATGTTAGCAAATCAACTTCAACTGTGTGTGTAAAAGACAATACTTCACTTCCAGGTTGGGCTACTTCTAGGTATGCAAGGACAGTATAATGGAAATTCATAGAAGTAATTCACTACACTATTAAAAGAGAAAAAAGATATGATCATTTGAATAGATGTAATAAATGCATTTGAGAAAACTCAACACCCAAGTGTGTTTTCCAGTGAGAATTTTTTTTCATCTTTATCGAGGAAATATTATTAGTGAGACTGACGAGAAACAGAGCTTTACTATTTTGATAAGTGACCAAGAGACACTGATGAAGACTGTTAGTGTGAGGACGTAAGTGTGAGGACATAGAACAATGGCTAGAAGCAAGGTGGGCGGAGCCACACACTCTAAGATTATTCTCAACTCTGCCATTTGCCAGCTGTGTGCGACCGAGAAGTTACTTATCCCCTCTGTGCCTATTTTCTCTGTAAAATGAACATGATAATACCTCTCACAGATGGGTTTTACGAGGTGTGTTAGTGTGTGTAAAGCACTTAGCACTGCATGGACACATGCTTTCCAATATTGTCTTCTATATTGTATAATATTGTTATAATACACAAATATATTTTATTCTCTTTAAACGCATCTCGATCTTAAATGACCGTATCTAGTCTTTGTAAATGTGCTTTCCCTTTCAGATTACAAGTTGACCCCTTTTGTGTTTGTGTCTCAAAGGTGAGTGATTTCACGTGGAGCCACGATGGGACTCAAGCGCTAATTTCATATCGAGATGGGTTTGTCCTGGTCGGTTCTGTCAGTGGACAAAGACACTGGTCATCTGAGATCAACTTGGAAAGTCAGATCACATGTGGCATATGGACTCCCGATGACCAGCAGGTAATGCCTCTTGAATATGGCTGTGTGATATTAAAACCATGAAAGCTGAGGAGGAAATGAATTAAATACTGTCACACGGGGAAGAAGGGTGGGGACGGGAAGCTGGCTTCAAAGCCTCTTAAAGAGGCACAAAGGAAAAGAATAATGACAATACCCAGGTAAAAATTACAACAAAAATTTGAAGTAAATACTATGCTAACAAAATAATATTTCCTACCAATATGGTAAACAATGAATTAACGTTTTAATTGTAGAACATGTTTGTACACATTTAGTTTTAAATTTACATAGCCAATTGATAAATGGATAAAGGACATAATGATAATGTACAAAAAAAGGTCAACTAGTCAGTAATCATATGGTAGGAAAGTATTCATTCTCAGGGGGAATGTAAAATAGCATAATAAGGATATATTTTCACTTATTAGCAAAAAAGTGTAATAAGCCGATACAGATGATTTTCCTGATTACTGATGAGAGTACAATCAAATAAGCATTCTCATTCAGTGCTGGTAATAATGTATATTAGACCTTTGGATGTAGAGTTATGTCAGAAGTCTTAAAAATTAACATTCAATTTGACCTGGTAATATACTTTAGGAATTTATCTAAAAGAAAGGGACTAACAGTTGTTCATTAAAGCATTATTTATGATAGTAAAACTTGGCAAGGGTCTACTTGTCCAAAAAGAGAATGGCTAAGTAAACTGTGATGTAACCACTTAAAGCATTACACAGTAGTTCAGCCAGTTATAGATTGTGGTTACGAAGACGGTGTGATAATCTGGAAGAGCTCTCATGATGTAAAGGTAAGGGGAAAAGCCAGGATGTGAAGCGATGTATGTGGTACAAGGACCACATCACAGAGCAGCTGGAAGGACATGAATCAGAATGCCATGAGCAGGTTGTTATTTTATGGCGATGAGCCTCTCAGTCATTTTTAAAAACCTAATTTCAAAATTATCTTTAATGTGCCTGTTCTACTTTTATGATAAAGTAATATATAATAACCTAATAGAATTATATATTGGTAATTCATTTTTTAAATATAGGGTTGACTAGTTTAAAACCTTCGTAAATATATAAAACTTGTTTTTTCCAAGTACAGCAAAATCATAAAATGACAAAACATTTCATACCCGAGATTACAGTGTAGTATTGGTAAAAGCAAGTGTTATAATATGGAACCATAACTTTTATTTTTGAGTAACTTTTTTTTACCGAATTGCTTTCCTCTAGTCAATATGTTTCATGTTCCCATTATTTTCAAGTAAAAACGGCCAGTTTTTTTTCTCTTTCTTCTCAAAATTAGTATTATAAAAAGAGAATTATAAGAAGATATTCTTAACTCCCAATTTCTTCCCTCGCCCTCCCCCAAAAGCTTCCAATTATCCAGCAGCACGTGCATATCTGTATGAAGAAGCATTTGAATTTATGTATTATAACACTTCATTTTTGTAGGTTTTTGCCGCCCCTAGAGTCTCCTGCGGTCCATTAAGTGACCTTGCATGGCACTTAACTTCTCCCTGCGGTTTTTTTCTCTGTGACAAGGGAGTGAATTATTTCCTGCCTAATTCCCAGGGCTTTTGTAATGACCAAATGAGTGAACAGATGTGAAATCACTTAAAAATATTTAAGTGGATGTCGTGACTTCACATTTTCCCTCACCTAGAGTGATGGGACTCATGAAGCTCATGTCACAGTGTCCCTGATGAGCTGTTCCAGCCAGTGTCCCCAGCGTAGTGCACACCTGAAGCCTGACAGGCACCAGACCCAGAGATGCTGGGAACACAGTGCGTAAGACTTGGCATCTGCCTTTGAGGTGCAAGGGGCCCATTGAGGAGGCAGACCCAGGGCACCCTGTGCTGAATCCTGGAAAAGGTGCTGAGGCAGCAGGCAGCGTGGTGTCGTGGGCGTGGCAGTGGAGATGGGTGGCCGCTTCCAAGCCAGGCACTGGGACTTCACTCCTTAGGCCCGCCCACAAGACCAGGGAGCGGCGTTGGCAGGTGGTTGGGCTCCTGGCCCACAACCTCCGTCCCAGTGGTTGCCTTTACGAGTTCTATACTTAGGGCTAACAGGATTTTCAAGGAAAGTGCTCACTGTCTTTAAAAAAATAGGCCGTAGACATGCCGAGGGGCCTCGGAGGAACTTAATACTGAGAGAAGAGATTTGGCACACTTGTCAGTCAGGTTCGAATCAAGACATGGAAAAACAATATTTGCTTCCTCCGTCTCTGTCATGCTTTTGTGCTCTTTCTCGGTTTGTAAATTATTAATGAAAAAAGAATATGAAGACAGACTACTGTTTATAATGTAATGTTCTGAGCATTGCATGACAAGCATCTTCTGGGAGTTGCTGTTTAAAGCAGTACCTCCAGGTCTCAGGATATGGACTGCGAGAGACCACCGTGTCTCTTCCCATCTCCTGGACAACGTGCCCTTAGTGTAGAGGTCAACAGCCGCCAAGGTGAGCTGCTTCCTTATATTTTGAGATAGCTCCGATCATAATGGGACTTTAGACCACTTCCTGTTAACTTTTAAAAATACAAGCAGTACTGTTTTATAAGCATGGAGTTTGAAGTCTAGCTATTTTCTTATTTGTCATGGATTTTCTTCATTCTAGAGTGGTGATTTACATACCCTTTGGGGGTCATGGACTTTGAGTATCATGTGGAAATTGGGAACTCTTTCCTTGGAAAACTGTGCATATTATACATACATGATTATACATGTGACTTGACTTAGAATTTTGGGAGCTCATAGGTATCCATCCATGAATTCTCCCCTTCAAATCCTGATGTAGATAGTTTAGAGGTGACATTTGGGATAATCTTTCCCAACTTTTTATTATGCATGTGTTCAGACGTTTCAAAAAAATTGAGAGAATATACTTTCCTTAAATTTAACAGCTACTATTTTGCCATATTTGTGCTCTCTTCCTCTTCCCCTGCCCTCCCTCCTTCCCTACCTCTGTCTTCGCACACACACATCTTTTATAGTACTATTTTTGGAAGTGAGTTGTAGACATCCTGGCATATCACCCTTAAATACTTATCATGTCCTAAGAATAAGGTCATTCTACATTACCACACCTCAGAAATTATCAGTGATATTATCTGTATTCAGGCTATCTTTATATTTCTCTAATTATTATAAGAATTTGTTTTATAGACTTTATTTTTTCTCTTTTTGATATTTGGAACCAGGATCCATTTTTGTTCCTGTACAGCAATTGGTTGTTACATCTTTAGAAGAGTTTCCTCTTTTCGAAAAATTTTCATGACACTGCCTTTCTAATGAGTTCACTGTGACTACCTACCTTGTCGAATGTCTCACATTTTGTATTTATCTTATTGTTTACTCATACTATCCATTAACTTTTCCTCCTAGCACCTGTGTTTTCTGTAAATTGGAAGTTAGCTCTAAAATAAACAATTTTGGTAAGAATACTTTAGAGGTGACATCCTGTTCTTTATACTGAAACACATTAAAAGGTGTATAATGTCATGTTATCCCACTATGAGGGTTGCTAAGTTGGATGGACTTTGTGAAAACAAAATTATTTTTCACGGCATGTTCTTAATTTCATCTATATGTATAGCTAATTTTTTTTTAAGTGATATGTTTTATTTTGGGCTAAAATTTGTCTTCCATTAAATTGCAAGAAGGGCCTATGAGCATACCTGGAGTTTATAGAGTATGTGAGGACTCTAAGTCTTCTTGGCTTCCATAACAGAATTCCACAGGCTATGGGGCTTAAACAACAGATATTTATTTCTCACCATTCTGGAGGCTGGAAATTCAAGATCAGGGTGTTGGCAGGTTTGGTTTTTCATGAGGCCTGTCTCTGTGGCAGTGGTTTGGACTAGCATGATGGTTTGAGAGGCCCCCAGAATCTCTGGAGAGGCTGATTGGTGAGGGTCTTCTTTTATGAAAGGCTAGTTTATGCAGACTAGGAGCTGGCTATTTTGTCTGATACACAGACACCAACACAGAGAGTCAAAGAATATAAAGAAACAGGAAAATATGTTCCAAACAAAGGTATAAGATCAATCTCTGGAAAATAACTTTGATGAAATGGAGATATATGATTTACCTGACAGAATTCAAAGTGGAAATCATAAAGATGCTCAGTGAGGTCAGGAGAACAATGCATCAACAAAGTGAGAATTTCAATATAGAGACAGAAAATATTTTTTAACAATCAGAAATTATGCAACTGAAGAATACAATAACAAATGAAAAATTCCCAGAGTTTCAGCATAAGATTAGATCAAGCAAAAGAAAGAATGAATTTGAAGACAGGTCATTGGAATATCCAGTCAGAGTGGCAAAAAGGGAAAAGTGCGATAGAGTAAAGAAAGCTTAGGGGACTTGTGGGACTCCATAAAGTAGATGAATATATGCATTTGGGAGTCCCAGAAGGAGAAGAGAGAGAGAAAGGGGCAGAAAGCTTATTCAAAGAAATCATAGTCAAAAACTTCTCAAAGATGGAGGAGGAAATGGATCTCCAGATCCAGGAATCCCAGCAGCTCTAAAAGAAGATGAACTCAAAGAAATTTACACTGAGATACATTGTAATCCAATTTTCAAAAGACAAAGAATTTTAAAGCCACAAGAAAAAAAGTAAAATGTCTCATACGAAAGAACCTCCCCATAAGATTATCAGCAGATTTTTTACTATAAACCTTGCAATCCAGAGAGGATGTGCTCATATATTCACAGTGCTGAATGGGAAAAAATGCCAACCAAGAATGCTATACCCAGCAAAACTGTTCTTAAGAAAATGGAGAGATAAAGACTCCTAAATACATAAAAATTGAGATTGTTCATTAGCTTTAACGAAATGCTAAAGGGAGCCCTTGAGTTGAAATGAAAGGGTGCTAAACCATAATACGAAAGCATATAAAAGTACAAAAATTCACTGAGAAAGGCAAACATATAAATACAGAATACTTTGTTACCGTGATAGTGATATGTAAATCACTTTTAATTCTAATTTAAAAGTTAAAAACAAGAGTATTAGAATAACTAACTATAAAATTATATTAATGGATGCACAGTATAAAAAGAAATTGTGACATCAGTAACAGAATGTCGGAGAAGAGGTAAGAGTAGTTTGTATGCAACTGAAATTAAGTTTTTGTGAGTTTAACATAGACATGTGTAACTCTAAGTTGTTTTCTAGTAACCACAAAGAAACCGCATGGTAACCACAAAGAAAATACCTATAGAAGACACACAAAAGAGAAAGAAATCCAAGCATGTGAATACAAAACAATCAGTGGAACACAAAGATAGCAAGAGAGGAAGAGAGGGGCCAAAGAACCGTGAGACTGATAGAAAACAATCAACAAGAAAGCAATAGTAAGTCCTTTCTTATCAATAATTACTTCAACGTAAATGAATTAAACTCCCCAATCAAAAGATACACAGTAGCTGAATGGTTAAAAACGAAAAACAGGATCCAACTATATGCTGCCTACAAGAGACCCTTTAGATTTAAGGTCATCTGTAGGCTGAAAGTAAAGAGATCGAAAAAAGTATTCCATGCAAATGATAGCCAAAAGAGAGCGGAGGTGACTATATTTATACCAGACAAAATAGACTCTCAGTCAAAAACTGTCGCACCAGACAAAGGCATTATGTAATGGTAAAAGTGTCAGTTCATCAGGAAGCTATAACAATTATACATATATATGCATATAACATTAGAGCACCTAAATATATAAAATACCAAATATGTAAAGCAAATATTAACAGAATCGAAGGGAGAAATGCAGAGCAATACAGTAATGGTAGGTGACTTCAGTACCCCACATTCAAAGATGGATAGGACATCTAGGCAGGACCAGTGGACTTTAATAACAGTGTAAACCAAATGGACTTAACAGATGTATTGAACACTCCACCCAACAGAAGCAGAATACATGTTCTTCTCAAGTGCACAAAGAACATTCTCCAGGATGGAT
>NW_011889073.1:870839-886121 GCF_000151845.1 Pteropus vampyrus | reverse complement strand
TATAGAAGACACACAAAAGAGAAAGAAATCCAAGCATGTGAATACAAAACAATCAGTGGAACACAAAGATAGCAAGAGAGGAAGAGAGGGGCCAAAGAACCGTGAGACTGATAGAAAACAATCAACAAGAAAGCAATAGTAAGTCCTTTCTTATCAATAATTACTTCAACGTAAATGAATTAAACTCCCCAGTCAAAAGATACACAGTAGCTGAATGGTTAAAAACGAAAAACAGGATCCAACTATATGCTGCCTACAAGAGACCCTTTAGATTTAAGGTCATCTGTAGGCTGAAAGTAAAGAGATCGAAAAAAGTATTCCATGCAAATGATAGCCAAAAGAGAGCGGAGGTGACTATATTTATACCAGACAAAATAGACTCTCAGTCAAAAACTGTCGCAACAGACAAAGGCATTATGTAATGGTAAAAGTGTCAGTTCATCAGGAAGCTATAACAATTATACATATATATGCATATAACATTAGAGCACCTAAATATATAAAATACCAAATATGTAAAGCAAATATTAACAGAATCGAAGGGAGAAATGCAGAGCAATACAGTAATGGTAGGTGACTTCAGTACCCCACATTCAAAGATGGATAGGACATCTAGGCAGGACCAGTGGACTTTAATAACAGTGTAAACCAAATGGACTTAACAGATGTATTGAACACTCCACCCAACAGAAGCAGAATACATGTTCTTCTCAAGTGCACAAAGAACATTCTCCAGGATGGATTACATGTTGGGTCACAAAACAAGTATTAGCAAATTGAAGAAGATTAAAATCATATCAAGTACCTTTTTCAATCACAGTGGAATGAAGCTAGAAATGAATAGTGAAAGGAATACTGGAACATTCGCAAATATACAGAAGTGAAAGAACTCTTTCTTAGTTAACCAAAAGGTCAAAGGAGAAATCACAAAGGAAGTTAGAAAATCCTTTGAGACAAAACAAAAACACAACGTACCAAAACTTATGGGATACAGCAAAAAGGGGGAGTTTATTGCAATAAATACCTACAATATAAAAGAAGAAAGCTCTCAGACAATCCAACTGTATACTTAAAGGAGCTAGAAAAAGAATAAACAGCCCGAAGTTAGCAGAAGGAAGGAAATAATAAAGTTTAGAGCAGAAATAAAATGAAATGGAAAATAGAAAAACAATAGGAAAAAATCAACAAAACTAAGAGTTGAGTTTTGTGATGAGCAACAAAATTGACAAATCTTTAGCTAAACTAACTATAAAAGGAGAAATGACTCAAATTTTAAAAATTGGAAATAAAGGAAGAGACATCACGACTGATGTCACAGAAATATAGATTTTTAGAGACTACTATGAACAATTACATGCCAACTAATTGGATAGTCTAGAAGAAACAGATAAATTCTTAGAAAATAGAACCTACCAGGACTGAATCATTAAGAAATAGAAAATCTGAACAGACCTATAACTGGTAAGGAGATTGAGTTAGTAATCAGAAACCTCCCAAGAAAGAAAATGCCAGGACCAGATGGCTTCACTAGAGAATACAGCCAAACACATAAAGAATTAACATCCTTTCTTCTCAATCTCTTCCAAAAACTTGAGAAACGAACACTTCCAAATTTATTTTATGAGTCCAGGATTACCTTGATACCAAAGCCAGAGACACTGTAAGAAAAAAAGTTACCACTGTCCCTAATGAACATGGGCACAAAAACCTTCTGCAAAATGCTAGCAGACTGAATCCATCCTCATATTAAAAGAGTCATATATAGTAATCAGGTGGGTTTTATCCCTGCAATGTAAGGCTATTCAGCATATGAAAATGAATTAATGGGATATGCCCCATTAGCAGAATATAAGATAAGAACCACACAGTCATCTCAATAGTTACAGCAAAAGCATTTGACAAAATTCTAAACCCCTGTTGTGATTAAAAACTCTCAACAAACTAGGAGTAGAAGGAAATGACTTCAATGGAATAAAGGTCAGATGTGAAAATCCCACAGCTAATATCATGCTCAGTGATATTAGAGGAAACGTTTTTCCTCTGTGATCAGGAACAAGATGAGTTTGCCTGCTCTCTCCACTTCTGTTCAACCTCGTTCTGGAAATCTTAGAGCAGTTAGGCAAGAAAAAGAAGTAAAAGGCGTCAAATAGGAAAGAAGGAAGTAAAATTATCTGCAAATGATATGGCCTTACATAGGGAAAACCCTAAAGACACACACACTTATATAGGGAAAACACACACACACACACACACACACGTTAGAATAAATGAATTCAGTAAAGCTGCAGGATATAAAATCAATATACAAAAATGTTTTACAGCAAACTATCTGAAAAGGAAATTAAGAAAATCTCATTTATAATAGCATCAAAAATAATAAAATACTTAAGAATAAACTTAACTAAGAAGGTGAGAGACTTGTACAATGAAAACTTGTACAGTAAAGAAGGGAGTAGCGGGGTGGCTGCCCAGGGTGGGGGCGGGGTGGCAGGGAGTTCTGTTCGAGGATGTGGCTTTTCAGTTATGCAGGACGGTTGTTTCTGGAGCCTTGCTGTGCAACAAGGAGCCTGCCGTTAGCAGTGCTGTGCTATGCGCTTAACGTTTTGTATAGCTCCCATGTTAAGTGTTCTTACTACAGCAAAAAATATAATATGTTTGGGGGTGAGGAGGTCTGGAAATATTAGCCAGAGCAATTAGGCAAGAAAAAGAAATTCAGTTACTTGTGAATTTAGTGTTATATTTTCTTCACATGCCTTTAGTAATACTACAGCGTGACAGTGGCCTTGGTTTTGACACAGAAGCCCCGCATGACACCAATTTTTGTCCAGATGGCTGAACTATATAAAATTGAGGTTACCAGGGTTCCTCGTGGCGGTCCTGAACCACACATGCATTGCTGCTCTGACATCCCCGCCCTTGGCATTGAAATATATCTTTGTGTCACATTGCAGGGAGGTGACGTGTGCCACTACCAGTGACACACTCCTGACTAAATTCTAGGCAGCCCCTATTGAGCCCTCTTCTTGACCAGGCCTCAGCTTTGACCTAGAAAACTAGATTCTCATCACAAATAATACACACACACACACACACACAGAGAACAGACATTAGCATAGTTCTGTCAACAAGGTTATGTCACTAACGATGACAACTCTAGCCTCCTTAAGTTCTTGCCTGGAAAACTCAAGCTGCCAAAGGGATTTACTGTTCGTTTCTGACAGCTAGGACCCATGTCTCCCAGTCTCTGAGAGGCTAGCGCCCTAACTTTTACAAGCACCAGTTAGCAAACCCAGGTGGCCAGCCCCACCACCCACTTCTTGTGAATGTCCACCTTCCTGCTTCTGCTTGAACTCAGGCCTGCCTCCTTCCTACTCCCTCATCCTTCCTTCAGGATGCCCAGCCACCTCTGCACAGAGGGAAGCCGAGTTCGGTTCGTGCTGTGCCCTTTCCTATTGGACTAGTTATTACTGGTTAAAATCTGTCCTTACCTCTGACTAGCATCTGGCTTTCTTTATCCTCCACACCAGTCACAAGTGCTGTCGGATCTGCTTCCACCAGATGCCTTTTACTCTCTCAGACCAGGAAATTATTTCCTTACAGGCTTTTTGTCAAAGAAGTTTATCTGTAGCCACAGAAATTACTGAGAATTACTGTAATACTTCTCAGTATTGAGAAGTATATTTAGATATATTAAAGATTTGTAGCATTTTGAAACAGGAAAGGATTTGAGAGCTCATCTAATAGAACTTTTTTAGCCGTCAGAGGACACCAACACTCAGGGAGGTGGCGATCAGTTCAAAATTATGAAAATAATTAGGAGTCAGAATAGAAAGAGACCCTTGTCCAGCTCACTCCCAGTCCTGAGTTTTTTGCAAAGGAAAGGATGTTTCCCCAGGAGACTTGGACCATATACCACGCAGTCTCCTCAGATTCCAGCATCACTTAGCATCTCCCACCCAAATTCAAGGTGCACGTTCACCCCCAGAGACTGCGTGGTGAGTGGGCATTTTACCCAGCTCCCAAGACCTGACGGAGTTATGGTCCTGAAACATTTCTTTCTGCCTCATTCAAAGTATACTTAAATATGTATCTTTAAGAGTATATTCACATGGTATAAAATTCTGAATATTCAGAAGGGTATACGATGAAAAGGCCCCTTTCTTCTGCTATCCCCAGGCCACCCAGTCCTGTTCCCCTGAGATAACTGGTGTTTCCAGTTACCTGTGTAGCCTTCTGGAGATATTCTAGTTGAATGCACATCTTAATTAGCCCTGTAGTTAGACCATTCCCCTCCACCGCCAGAAATCATGTGTGGGTATCTTAGAAGGGTGAGTAAAATTAAAAATGGACCCAGCAAGAGTTGGGAAGGCATGTTTTAGCAATGAGAATTATTTAACATTAAATTTGATTCATGAGGCAGATAGAATATCTCCTCTGAAAACCTTTAGACATAGGATAGTCTCTCATCTTTATGGGTTAGTTTATAAGCAGTTTTTTCTGCAGTGAAGAGATGAAACAAATTTAGAATTATATGTTTAGCCAAAGGTATAAATTGTTTATTATAGATATTTTGGGCGAGATGTCTTTCTCACATTTGTCACAATAAGCTTTAAAGTATCTGTTTTAGACATGATTGTTATAGTTAACTATGAAATCAATTCTTTTTTTTTAAACCAGAAAATAGTCTGTTGGACGCGGTTCCATAGTGTAGCAGTTAGCACATCTGCTTTATACGCAGAAGATCCTGGGTTCACGCCCCAGTGGAGCCACAGTCCATGGTCTGTGGCCATGCCACCCTGAACAAGCCCGAAGTCTGATCTCGGAAGCTAAGCAGGGTCGGGCCTGGTCAGTACTTGGATTGGGAGACCACCTAGAAAGACCAAGTGCTGTAGGCATAAATAATAATAAATAATAAAAATTAAAAAAAAAAAAGAAAATAGTCTGTTAATCAGTTGAACAATTCTTTCATCTACAACTATCTTTCTGATTTTAGTGGCTCTATTTCTTTAGTTGCAAAATATTCAAATTTGTCCTTGAAGTGCATTCTAAGGCTAGTGTTATAAAACCCAACAGTCTTTAACAAAAAAAAAAGTTTTGCTTCAGTGACATCTCAGAACAAAAGTTTCCTGATAAAGAGCAAAGGGACATTGCAGTTTGTCCCTTCATTCCTGTCCTCAGCGGCACATTTAGGCGTTTGCCACCAGTGGGACAAGGTTGCTCAGCAAAAATTCGTAATCACTTTATCTGCTCCCTCAGCTTTAAGTCACAAAAGCAAGTGGGGAAAAAGTCAGTTCCTCTGGAACCAGTTCCAGTACTGCTAGTTCAACTCTACCACAAGAGAGGTGAGCATTTATAGAAGCATGCATTTTCACCGCTGAAATCTAGTCTTGATTCAAGAATTTAGTTAGGTACCAGTGTCCAAAGATGAAGATACTGATGAGATAGCATCACCGCTTTCAAAACATAAATTTTGAATGATTTTATATCCTCTTCCTACCCCCTTTGGTTTATGGCTTGGTTCATTTTAAATTACTGGTAATAATTGTGTTATGTTTTAAAATAATTACATCTAAAAATAGTTTTGAATGGAATACATGGAAATGAAGAGATTATATATGGATATCATAATTATTTCAAAATTTCATTGTTGTTAAAAAGGCCCATCAGGGAGAGATGGCCCTTGAACTGGTTTGGCCCTAGGACCCTTGGGTTTCTGCCAGCTGGTTTGGTCCTTTGTGTCCACGTCACAGAGGGCCTTGTCCCTCACCCATACACAAAGCCTGCAGCCCAACAGAAGAAACAGCAGGAAAAATATGTAATTGTGAAAGTGTTTTGGAGGCCAATTTTGTGAGAGTATTTAAGCATTGGTTTATAGCTTAAAGACAAAATTAAAGTTCTGCCTCTGTAGGAAAGCTTGGGCAAAGGCCAAAGCTTTGGGCAGAAACTCATTTGCTAACAGTCACCGAGCGTCCAGTCGTGACAGGCAGCATGTGAGAACATTGGGTGCAGACTCGCCCTCGAGAAGCTCATGATTGAATGGGAAAGACGGACATGCAAAACAGCGAAGTTCTAAGTGCTATGGGGTCTGTGGTTGAAGCGACATTAATTCCTTGGGGTGGGTCCCAAAAGCTTTCACACATGGTGTCTGAGTGCTTGTTATGTATCAGACACCGTACTGGACATGGGATAAAAGGCAAGCCACAGTCTTTGCTGGGAGAAGACCTGGGTGAGGAGCTAGCCTGAGTGGGGTCCTCGAAGCCATGGACGTAACTGTGATCTCCTAGAGAGAGAAGAGGGCCTAGGGCCAAGCCTAGATGAGGAGACTGCCCAGGGAGGAGGAGCTGGCACCAGTGTACCTGGAGCACCAGAATTAGGGAGTAGAAGAGGCAGAGATGGATGCATTTGCCGGTGCGAGTATTCATTATTATTAGACTTTTCTGTCTTGTTCTCTTGAAGTCCTTGGCTCGCATAAGCCTTATCTCATTGGAAGTAATTAGGCATGAAAAGAACTCGTAACAGAGATTTTTAAAAATCTGATTTCATGTTGTATCAGTGTTCTGCAGTTATCTGTGACGTACTTGTTCCAGAACAGAGTAACTTCCTCCATCATTGCTTGACAACTAGACCGTTAGTGCTGCTCTTTCCCCTCTCTCCCATCTTAAAAGTGCGCTGTCTTCCCACGAGAACTGTGGCCGGAACTGACTGGGGGCAGGGGCAGCTTGGGGGCTGATTTTTTTCTTCTTTTTGCTTTCGTGCGTTATCGAGCACCGATAACGCGTTATGTCACTGGTCCTTTATTCGGAAGTTAGGTGTCTGTTCTGTTGTCTGGTATCTGTTTCTCTAAAATGGAAAAATGTGAGTGTTATTCAAAAGATTTCAGTGCAGAGACCTTTCCTCCCTCCTGGCACAGATGCTTCCTGCCTTGTGTCATCTAATGTGGCAGGCCCTGGGGGGATGTGGCGAGCAGAGCAGACATGGTCCAGTCCTCAAAAGCTTACAGTCTAGTGTGGGAGTCAGACAGAAATCAGATAATCACATGGTAAAGATAGAGAGTCGTGATGCTTGCAGCAGTGGGAGATGTGGGGGTGACGTGAGAACCCACAGCAAGAGGGGCCAGGGAACTTCTTGGGATCGATGTATGTTAATCTGGAGTCCTCATGAAGAAGAATCGTTTGCCGTCGCCTGCTAATGAGCTATCGGTATTAAAAATAAAAAATCGTGTGTGATAAAGTGGCTCCTCAGCCAGCACCAGGGTACAGAGCTGCTCTTCAGAACATACTGAACAGACGAGTGCAGATGTGGAAAGGGGGAAAGCCTGCCTCCTGGGGCTGTCACCCAGGACATTGACTTTACAGTGCAGTTCTGACACATCTTTTTCTTCTGAAGTATGTAAATTGTACATTTCAGTTAAAGTTACTGGAAGTCATGTTCCGTATTTATCATCGTTTGAAACTGCTTACCAACACATTCAGCATCTGCCTTTCCGGAGCTTCAGCAGGTCAGACCCGCTCCGGGGTCTCCGTTCCTCCGCCTGTGTCCTTGAGCTGTTTGTGGACGTGACGTGCATGCTTACTTTCTTCGTTGACAGCCCCAAACTCCACTTTTTGTAAAATGATTTTCATTGTGTTCCTGTTAGTTTTGTCTGTTTTTCCTTTAAGTGGCATGCACCGATAAATTCATCACCATCCCTGGGCAGGGAAACTGTTCTAGCCCCACCCCCTTTTTTTTGTTTACAGTCATTAAAATGTAGATCGTGTTTAAAGAAATTTTTGATGCACATCGATTAATTCTAACAGCTCTGTAAATTCTGTGAGCTTATTATTATTCAAATGAAATATATTTCCCTTGCAGTTGATCTCTCTTAATCATGAGCATTTATGTCCTAAAGTTGCCTTTTGATTGTCACCGACTTTAATTCATTCATTGAACAACAAATACTGTGTGGCCACTGTACCCGAGGCTTTTTGAGGTGCCAGCAGTACAGCCGTGGACAGTATGTGCCCAAAAATTAGTGTCAAAATCTTAAAAGCAAAAAGAAGCAAAGATGTAAACAGCCTTAAATAACTTTCCCCTTGTGTAAATACTGGCCTTTCTGCTTGGATGGCCCTGGCTTGACCACTTAACGGCTCTGTCAGCTTATTTGACCTTCGGTGAAATGGAAACAGTTTGCTGGGTTGTCACAGCGAGTTGCTCAGGGGGAGACAAATCTCATTAGACACAAAAGATGGAAAGTTTTAATGGCAGCAGATGCAGAGACTGCAGGGCCCACTACCCGAAGCAGAAGGTAACACAGCCATGCTCCCTGTGGAGGTCCTGCTCCCCGGGCCCCAAGGTTCCCCTCGGGGACATCCGTCTAGAAGATGTCGCTTGTCAGGGAGCTTCCAGCAGCTGCAAGATGCTCCCATGCTGCTCTGATGGAGGGGTCACCCCCAGCCAGCCTTCCTCTGCCCTGCCTATGCACTAGCTCCGCCATGTCCACCATGTGCCCATCCATGACCCGTGGCGCGGTCCTCCGTGTGAGCTCCCAGACTGGGGGCGTGAGGGGGATTCCCGAGGGACAGCCCGCAGCACACCCAGGCCTCAGCCTATCCAAGTGTCATTACAGCAATGCCAGTACTTAGGATTATTTTGACAGATAATGAAGTAAAAAGCTTTTAGTATAGTGCTTAGCACAAAGCAGCACTCAATGAATATATTAATTCCATTAATACATTGTAACATTAATTATTGATTCATACATTAGTACCATTCTTATTCACAGTGAAAACGTTAGACAACCTGTTTCAGGAGCATCTTCTTTTCCAAATATGAAACATGTGTTTTCTCTTGAAACATACACGGACAATTGATTTATTCTAACATACACCTAAGTTTTCTTTCTAAATTTGAGAAATTCCTAACAACAAACCTCTGCTACTTCTTTATTTTCCAGAAAAATAAATGAATATTATCCTCTTCTTAACCCTCCACCTCCACACCCCCCACCAAAAAAAAAAAAAAAACAAGAAAGCAAAAACAGTCCACAAAAAGTGAAACTGATTTTGCTGGTGTTATTTGAAATGTCCAGACAACATAATGAATATATTTATTGTGCCGTTAATCAGATTTCAGTATTAGAGGACTAAAATTCTTGCCATAACGACCAGCTAAATTACTACTTAACGCTTTGCACACCCCCTCAGTTCCTTACCTGGTCTGTGTATTTAATTCTAAATACGTGTCGTCCTTCTAAACAAGTTGACGTGATGAGGGTTGCCGCCAGCCGCGGCCCTTCCTGCCTGACCGTCGTGGTCCTTGTCCTCGCTTGCAGGTGCTGTTTGGCACGGCCGATGGGCAGGTGATCGTCATGGACTGCCATGGCAGGATGCTGGCCCACGTCCTGCTGCACGAGGCCGATGGCGTCCTCGGCATGTCCTGGAACTACCCCGCCTTCCTGGTGGAGGACAGCAGCGAGAGCGACACCGACTCGGACGACTACGCCCCGCCCCAAGGTAGCCGGCTGCTGCCCAGCAGGGCCGGGGGCGGGGGGGTGCAGGGCAGAGGTCATGCTTCCCGAGAGAGGCCTCAGCCCACAGGTCCCCTTGGTGTGACCAGGCCTTTTTCAAGTGGGACCCAGTCTCGAGTGAAGTGTTGATCGTGTCTTTAGCCTCGTGGTAATGAAAGTCCGCATCTTAAAACATTGGGCCAGCACACTTTTACAAAGAACTCGACTAGACTGGATGCAGGTTTACTCTTCCCCACTCGGCATTGGGCGAAAGAAGATTCAGAGACCGTGGTTATGCAGCAAGTCCAGAGTAGGTCCAGGGACAGAATTCAGTGCCTGGTGCTGCTCTGACCAGCTGCCCCTCTCAGGAGCAATGGGGCTATTTGGGGTGACAAGGGATGTGCCTTTCAGACAGAGCAGGCCTTTCCTGGTGGCCAGAGGAGTTTGAGTGCAGAGGCAGGCGCCTGCAGCATCTTTGGGTGAAGCAAGGGAGAGCGATAACTGGGGACCCCCTGTGAGCGGGACTGCCTTGGCGTGAGCCGAGCGCGGATGCCAGGCAGCCCACCTGGATGGCTGCCAGGGATGAGCGTGGCATGGGTGCGACGCCCAGGGGAGCCATTTGAGAGAGTCCTGACCTACCCTGGCCCGGGAGAGGACCTGGCATTTACTTCTTGAAATAACACATGGAAGAATCCAGAATGTGGTTCGTCATGGCTCCTTTCTTAATGCCCAGTGAGTACTCCTGGAAGTTACGGAGCAGGATTTTCCTCATGCTGACCGCACTGCGGATGTAGCGGAATTCTCTATGAGCCACACCCAGCCTCAACCTTCTCTCAGATTTGGGGTCTCTTGTGGTAAAAACTTAACAAAGCACTCATGGTGGCTGCCGTGGCTGCTCATGTCCTAGAACATTCAATAAAAGAGCACTTAGGGTTGAAAAGCAATTTTCCTCTGTATTTTGGAGCAGGATTAAGAAAATACGTTCATTCCCTTTCCCGCCATCCTTATATGTTATATGACATTCCAGTAATTTACGTTTACACATCACTAGAAATATTTAACACATTAGCACACAGGTTAATAAACTTTTCACACACATTTTCACCACCGCACAGCAGAGCCCAAGGACCCCCACTGCGTGTCTGTCCCCATCCTGCCTCTCATTCCAGGGTTCTCTGGTGGCGTGCGCTGTCCCCCGCTGGCCTGTGGAGTCCTGAGTGGTATGGGACGTTGCCTTGCTCGGTAGCGCCCCAGCCCCGAGTGCGAGCTGCATTCCCAGGCAGTTTGCAGTGCGCTCTGCAAGGCTGCAGCGTTGGGGACCTGGATTTAGGTCGTGTGCTCATTGCCACTTTTTCAGTCAGCATTTCTGTCCCCACAGATGGTCCAGCAGCATATCCCATCCCGGTGCAAAACATCAAGCCGCTGCTCACCGTCAGCTTCACCTCGGGGGACATCAGCTTAATGAACAACTACGATGACTTGTCTCCTACTATCATCCGCTCAGGGCTGAAAGGTACGGGAGGCTGCATGTGACCCCAGGCCTACAGGTCAGCCTTCCAGGCCGGGTGTCACACACCTAGCACTTGCTGATTCCAGCCTCTGCAGTGACCTCCGGGCTTAACGGAGTCTGGTGTTAAGGGCCACTTACGTTCGCTCCTCTGCTAATCTGGTGAGCCGCCTCCGAGTCTCGCCTAGTGGAGGGATTTCTGCCAGCTTCACTGCTCTCCCCCTGCAGCAAGAGTGGCCCTCTCTCAGACACACAGAGCGTTTGTCCCAGCGGACACGGTGTCCTCACAGTAGTGGGTAGCAGGCGGTACCTGGTGTTCTTGAGGCAGCAGACAATGCCCAAGACATATTTACACGGACGCCCTGTCATTTTAAGGCTTATCAAGGAACTACTTATTGCGTAGTACCGTGACCTGAACAGATTTATGGAGGCTCCACAGTTGCCAGACCGAGGCATGGATGCGAAGGTCAGCTGACTGCCTAGTCAGGCACTGGTACCTTCCTGATACATTGTGAAATGCTGCTCTCTCAGGACAATCCATGTCCATAGGCATGTGGGGCGACCTGAATTTTGCCGTTTGAGAATCCTACCGGTGATGCGACCTGATGAGTTTTTTTGGAAAACAATTGTCTCCTCAGTCAGATGGTACAATGCACAAAATCCTAGGCTCCCTCTGGTCCTCAGTGTTAGGGAGCCCACCGTAACCTGAATGGGGGAGGGACATGCCAGAACCTTCGGTTTAACTTGCTGCTGTCATTCAGAGCTGGCCATCAGACCAGAGTCGTGGCCATGCGCTGAATTATTCAGGAGTCACAGGGAAATAGATAATCAAGTCTATATGTCAAATTGCTGATCGCCTGGAATACATCATACGTGCCCCCCCACCGCATGAAGCACTTATTAATTCTATTATAAAATTAGAGAATGTCTTTAGAAGCAAGTTATACTCCCTCCTTAGGTGTCCCATTTTGCTGTTTCAGAGCGATAATTGGAAGGCATTACTTAGCCTGTAAACTCCTGAGGGACAAGAACTATGTAGCAGTCCTTCATTACGCCACAAATAGGCCCTGTTAGGAGCTGAGTGAGTATTTTTTGTGGCGATGAACTTAAATTCCTTGGGATTTTTCTGAATTTTCTGCCTTTAGTGGAGCTAAAATATAGGGTTGGGTATCATAAATTTGCCATATATTTAATAATCCAGGCTCTACTTTTTTCCTTCAAAAATTCTATCTTCAAATCTTTTAACCAAGGTTTTTAATTTCATCAGAACCTAACTCTAGTTCTGGAATCCTGAACTAAGTTCTCTAGTAAATATCTGATTAGGGCTGAAAAGAAAACAATTAGCACTTAGTTCCTTTTTATTCTTTACAGGGTGAGTTTTTCTAATTTTTCGTTGCCTCGCCCTCCCGTGGAGCTGTGTTTTGTTCCTTGGCGGTATTACTTTGTCCCCTGCCAGACTGGGTTGCACTGGGGCAGCACGCTGACGCGGTCCCACCAAGTCTGCAGCAGGGGATGAGCGCAGACTGCCGGCGGGGGCGATGACCCAAAGGAGTCCTCCCAAATGGGACAGTTTTTGACTCGAGTTTTGTCCTAACTCCTATCCTGCGTGATCCACTTAGTCTTTCTCAGTCACTGTGTCAGAGAAGTATCATCAGAGAACTTTTCTAGTGAAAAAAGGAGACTCGTGATATTCTTCAGTTTATCATCAACACCGTAATTCGTGTCCTATGCGAAAGAACCTAGAATGTCATTTAGCTTACAATCCCTGTGACCAGACCTCTTCCCCACCACCTGTCAAACTTCGTTGTCTGTGCAGATTTGTATGTTGGGGGGTGGAGAGGTTGGTTTGCTTTGCAGATGTTTTCTGAATAAGTTCTCCTTGACGAAAAATCTAAGAATCCCAAATTTGGAGACTTCTTTTTATCATACAATTAATGGTCAATTGGTTCACTTTATTTAGAGTTTTTACCCTTTGTTGTGACTTTTACTCTTTCTCGAGGATGTAGGGGAGGAAAGACTTTTCCCTCTACCCATCTGACATTTTCTAACTGGGGCCTTGTAAATTAGACCGACAGGAGACAGACAGATTGACAAGAGAGGAACAGACAGGTTTATTAACACGTGTGTTATGCTTACCACGGAAGCACTCAGAAATGAGTAACTCACAGGTGGGGGAGTGGAGCCGAGAACTTGGGTTTATGTAGCATGTTAACAAAAGGACAGCACAGTTTTTAGAGGCAGCAAATTGAAGGGAAATACATGGGGGAACTAACGGAAGTTAAAGGCCATTTGGTGACACTTGTTATGTAGATTCTTTTGGTGCCATTTTGGCAAATAAGGGTCTAAAGTTGTCTCCAGTGATTAACTTATGTCTTTTCTGGTGGGGGTGGTACACATTTACAAATTGTCCTGTTTTTAGGCAGGAGAAAGAAAAGCTAAGTAGATTCTTGAGAAGAATTAGTCCTGTATTCTTAGCCCCTGGCTTGGTCCAAGATGCTAATCTTCAGATGTCCAGTGGGCTGGACAAGCGAACAGCTTCTTCCTGAGGTCATTCAGATGGTCATCTGAGGGTCTGACATGTGTCCAGGCAGTGATGCAGGACTGGAGAGGTGAAAAGTGTAAGTTCCCAGCCTAGTTAAAGTGAGAACAGAACCATTTCCTCATCCCTAGCCACTTGGCCATAGTGACTCCATTTTATCTTTTCATGCTGTTCCTACCTGCATTAAAGACATCCCTGAGTGTTTGCTTGTAAATGCTTGGGTTCTTGCTTAACTCAGGGAGTGCTCATCTAGGAAACAGAACCCCCCTGAGTGCTCAGGGCCCATCTCTGAGCAGCCTCTGAATGATCGTGTGTCTAAGCCAGCCCTGCAGGGCCAATAACCCACTTTTCTGTTGAGAAAAACCACCTTGTGACAAAATTCAAAGAATCTAAGTGAAATCAGTCAATCGAACAAGCAGACAGGTACTCACTTACCCGTTGGCCAAGCAGGCCCGCTGGGGATCCTTGGGAGTTGAGCTGTCATCTTCATCTTCATTTCTGCAGTAGTGCAATGATATTTCTGCCCTAAACAGCGGTAGACTCCATTTTTTTGTTGTTTTTACCTGTTAGTGTTAGTTGCTCCTCCTTTTGACTTCCTCTGTGGTTCCAAAGGTGCCATCCAGAAAAAGTCATTATGGTTTCGTTAGCATGACCGGGCTCTTCCCAGAGCGATCAAGGCGTCAGGTATCCAGAGCACACTCGATGTGTATACACATTCTCTAGCTTCTTTATAAAAATCTAACTGACCAGGATTTGCATTTAAGCCTTATTTTTCAATTCCTGGTTTGTACTCAACCTTATTCATATGCGTTCATAAGAAAAAGGGAAAAAACTCCTTTTTATTGATGCTTTCACTATCTCAGGTTATAGAGCTTTTCATTTCGTGTTTGTCTGTAACTACTTCCACTCAGCCCTCTGCTCCCCCGTCTCTCTAGTTCCTGTCTGTGGTTGACTTGATGAGCAAGCTCCGGCTTCCCTGTGGCTGGAGAGCCATCTCGTCGCCAGGGCCACGGTCTCGTCTTCAAAGGAAGTTAAGAACTTGGTGACCTCAGAATGGCTGGTGTTAATGTCAGCATCAGTACTGCACAGGAATAAGGGGTGCTGTGGTCACGTGGGACTTGATAGCGCTCAAGAGCTGTCGAATTCTAGACCTAGCTCTGAAATGCATTCCTGTCCGGCCTCTGCAGAATGAGCCACTGAGTTCCAGATTTCGGGGATCTCTCTCTGTATAAGCCACATATGGTCTTAGGGTTTTGAGGGAGAAAAACTATGCTGTAAATCTTATTAGGACTAATACAGTTGATAGCCTTTTCTTACAGGCACTGACTGGCTGTAGGTGGCATTGCATCTCCAGTGTGGACACAACGCTACCACCTAACAGAAGTTTTATCTTCTTTCCTAAGCTGCACATCATCAAATGTTGGATGAAGGTCAGGGCAGATATTTAGGTGCAGATATGTCCTTTACCTATACATTACCTGTCCAGTGGTGCACAGAAATCAAATGAGCACAAACTTAGGCTTTGCTCTTGATTTCCTTTTTACTTTTAGCATTTATGACCTCTAAGTTACCTCTGGGCCAGCGGGCACAGCAGTGGAAAAAGCACTTGGGACGTACAAAGGTTTTATCATCTTATCTGCTCTCTCAGAGTTGTGTGAGCCCCAGTATGGAATGCTGGTATTGGAGATAGGTATTTACCAGCCAGCTTTGTCATATGTGGTTTTGCCTGATTTAGTTACGTTTTGGGGGAAT
>NW_011889073.1:857958-870789 GCF_000151845.1 Pteropus vampyrus | reverse complement strand
GTTTGTCTGTAACTACTTCCACTCAGCCCTCTGCTCCCCCGTCTCTCTAGTTCCTGTCTGTGGTTGACTTGATGAGCAAGCTCCGGCTTCCCTGTGGCTGGAGAGCCATCTCGTCGCCAGGGCCACGGTCTCGTCTTCAAAGGAAGTTAAGAACTTGGTGACCTCAGAATGGCTGGTGTTAATGTCAGCATCAGTACTGCACAGGAATAAGGGGTGCTGTGGTCACGTGGGACTTGATAGCGCTCAAGAGCTGTCGAATTCTAGACCTAGCTCTGAAATGCATTCCTGTCCGGCCTCTGCAGAATGAGCCACTGAGTTCCAGATTTCGGGGATCTCTCTCTGTATAAGCCACATATGGTCTTAGGGTTTTGAGGGAGAAAAACTATGCTGTCAATCTTATTAGGACTAATACAGTTGATAGCCTTTTCTTACAGGCACTGACTGGCTGTAGGTGGCATTGCATCTCCAGTGTGGACACAACGCTACCACCTAACAGAAGTTTTATCTTCTTTCCTAAGCTGCACATCATCAAATGTTGGATGAAGGTCAGGGCAGATATTTAGGTGCAGATATGTCCTTTACCTATACATTACCTGTCCAGTGGTGCACAGAAATCAAATGAGCACAAACTTAGGCTTTGCTCTTGATTTCCTTTTTACTTTTAGCATTTATGACCTCTGGGCCAGCGGGCACAGCAGTGGAAAAAGCACTTGGGACGTACAAAGGTTTTATCATCTTATCTGCTCTCTCAGAGTTGTGTGAGCCCCAGTATGGAATGCTGGTATTGGAGATAGGTATTTACCAGCCAGCTTTGTCATATGTGGTTTTGCCTGATTTAGTTACGTTTTGGGGGAATGGCAACTCCTTTCTATGTAATAAACGCCTGTTTTTAATAGTACGTGTTGTCTTCAGAGAAATGGGGAGCTGATGTCTTCATGAGAGAAAGGGGAAGAGCCACCATTGTATTTGCTCTGTGTCTCGATTTTTTAAACTACTTAAGGGAAAGTTCGGGGAGGGGAGTCACATCTTCAGGCTGACCATTTTTTCTTTGTGATTTCAGAGGTGGTGGCCCAGTGGTGCACGCAGGGAGACCTCCTGGCAGTCGCTGGTATGGAACGGCAAACCCAGCTCAATGACCTTCCCAATGGCCCGCTCCTGAAGAGTGCCATGGTCAAGTTCTACAACGTCCGAGGGGAGCACATCTTCACGCTGGACACACTTGTGCAAGTAAGGGCATGTGTGAGGCACTCACTGGGCGCCCTGTGTTCGCATGCCCCGTTCCATTAAATGCTCGTGAGTGGGTTATACTCTGACAGAGTCTAATCCTTGTGGACTTAATTAAATTATGGAGCATAAACCAGAAGGAATGGGGAGAAAGACACTTTTTTGCCTTTTAACCAAAACACTTTATTCCATTGTCCTGTCAAGTGAGTGAACAGTAAGCAGAGGGATCTGGTGTTTATCATCGGTCTGAAGCAAAAATCAGAAACTTGCAGGAGGGAACGCCGAATCTTCATTTACTCTCTCTGATATTATGTGTGTTATGCCAGTCATACAAATACTTTTGTATTTCAGCTAAGTAATTGTTAAACAATAAGTTTAAAAACCTTAAAGATCTTTAAGAAAGCATGCATAGGCGGGCCCCTTTCTGCTTCTTTGGAGAAATGTCCTAGAAATCTTTAGACTAGTTCATTTCTGGTCTGGGTCAGTCATAGTGGAGGACAAAATTCTCAGCGGGGTGGCAGAGAGACAAGACTGCGAGTGAGTTGATAACTGATGGGGGTGATGATAAACTACAGACTTGTGTCCTAATCTTACCCAGCTCATCAGAGGCGGGTATACCAGATTTGGGGTAATTGGTAATTAGATGCAGACATTAATTATTTAAATATATCCTTTTTTAATGTGGTTAAGACACACAACAAAATTTATCATCTTAACCATTTTTAAGTGTAAGCTCAGTAATGTTAAGCGTATCCCATTGTGTTGTAACCAATCTCCAGTACCTTTTCATATTGTACAACTGAAACTCTATGCCATTCCATTTCTATGAATTTGACTATTCTACATACCTCATATAGGTGGAACCATATAGTCTTTTTGCGACTGGCTTATTTCACTTAGCATCATGTCTTCAAAGTTCATCCACATTGTAGCATGTCAGAATTTCCTTCCTTTTTAAGGCTGAATAATATGCCATCTTATAGATCAATCGATTGATCAATTGATCGATAGATGTGGGGGAGAGAGAGAGAGCATGCACATGAAAGCGAGCAAGCTATAGATACAGATATATCACATTTTGTCCATTCATCCATCAACGGACATTTGGGTTCCTTCCACCCTTAGCTATCACGGATAGGGCTGCTGTGACCAGGGATATACAAATATCTGTTTGAAACACTACTCTCAGTTCTTTTGGATAAATACCCAGAAGTAGATTTGCTGGATGATATGGTAGTTCTATTTCCGATTTTCTGAGGAACGGCTGTACTGTTTTTCACGGCAGCTGCCCCATTTTACATTCGCTCCAGCGGTGCTCAGGGTCTCATTTTTCCCACGTGCTCGCCAGCCCTGGTTATTTTCTGGTTTTTTGATAGTAGCTGTCTTGATGGGTGTGAGGTGGTATCTCATCGTGGTTTTGATTTGTATTTCCCTGATGATTAGTTATGTCGAGCATCTTTTCATGTGCTTGTTGGCCAGCTATTTCTGCTTCTTTGGAGAAATGTCTATTTGAGACCCTTTCCAACTTCTTAATTAGATTATTTGATTTTTTGTTGTTGAGTTACAGGGTTTAAATATATCTTTTGACAATGCAGCATCTTCTGTGGGCGAATAAACACTTGTTCAAGTACCCAGCAAACATATTGTGTGGCTGGCGCTGAGCTCTAAGCACTAGTGTATAGGAACAGGACACAGGAGCCATTCGAGGTAATAAGCAGAAATTAAGTCCCAGCCAAAGCTGGATAGTGTGATTAGAGTGAGTCAGTGCTGTCCATGCCCGCTCTGCAGGCACCAGAGGCGGAGGCGGTACAGATTGCCTAACGTTGGGAATGGGAACGATTAATGCAGCCAAAAGACAAAAATAAATAAATGACAAACAGAAGGAGTTTAGGGAACTATTAGGGATGTTATGGGAACAGGCAGCCATGCGGTCTAGGTGGGTAGCTGCTCTATGACCTGAGACGGGGGAAGTGGGGAGTCATGATGAGGCATGTGCAGGAGGAAGTGTTAAAAACGGGCTGGGAAGTTGTGGTTGCATAGGAAATTCAGATTCCTGTTTTAGAAGTGAAAGAGTTGTGGGCGATGAAACAAACCAGGGAAGGGCTAAAACAAATCAGAGCTAAAACAAAAAGAGCGATGAAACAAATCAGGTTGAGGCCATTGGCGTGAGGCCAAGGTGTGGGGCAAAATAAGCATCGATATCGGAGTCCCTGCAGATTTGGGACTGAAGGACAGGTTGCCTTGTTTACAGTGGTGGCCCGACTGCCAGTGTCTTGCCTGGCACATAGTAGGTGTTCAGTAAACACGTGTCCAGTGGATCGATGGAAGGACAGTTATCAACACATGCTTTCTTTAGTCCTTCCTGTTGGTTTTTGAACTGGAAGGCTGTGTGCCTTTCCCAGTCAAATCTCATGCCACCTTTGTATCCCTAGCCTAACTGGAAGACAAGAAGGAGAGGATGGGAATTTTCGCCTCTTTCTGAGTTAAGAAGGCCTTTGTGTTTATTAGAGTATTTGTGAATTAAAGTGCGGAAACACTCAGGTACGTTGAGCTTTGCCCACCGTTCTGTCTGACTCGGGGCACCGTTCCTGGCAGCATTCTGTTCCCGCTCCAGGAAGTGTCCTTCCTGCCATCTCGCCTGGGGACATCCATCCTCTTTGTGAAGGCCAGATCAGTCACATCCTTTTCCAGACATGCCTGGTGATTTTGATGCTGCTTCTGTATGAACCTCAGGGTGCTTCATACCTCTGGCATCTGTTACACTTCTCTACTTGTCTGATTTTCTTGACACCAAAGACCACATTTTCTTCATTCTGCTGATCTTCGCTGTGCCTAGAATGTAAGAGGCTTGGTGGCCTTAACCATTGCAGAAGTTCTCATCAGCTGTCACATGAAAGTAACATGGGTCTTGAATTTAAACTACCTGGGGCTCAGGGATAAGAGAGGAGTTTGGCCGATTTTCCTTTGGGGAAAAATAGCCATACACTGTCTCACATTTTAATTCATTATTGCTTCTTTTTTTCTTCATTTGAAGATCCATCTCAATCACTGAAAAGAATTGCCTCAAAAATATAAAGTTAAATAATGATGCTGTTAAAAATCAAGGGCAATATTAATTATACGTAGCACCAGCTTAACCCGGTCTGGAGTGGTTCTGCAGTCACATGTCATCCGCGCTGTGCTGGTCAAGGAGTCCAACGGCAGGGACGTTTTTATAGCAGGAAGGAAGTTCGGCGATTTATTGAACTGTTTATAAAAAGAATTTAATGTAGCTTAGATTGGATAATTTATTTTCAAGTTAATTAGATTGTAGGTTATTGCATACAAAGCCGTTGCCCGGCGCAAACTTGCGGCAGCCTGAGCTTTAAAATTGATTCTCCCAATTTACTCATAATAGCTGTGCCTGTGGCTGGAGGTCGTATAAGGAAATGGACTGTAGTTTATGTTCCTGTCCTTCCTACCTGCTATAATTTTAAATCCTGTAACTTACCTCATCGGCTGTGATCGGTGACCATCTGTATAGAATTGCACGTCTGTAATCTGACAGCAGACTGCCGGAGGTCATAGTGCTGACGAGTTCGCAGGTTCCAGCAACTCGGGTCTGGGTTGTTGATTGGTTAGCTGGCTGGCTTGTTTTGTTTTAGCTTTATGAACTTTTTTTTGCATTAAAGACAAGTGGGAGCAGTCACCTTCCATTCTATAAGGTTCACTTACTGATGTAAAATATTTGGGTAAAAAGCTGAGAGAGAAGGAAGAGGAAGAAGGTAGGTGCGGGAACCGAAAATCAAAGGGAAGATTGCTTTATGGGCCTTGCTTTTACCCTCCTTCCACGTCCTTCAAGGAGGGTCTTTCAGCAGAAATAATTGGCCTCCGTCTGTCGGGGGTTAACCCTGCCTGTTCTCAAGAGGCCGCCACAGCTGTGCTTTTCCTGTCGTTCGTTGTAAATAGATGAGAAAGTCCTTCCTGAGTTATCTGCTTGCAAAATGCAAAATGGTGTGTTCTTGCAAAACTGAAATTCGAGCAACTGAATCCTGAGCTAGATTTTATTATTGTAACTTAGTCGGTGGCCAAATCACTGTAACTCAATATTCAAAACTGTCCATGGCTCCAGCCAACACAATTTGTTGGTGACCAGTCACCAGCTTAGTCTGTTTAAGAGTGAAAAGAAAGTTTTTTTTTTAGAAAGCGTTCCTTCTTTGCACAAGCTTGTACAAATTAAATATCCCCTTCTACCAGGGGCGGTTGAAGTGCGTTTCTTCTAAGACAGAGACCCCACCGTCCTCATGGGGAGCTGCGGAAAGGAGGGGTGGCCGTGGTGGCCCGCACAGCGATAAGACTCCTCAGTGGCCCGGTAGCCAGTCCTCGGCCTGGGGCCCCGCAGCCGAAGCCGTGAGCTTGGCCGGCCTCGCTTTCTCTTTCTTGGGCCAGTTTTCTCTCCCTTTGACCCTTTTGTCGTCTGTTGACCCTAATCCTGCTTGAAGAGCTCGTCTTCTATACGGAAAGGACACCCTGCTTTTTACTTCTCTTAAGTTTTTAGAAGACTCCAGCCAACTCCCTGCTGTGTATAGATGTAGTAATGTAGTGAGGAAGCTTTCTGTTCCGATTAAAAGTCAGTCCTTCAACTCAGTCAGGCCTCTGCGGAAGCTGCCGCCTCTGTCTGAAACGACCCCCTTGCCCTTTCTCGCGCCCCTTGTCCTGCTCCATCTGCTTCGCAGCGTTTCACGGTCAAGTAGTCCGTGCGGAGATGCCGAGGGGTTTCTCCCCCTGCCCCCACCTCAGAATGGCAGCTCCGTGAGGGCGGGAAACGGGTCTTTTTCAGTGTCAGTCCCCTCACACCGAGAGTGTGTCTGGCCCACCGTATACATTTAACAGGTATTTACTGAACAACTGATTGGCAGCTCAGTAGACGAGTAAGCGATTGGATGGCATCGTGTAGTGTGGAGGTCATGTCTTCGTGTGCTGTCGGGTTGGGACCAGCCCTGCGTCATGCTGCGGCGGGGAGTCTTCTGAGCGAAGTCACCTGCCCTCCTTTAAGTGGCTCAGGGCGGGCCATCGAGATGGGGAGATGCTGGGAGGCCCCTTGGCCATGCAGGCATGCCTCGTTTTGTTGACCTTCATAGAGGTGTTTTTTGCACGTTCAAGGCAAAGACCCTCCAGCAGCAAAAGATTCCAAATTGCTTTATTGCCGTGGTCTGGACCCGAACCCGCAGTGTCTCCCAGGTGTGCCCATGCGTATGGGACTTGAGCACTCGGTACCTTTCTCACTGGCAGCAGCTGATGCCGGAGCCGGCCGCCCTTAGGAGGACAGCGCTCCGAGGGCGAGGGCCCCAGGCACGCGGACCCTGGTCCCAGGGGACGGGGCAGCAGAAACTGCTGAATGTGGGCAGCTAAGTCAAGACGTGGTGCTGGTAACAGCCCCACAGCCCATGTCTGCAGACACGGCACGGGCAGTCGCTGGCACTTGGACTCCGGTTTGAATTTCCACCAGCATTTGTAGCCAGGCCTTTGTAGGCTGGAGTGCCGGTAACAGCACCGGAAAATGGGTACCAGCAGGAATGAGACTTTAGAAGAGTACGGTGCCATGTGATGAAGGGATTTGCATGCGTGTGAATTTTCCATTCTCTTCTTCCTTCCCCTTCCCTCCCTCTCTCCCTCCCCCGCCCTTGACATGTAACATTAAGTGTAAGGTGTACAGTGTGTGGATTTGATACAGTTCTGTGTCGCAGCATAGTTACCACGGGTAGTTCTACCTAACACCTCCATCACATCGTGTCACATAATTACCATTTCTTTTTTGTGGTGAGAAAGATCTACTCTCTTAGCAACTTGCAAGTGTTTAGTACAACGGGTTAACTGTACTCACTTTAGTCCTCTAACCCCACACGAAGGACTGTCTGTGGGGTTACGGACCTAAAGGGATTCTGAGAGACTGTGGCCCTGTCGCCAGGCCTCAGACTCAACAGTCATCACAGTAATCAATCTCCCCACATCAGAGAGCCCTCAGAATCTTCAGACAAGAGGGGCAGCCCTCACTATTTGTGAATTTTTCCTTATTTTTCTAATGCAGCCCTAAAAATTGTGCCAGAGGTACCCGTATTTTATACTTTATTGTCAAACAGGGAGCATACGCTGTAAACACTAAGTTAAATGAGCATTTCCCCTTCCTCCCGGTGCTGGAATAAGCCGTCACTAGCTTGGGCAAGTAAGTGGATGCTGCACCCCAGATGGCTTTACTCGCTATTCGCGTCTCGCTCTTAGAAGAGGGGATTTCCTGGTGACCTTGCTCCAGGTAGCAGTCTGTCCTTTGCGACCCTGCAGGCCTCTCGTCTCCAGGCTGAAGAATTCCAGCTCTTTCCTGCCAGGTTCTAGTTTTCAGTCCTCTCGACCCCTTCCACTCCTCCTGGCTGAGAACTCTGTTTTGCTCGTGGGTGCAGCGCCCAGTGTGGAGAAGCACAGCCAGTCCTCCCTCACCTTTGACGTGTGCCTCCTGCTGCTGTTTTCTGCTCACCTGACAGTACTGCCAGGCTGACTTTTGCTTGTGGGCCCGCATGACCTGTGGATCCTTTTCTGCCCGAGTGAATCATTGCAGTCGTTATCCATGTGCTATTCATGCAGCCTGTTTCTTCTCCTCTGGTCTGTTTGCCTTTTCTGCAGACATGTGGTTCTGTTTGCTTCTGAGAAAAATATCCTTCACCAAAAGGGTTAAGGAGAGAACCGAGGGGAGAATTGGGGTTCATTACTTAATATTTGTGATTGGCAGTTCAGTTTTTTAGTGGAAATCACACATTCTTTATGAGGTGGTATCAATGTAGCGACCCGTCAGAGAGGCAATAAGACGAGCATCGGCGTGGAGTGGAGGGAGCAGTGGGTGGGATCTTAGCTCCCCCACTGTGTCTAACCGAGTTCGCCGGCCTCTCTCAGCCTCAGTTCCTCCCATGTTCAGGGGGAGTAAGGAGAGCTACGTGATGGAGTCAAGGGGATTAAAGGAGATAATGTATGTGCTCATCGAGATAACTTAGTGTGCTAAGTTCTTTGTGTTGTGATGGGTAGTGATTATACACGTACATGTAACAGAGAGGACTTTTATCCAGTTCGAAAGTCTGTATACCTGGGTTAAGTTCGTTTGTACAAAGATACGAGAGATGCATGCTCGTCATAATCATTGTATATCAGACCTTCCCAGAATGTGCCATCAACTATTACACGGAGCTACATAGTTACTAAAGGAAGCAGAAGTAGGGGAAGGGGCAGGGGCTGGCGGAGAAATGCCGTAGTCCTGCACTGTCACCGCTGGCATGTCCCTAGAGGGACTCAGAAGGACTGGGAACTTGGTGGAAAGAAGTGTCTAATATTTTTGCGGCCGGTTCCATCCAGTCAGGTTGTGCTAATTGAAAACCATTCTTCATTTCTTGAGCTCTACGTTGTAAATGTTATCGTAGGCTCAGGGTTGGGGCTGTGGTATATCTTTAAGATTAATCATGATTTCACTTCTAATAGAGCCTCTGTCCTGACCTGCCCTTAGCGGGGTTCGATGTTACCAAAGAAAACTTTGTGTGTATTTTTTGTGTCTTCAGCCTTGCTCTCAGTCACGAGGCCCCTCTACTGGGCCTGCCCTCTGTGTGGCACCTTTGGGTGAGGAGGCCCATCTGCGAACTCCCAGACTTGAGTTCTAGGCTTCCCCAGTCCTCCCCCAGGGGCTGCCTGGCCTCACTGAGGTGGAAACAGAAGCCGAATTATCTTCAGCCTGGCAGTTTGTTTTGAAGTTGAAACCAGAATTAGCCGACCCTAGAGGCAATATTAAGCAGGTGTCTTCACATGTTCCTTTTATCTTCCTGTATGTCACTAAAGCCTTGTGAAAATTCTCTTTCTATCTGTCATTCGTGTAAAAGGTCTGGTATCTCACTTCTGATCTTTGAAACCCCTCGAGACCTCGTTAAATCAGAGCCCCATCTGTCTAGATGGGAGTGAACACGTTGTCGCCACTTCCCACCACAGCCCTCCACCCCTTTCTCCTCCGCCTTGGCTGATCTGACTTAGACGGCATCTTGGAACTTCGGGGTTTTCCAGTACAGGTAGTTTCTGACTTGCACATGTGGATGTCACCGGCCTTTTCAAAGCAAATGATGGCCACAAACCCCCTAGGGAGGCCGCCACAGAGCCTGTTTCCCTCTCTCTGCCCTTCCAGATAGCTCTCTACTTCCTCCGCCCCATCAGCTCCAGGACGGCTGAGAATAGCAGTGATGTCACGTCTGGGTTATGACCTGCGAAGGGTCCCCGGAGCACTCGACATCCTTCATCGCCTTCAGTCCCCACAGCTGCCACTTTACTCATGACAGCATAGGAGACCTGCAGGGGTGATGTAATAGTCCCCAGGTCACACAGCTGCTGCTCCAAACCCAGTGTTGATTTGACTCTGAAATGCTCCCTGTCAGGACAAACGGGAAGGGCCATCTGTTCTACCTCCTCGCCACCTGCCCAAGCTGTGGGAACCAGCACCTGTTATTCGGGAGTCCAGATAACCCGAGCTTTAGTAAGGTGGCATCTCCTGGTAGAAACGTCATTACACAGAGCTAAGTTAGGTTTTATGGCACCAAATTAAAGAGACAATACCTGTAAAAGAACTTCGTAAAACCATTTCAGTGCTGTTTGTGCTCTGGCTTGTACTTTTACTGCATTTTTATAATGTGGCATTTAACCATCTCTGTTGTACTTTTTAAAACCAATGGTCTCAGAAACTATTAGGTCACTTTATTTTGCTTGAGACAAGCGTGCGTGATCTTTCTTTGCTTACAAGAGGGAAAGCTGATGCATAGCCTGCCTTCACTCCCCGGCAGCGCCCCATCATCTCCATCTGCTGGGGCCACCGGGACTCTAGGCTGCTGATGGCGTCAGGACCGGCCCTGTACGTGGTCCGCGTGGAGCACCGGGTGTCCAGCCTGCAGCTGCTGTGCCAGCAGGCCATCGCCAGCGCCCTGCGAGAAGACAAGGACGTCAGCAAGCTGACCCTGCCCCCCCGCCTCTGCTCCTACCTCTCCACGGCCTTCATCCCCACCATCAAGGTAGAGCCCTCCCCGTCCTCCTGCCCGCGTGGGGGTAGGGCAGACAGGGAAGGGAGGCGAGGGTCTTGGAGCAGGTGCACAGAAGTCGCGCCCGCCCCTCGGCAGAGTCTGCGTGGTGAGGGCAGCAGCTCCGCAGAGCTCTGCCCCTGTGTCCCCCACCCCCGCTGTCCGCGAGGGAGTCCGCTCATGTGACGGACGTCAGCTTTCTCACAGCAACGGCAGTGTTCCGAGCACGGTGGCTGTGTCATCTTGATGACCAGTCTGCCTCGTTCAATCCTGACTTCCTGGCAGATGCCATCATTCCCACTTGTGGAAGCCTGAAGCACGTTCCTAGAAGTTGAGTACTTTGCTCTATAATTAGTTACAGGAACTGTCAGGATTGAACCAGTTTAATTCTGGGGCCCGCAGTCCCCACCACTGCGGAGGAGGGGCGGCCCCCACCACACTCGCTGTCAGCCGTATTTATACTGATTCTAGCTCAAAATGGAGGTTTTCCCTGGCAGTGTGTGGGATGTACGTGCCGGGCGCTGTTCGGGGTGTGGGTCTCCCCCAACCTTAGGTTCTTCTCTGCATTCCCTTTTTTTGTAGTCTCTCTGCTTCTATGTATTAGATTGACTGCTGGGTTACTTGTTTCCTGAAACATCAGAGTTTCCGAATCTGTTGTGATTTCTTCAAGTTGCTTTACAATCTTGCTTCTGTGCCGGTGATTCTCAATCCTGGCTGCACATTAAAATCCCCTGATGAGTTTTTAGAAAATATGCATGCCTAGCCCTCACCCCCTGAGGTTCCCTGTCATTGTCTGAGGAGGGATCCTGGCTTAGATCTTTTTTAAAAGCTCCCAGGAGATCCCGATGTGCACCCAGAGTTGTGAGTCGCTGTCCTGTGCTGCACAGTGGCAGTGCTCTGTCAGAGCAACCAGTGATGGCCACAGCCTCTCCTTTCTCTCCGTGTCCCGCCTCCAGCCCCCAATTCCAGACCCCAACAACATGCGAGACTTTGTCAGCTACCCCTCGGCCGGCAACGAGCGTCTGCACTGCACCATGAAGCGCACAGAGGACGACCCGGAGGTGGGCGGCCCATGCTACACGCTCTACCTGGAGTACCTGGGCGGGCTCGTGCCCATCCTCAAGGGCCGGCGCATCAGCAAGCTGCGGCCAGAGTTCGTCATCATGGACCCCCGGACGGACGGCAAATCAGGTGGGCCCCCTCGCCAGGGGGACGGAGGGCCTCGTGCTCAGTGTGGTCCCTGCCAACCCACGCGGGAAGGGTGCATGTTTGTGAGATGCGAGCCTGTGCGGGCTGGCTGGGAGCATCCTCGAAGCTGCTCCGTTACCAGAATCCTGTGGAAGTTAACGATTCTCTAAATGCATTTGCTGATGGGCTTTTAACAGCATTCGTGAGGCTTCGTGTGGTTTGAGCTGTAGATATCGGGCACGTCAGCTCCCAGTTAAGGGGGCGCTGGCACGGGCCTCTGGGAGCACTCTGTCCCTCTTTCATCGAGGGCCTTGACGTACCCTAGAGTCAACCTGAACCGAACAGTGTGGTACTGTCTCCGCCCCTGCCAGAGCAAATGACATGTAAAATTTTCAGACCTTCAGTCTACTCCTCAGCCTCCTGCTCCAGTCTTGCCTCTGCCTGTCGCTGATACACAGTTAACTGCTTCTTAGCCGATTGCCAAGGAAAATTCCTTGCTCATCTATAAAGATTTTGGCATGACGAGCACTCATTCCTTCTAGAACCCCTCTCCTCTGCTGAGCTGCATGACTCAGTTGATGTGTGTTCAGGGTGCTCACTGCACACCTGTCCCTGTGATTCTGTTTTGTGAGGCTTCCGAGGGAAGGGCTTTGTTCTTTTCATTTGTGGCCAGTATGCCCGCTCAGTGTCCTCAGCCAGTGACCGCTGAGGCCTGCACGCCCCTGTCAGCGGTACCTCCCAGGTTCAATGTGCCGCTGCCCCATGAAGTTTTGTCCTGCACCGACAGCAGAGTGAGCAGCTCTGTCCTCTGTGCTTGTCACCCGTCCGTCGGGCTGCTGGTAACCCGAGGGGCACACAGTAGTCATGTTGGGGTTCTGTCTGCCCCCAAATCCTGAGGGCCTAGAGGGAGGGACCTGAGCCATCTTTGTACACCCAATGCCTGCAAGCACCTGCCCTGGAAACAATGTGAGTCGAATTCGGTTTGTTTTCATTCATTTAGTACCTGTTCTTTCCACGCCCCACTTCCCATTTACTCTTTCACCGGGATTGGCCTGTGCCCCTGCTTATGTCCCTGAAGCCACTGTGAGTGTGGTGTGACCGGACTTACCCAGTGTCACAGTGCAGTGGGCTTTTCCAACCTTGGCCGTCCTTGCCCCTCCAGTTTTTAATTGGATTTTTTTTGGTCTTTCGGCGCACGTTAGGAACTAGTATCAAGAGCAGAAAGACCGAGGGGAGGGGTTGGGGGCTGGCAGGGAGGGAACTGAAAGGGAAGGAGAGCGGGAGTCAAAAGGAAGGAAGGAAGGAAGGAGGGGAGAGGAGGGGGAGGAGGAAGGAAGGGAGGGAGGGAGGAAGG
>NW_011889073.1:846217-855471 GCF_000151845.1 Pteropus vampyrus | reverse complement strand
TCCCGTTTCTCCTTTTGGAATGGGGCTGTCTATCCGAGCCTGTGTCGCCGCTGAGTCTTAGAAGCACATAACTTGCCTGGGTTCACAGGTTCACGGCTCCAGAGGAATTTTGCCTCGGTGTGAATTGTGTCTTGCATCTCACCCATATCTGATTTACATATTTAGATGAGACTTTGGACTTCAGATGTTAGTGTTGATGCTGGAATGAGTTCAGACTTTGGGGCTGTTGGGATGGAGTTGAGTGTATTTTGCACACAAGAAGGACATGAATGGAGGGAGAACTAGGGGCCGTATGCCATGGACTGAATTGTGTCTCCCCTAGTTTCACATGTTGAAGCTGTAACTACCAAAGTGACTGTATTAGCAGATGTCTTTTAGCGGTTCATTGTGGTTAAATGAGGCCGTGAAGGTGGGGTCCTAATCCAGTAGGATTGGTGGCCTCATAAGAAAAGGAGGCAAGGTCTGTCTGTCCACACCGAGGGAAGGCCATGTGAGGACATGCGCGAAGGCGGCCATGTGCATGCCAGGGGGACACCCCTCACAGGGCCGGACGGTGCCAGCACCCCGCTGTCAGGCTTCAGCCTCCCAGACTTCGAGAAACTACCTAATCTATGGCAGCCTGAGCAGACTAAGACAACTTATATTTAAAAGCTTTTAAAACCACATTTAAGGATTTCTTAAAATTTTAATAATATATCTGATTCGAGCTGCATATTTTGAAAAGCCTTCAACCTAGATGAAATGAGCATATCTTTTAAAACTGACAAAATTGGCATGTGAAGCCCCAGATATTCTGGTTACAGTTTTGGTTTTCAAAGAACAATCTCAACTTAACGTTTTTCTACAACTTGGATGTTTATTCCAGAATTTCCATGATAAATTGCTGACACCGCATCTGTAGAACTAAGAGATACACCCGGCCACCAGCCCTGGCCTCCCCGAGTGTGGCTCTGATACAGTGCGCTGAGTTTCTAGTTTGTTGATGACAGGTGGCAGGCACGAAGGGCTCAGGGCACATTACTCACACACCTCCTTTAAATCTCTTCTGTGGGGAGGTCCTCACTGCCCTTGGCTGAGTGGTTCCCAGCTTCGTCTGCACATGGGATTCACTGGGAGCTGTAACAGTCATCAGTGTCCGCGCCCCGCTCCCCAGGATCCTGCTGCAGTGGTGTGGGGTACAGCCAGGCAGCACAGAAAAGACCTTCTTTTTCTGTCAGGAGGTATTTATCGAGCCCCTGGGGTTGTTTTCGCCTCTGTGGTTACAGCAGGTGGCAGGACCGGCACCTTCTTCCCTCGCGGAGTTTACACACCAGTCGGGGAGACAGACCAAAAAGCAGTAGTGAGTGCTTGTGCCCCCACCCACTCAAATTCGTAGCTTGAAATCCTGGTGCCAGCTGTGACCGTATTAAGAAGAGGTGGGAACTTTGGTGGGTGACCAGGTCACGAAGGTGGAGCCTTTGAAATCATGAAGTTAGCGCCTTATGAAAGAGGCTTCCGAAGAATCCCCAGTCCCTTCTACCACAGCAAGAAGTCTGCAGCCCAGAGCGGGCTGTGACCAGAACCCAACCATGCTGGCATCCAGATCTCAGCATTCCAGCCTCCAGAACCGTGTGAAGCAAAGTTCTTTTGTTTATGAGCCACCCAGTATGTGGTATTTTGTTATAGCAGCCCAAATGGATACTCCATGAGTAAAGGGGAAAAAAGCAATGGAAGGCATGTAGCTTTTGCGAAATCCTGGCGTGAACAAGTAGGTCAGGAGTTGGGTGGACGACGCTTTTCTGAGTTGGTGAACTGGCTCTGCGCTGTGAACACATGGAAGCATCCCCTGTGCTCACACGCACGTTTGAATCGTAGCCAAGCTTCCTCTGGTCCATTGACTCCTAAATTAAATAATACAAGGCACTGGTCAGGGCATGTGAATTAAGCCTTTTTATTTGATTGAACTCAAGGGCACACCACTGGAATTTGCAGGATTCACGAGTTGTGCCTTCTGATCCAGCAAGCGGAGTAAGAAGGGCTGGCCTGGTAACACGGCTGGGCATCAGCCAGCCTCCTTCCATGTTGCGCGCCAAGCTGTTCTGCTGCCCCCAGTGGCCTCAGAGAGGCCCCTGTTCACAGATGTCACCTCCATATGTGCAGAAATTTAGACATTGGATTGGATTAGCAAACTCATCCTTTAAAATGTAAACAACCTTCTTGAATGGTAAAATCACTCTCATTCTATAGTTCTATAAATTATTTCATTGTGATTGAACAATTCAGCTTTTTTATTACCTGGCAAGGTTCTCGCAGGCTCGAGGGAATGAGGCTTTAGTCAGCAAAGTGATTTTGGAGAATGTACTTCCAGTGAGGGCAGAGGCCTGGGGGTGGGACCAGGCAGGGGGTTGGGTAGTGAAGGGATGTCAGGGGGTGGTGGCAGGAAGGCAGCAAAGGAGAGGGATTCTGAGGAGGATGGCAGACATGGACTTCGGCTCCTTAGCAGCTTTGTGATGGTCTCACCTCTGTGCACATCATCTGATGCTCTAGGGGCACTGATCTTCCGCCTCCTGGGCAGTTGATTGGCAAAGTTATCTTGAGTGGCTTCGATACAGCCACCCTCAGCAGAACCCAGAGGTACCCCTGAAAGTCCCACTGCACAGGTCTTCCTTCCGGCTCTTATCAGCAGGACAGCCAGGCCCCCGCAAGGGACCTTGTGGCAGTGCCAGCAGACTGTCCTGCCGGAGACATAAGTAGCTCCATCAGGTCTCCAGTCTAGAGCAGGCTCGGGCACAACAAGGGCCTTCCCAGGCCCCAGGTCAGAAGCAGATTCTTGAGGAGGTTCTGGGCAGCTTGGAAGCCGGCATGGACGCAGATGGATGCAGGTGGCGCCTGCTGGCTCGAGGTGGGGTACAACAGTGCAGCCATTTTGGTTTCTGCTTTTAGCATAGCCAAGTGCCAGGTTATTTTCTCCATTCCAGAGGCGTTAAAATGCCATGCCCCCTTGGATAACAGTAGGAGCAATTGCTTACTTTTGCTTAGAAAATGTACCAGCATTCAGATGTCAAAGGAAAACGATGCTCTGCTCTGCTTCAACCCTCTCGACTTAAAACAATGGCCTGTAGAGTCGGTCCATCCCTTGGTTTCTAGTAATAATCTTTGTTAGGGTCTAATTGCTATCACTTCTCATCAATTTGCCAATTGATGTCTTACCAGATGAGATCTATGGGAACAGCCTGATTTCTACCGTGATCGACAGCTGCAACTGCTCAGACTCCAGTGACATCGAACTGAGTGATGACTGGGCCGCCAAGAAGTCTCCCAAAATCCCCCGAGCTAGCAAGTCACCCAGACTGCCAAGGTAATCTCGGTCTTCAGGGGAGCTCCCCGTTTTTGTGTGCCTCTGGAGGCGTGTCTGTTGTCAGAATCTCACTGGAACCAACAGCAGGAGGGGCCAGCAGGGGGGCCTCCGGCCTCTCAGGGCGGCCTGCCGTGATTGCAGCCTGCCTCTTTCACCTACTGGGTGAAAAAAGACACCCAGTAGGAAGTTTGCTAAACCCCAGGACTTCCCTAGGGGTCAGTGCTGATGACGGGTGGCATGGAGTAGCCAGAACTTTCTGGCTTACTTGTATATTTTTTTGTTTGAGAACAGTAAGAAAAAGGTTTTATATGTATGTAATATGTTGAAGACAATGCCAATTAAATGGCTATAATACTGTAGTTGGGGAAAAAAATAGTAAACAAAAAAAACCTGTAGCTCCTAAAGGCTTGTTTTGAAGAGCAGCAAAAAGCTAAGGAAGAGTAGACGGAGGGGCCTGTGGTGTTGCAGATAAGAAATACCATCTTCTCGTCCTGGCTCCACCTCCTCGGGCTGTATAAATGGACAAATCCTGACCTGGATACCAGTTTCCTGATCTGTGGAAGTTCATGGGTAGACCAGATCTTCACCTAGTTCTAAAAGTGCGTGATGCCCTGCAAAATTACATTTACATGCAGATATGTATCTGCCCAGATCGTAAACACATAATTCTTTGTGCAGGCGGTAAGCCAGTGTATTCACCAGCTGCTGAAGATAAAGAACATTTGCGTTGTCCTGGAAAGTCCCCTGGGCCCCTCCCATGCCACAGCCACTCCCTACAGTGATCACTGCTCCCGCTTCTGTCACATGAGTGGAACCAGTCAGTGTCCACTTTTTATATTTGGCTCTTTTTTTTTTTTGCGTATTCATGTCGTGTCTGTCATAGTTTTTTTCGTTTTTGCTCTATGGAATTCCATTGCAGTGACTATACCACAGGTCGTGTATTGCATTTACCAGTTGATAGATATTTGGTGGTTTACAGTTCGGGCCAGTGATACATGAACCCAGTGTAGACCTGCGGGTCTCGTTGTGGGCATGTGCACACGCTCATCTCAGGTGTGTACTTAGGAGGGGAGTCACAGGGCTGGGGGTAGATAGATGTGTAATTATGAGAAACTGCCAAACAGAATTTATTCCAAGACGCCTGTACCATTCTAAACTCCCACCAGCAGTGTACGAGAGTTCAGCTGCCTTTACTCTTACCTACAATTGTATTGTCATTTAAAAAATAATTTTACCCATTCTGGTGGGTATGTAGTGGTATCTTATTGTAGTATAATCCTCAGGGATTGATGATGCTAAGCAGCGTTTTATGTTTATTGGCCATTTGGGCATCTTCTTTTTGTGAAGTGTCTATTCAAGTCTTTGGCCCGTTGTTTATGAGTTGTTTTTTTCTTATCGAGTTGTAAGATTCTTTATGTATCTAGCGATGACTCCTTTGTCAGATCTATGGACTGCCATCCAGTCTGATACATATGTGGACTTCTTCTGTCATGGTTAGTGCTTTTTGTGCCCTGCTTAGGAAATTCTTGTCTGCCCTAAGGTCATGAGACCCTCTTGTGTTCTCTTCTAGAAGCTTCATAGTTTTAGCTTTCATACTTAGATCTAGAGTAATTTTTGTGTATAGTGTTAGAGGTAAATGTTCATTTTTTCCCATGTAGATATCCAGTGGCTTAGTAATCTGATTGATTTTTTCATATTTGTTCTAAGATTGTTAAATTAAAAATAAAATTAAGAATTTTCCTACACTTTTATAGTGTTTCACCTTTTCCCATTACTTAAGCAGAAAGGACTTTTAACACATAAGCGACAAAATGTCCTGTAGTGTCTTTTTAAAGTTTCTGGATGTGACCATCCCTGTGGCTAGTCTGCTTCCTCCCGTCTTTCCCTGCATTGAAGGCCATCACGCAGTGGCCGGGCTGCTAGGCTGATGGTCCTCTCACAGGTTAACCTGCATAGCCGCATTGGGAGCGCTGGACATCTCATCCAGCTCTCCACAGTGCATGTGAGGCTTCGTGCCTTTCTTTCATAGAACATCATCCACCTCACCATCTTCATTTTTATACGTCTCTTTGGGGTAGACTGGCATTAAATACATGTATCCCCATGGCTTAAACTGGGGACCACAGATCTAACGTAGGCTCAGAAGGCAGCAGAAAAACTTTAGTTCTACTGATTTGATTTAGATATTGCAGGTGCTGAAATGCTAGGTACGTTTGTTGAAATCCAGAGGTTGTATTAGGAGTTGTAAAGTTGCGGCTGTGAGGTGAGACATGACTCTGGGGCTGCTTTTGCAGACCCCTGGCAGCAGGCACGGGGACATTTCTAAACTCATTCTAAGTCAGTAGAAAGTGAAAGACAGTTAATTTTCTGAGATTCCTTACAAACGAATCACTTAATTTCACTGTATTTTAAAATTTTTATTATTCAGTATACAACCTGTCTTCTTTCCTCTTGTTCATAAAGCAGAAGCAGGCAAGAGGGACTTGGTTAGATTAACGGGAATGGCTTCAAGGAACGCGACACCCCCAGTGACTGCTGGAAGGGGAAGGGAGTGCCAGGAGTGCGGGGCCTTCCCTGCGGTGGCGCCCGGCGCTCGACCTCCTGCCTTGTCTCCGCAGGATCAACATCGAGGCTCGGAAGTCTCCCAAGCTGTCCCGGGCCGCTCAGGAGATGTCCAGGTCTCCTCGCTTGCCCATGCGCAAGCCCTCCATCGGCTCGCCCAGCCTGACGCGAAGAGAGTTTCCCTTCGAAGATGTCACTCAGGTAGCATATTGGTCCCGGTGATCACACACACTGGCCGCAGGCTGCGCGCCACTGCTTCTCCCCTCCCAGCGCTTCGCCCCTCCCTGCGCTCCTCCCCTCCCAGCGCTCCTCCCCTCCCAGCGCTCCTCCCTTCCCTGCACTCCTCTCCTTCCTAGTGCTTCTCCCCTCCCCAGCGCTCCTCCCTTCCCAGCGCTCCGCCCCTCCCTGCGCTCCTCCCCTCCCTGCGCTCCTCCCCTCCCTGCACTCCTCTCCTTCCTAGTGCTTCTCCCTTCCCCAGTGCTCCTCCCCTCCTAGCGCTCCTCCCCTCCCTGCGCTCCTCCCCTTCTTAGTGCTCCTCCCCTTCCTAGTGCTCCTCCCCTCCCCAGCGCTTCTCTCCGCTCAGCGCTCCTCTCCGCTCAGCGCTCCTCCTCTCCCAGTGCCTCTCCCCTTCCCAGCGCGCACCGCATGGTGGCCAGACCCTCCCTACCCCGTGTCCATGCTAGTCACTGAGTCCCAGACACCAAGCGTACGGATCTAGAACCCTCTTGGTCTTCGTCACCGCCCCTGCCTTCAGGCAGGCCGCGTCAGCTCTGCTTGCAACCTCAGACGCCACCTCACCCCACTTCACCCTACTTCCTTTGAGCCTTTGCTCTGCCTGGGTCACTGGGAGCCCCCATGCGTCCACACCTCACTTCGTATCTGCCGTGAAGGCTTCGCTCTCTGCTCAGACGCGTTCATTCCCTTGTGACCCTGACTGGTTTCTCGGTGACCTTCCGTATGCGGAGGTCACACACCTCGCGTTAGGTCAGCAGCTCTTTGAGGAGCTGAGCTTTGTTCATCACGTGATTGCCCCCGTTCACACACGCGCGTGGCGTGGGCACAGCGACCTCTTTGTAAATTCTTTTGAACTTCACTGAGAAAACATAATTGGGTGGTTTCAGGGTGTAACGATATCAGTGCCGCTGATGTTTCTAGGAGAAATATCAAGGATAAAAATGGATTCAGAGCCAGGACCCTTTCGAGTCCACTGGTTGGGGGAAAGACGAGGTGAAGGGAAATGCGCGCCAATCCCTTTGGTGGCCTTTCGAACATGCGCAGACTCGCTGGGACACATCTGCCTCTCGCTGCCGACCTGAGGCTCACAGCTCTGTGAGGCGCCCTCTGAAAACAGGTGCCTGACATGCGCAGTTGGCTTCCGGTCTTAACAATGGTGGAAGAAATAGGGAACGAATGCCTGCGGCAGTGCACACCTGTGGGCCTCTAAGCACTTTTTAAGTGTTAGCATTCTTACTTAAGTGATCAGTGGAAGACATGAAAGTAGATTGTGATTTTTTCCCCCTTTTTTTTCTCCCACAGCACAACTATCTTGCCCAGGTCACCTCTAATATCTGGGGAACGAAATTCAAGATTGTGGGCTTGGCTGCTTTCCTGCCAACCAGCCTTGGTGCAGGTAAAAACCACGTCCGTTCTCTGCCCGCTCTCCCAGTTGCACCTCAGACTGAAACAACCAATTTCAACCCTCAGTGGCCTGAAATAGAAAATGAGCTCTTACGACATCAAAAGATTAGCCTGAATTTTACCATCCAACCTTGACGCCCGCCACTGTGATTTCACAAAAATCAGAGTGATCACTCAAATTGTGTTTTTTGCCAGTGGTGCTTTCATTTTTTTTATATAAGCCCTGACTTATAAAAATGACGGAAATAGCCAAAATCTCTCAGAGCTCTCAGAGGTTTCTGTTTATTTTGATTTCTCGCCTTTTACGGCATGCAGGTTTGGCATCAGTATTTTAGGTTCTTGAGTTAAAAGAAATTCCTGAAGAAAGTCAAAAAGAAAGAGTTAAAGACTATACGGAGAAGCTGGCCGACTGGTGAATCTTTATAGGCGTCATCTCTAAGTACCAGATAAATCCCTGGCCATGAAAGTTTGAGATAGTAAGGAAAAGGGAAGTAAGGGGGTCCAAAGCCAGCTGGAACCTGGAATCTGCGGTCTCATCAGTGCTCTGGATAAAGCCCACAGTACTGAGTTGTCACATTTACTTAGGGACAGGAAGCAGTGAAATGGCAGGAGACCCTTTTCCAAGCAGCTTCATTCTGATGGGCACCTCCCAATGCAGGCCCCAGAGGTGTGTTGTTCCCCCACCACCTTGCTGGGCTTCCTGATCATTTAACGTGCACAAATGTCTCTGGAAGGCTGTCTCGGCCAGGTAGGGTTCACCTGTGGCTGGTGGCCCCATCTCGAATGTGTTCTGAAAATGATTTTTGAAAAATTCTGAATCTGCCTATAAGAGTTGTTTCAGATGCTCTTAGATCCTTTTAAATAAATTCTTCTTGCAAATCAGATGTTTAAAAAGACCCATTGCAATGTGTGCATCTTCAGAGACTTATTAAATAGTGCTGCATTTCATTTGGAGGTTTCTCAGCTCAAAGAAAAAGAGGAATAAAAGTAAAACATAAAACTGATTTAGGAAATGACAATAGACTGTCCCCGTACATAATGCAGACAAATCTCCTAGAATATTTTCAACAACCTGCAGACTCTGATGACCACAAAGCCTGTTCCTTGGTTACTTGGCAGCGCTCTACTGATGTATCAGCTGATTCTAATAATCACTATTTGCCTATCATGCTTATCTCGTCAGTAAGCTGAGAACTTAGCCGTCTGCCTACGGTGAACACTGAGAAAAGGAATGGAGGTGTGGTATCCTTAAGGGGTCTTTTCACTCTGCCCTTATTCTTTGGATGTTGAGAAGATCCACAAATAAGTCAACAAAGACCTCAAGATGGCAGGGTCTGTAGGTGCCTCTGAGACACGTGCTGCTCCCATATGAGGAATCTGAGTGCCCAAGACAAAAGCTTTCTGAATGACTGCAGGGAAATAACTGTTCTTATCACTGACCTTTTTAAAAAGAGTATTTTGGCTATTACTGTTCATTTGTCGAGCTAAAAGAATTTTCCACTTCATTCAACTCAAGAAAGGAATTGAAGTCTTGGATTCTGGAAGATATGTCACATATGGCTCCCTATTAATCTTTGGTGTTCTAGTGGATTTAAAATGGAGTGCTGTTCACATACTGGACATTTGATTCCTGCAATTAGAATGATTGGGCCCATGTAATTTTTTCATTTTTCATTTTTTATGTTTCTTAATTTTTTAAATATGGAATAAACTCAAA
>NW_011889073.1:840931-844982 GCF_000151845.1 Pteropus vampyrus | reverse complement strand
CTTTGTCAGGAGCCCGCCCTCAGTGGATCGTGGCAGGGGACACAGTGGTTGTCGCTTCACAGCCTGCTCGGGAGCTCTCTGGGGAACACCTGAAACCCACCCCCTTACTCACAGGGCAGGGAGAGGAAGCGAGGGGCGGATACTCGGGTTGGCCGGCGGCAGGTTTGGTGATCAGGAGAACTTACGAGGCTTGTCCTATGCGGCTGCACCCACCACCAGAATCTCGAAGGTTGGTGCTGAGCCCCCAACGGGTCAGGTACGTCCCCCATCCAGATAGTCTCAGCACCCCGTCTCTGTCCCAAGGCTGTGTCCTCGGGGCAGCTTCCGGGGGTGGGGAGGGCAAGCGGAACGCACAGTCCAGAGACAGGGCGCAGGGGGCCTCCAGTGGCCCGGGCCCAGCTCCCAGGCCAGCCAGGGGTCGTGTCTTCTCTGACCTTCCCCAACAAGATTATGGCATGTAGATTGTGCCTGCTGCCATGGCATGGAAAAGGAGTGACTTCCTCAGTAAGGTTTGTGGTGTAGTGGCATGTCACAGGAGAGAGATCACATACTATCACTGGTTTGGGGAGGAGGGAAGCCACTAGAGCAAGGACGATTAAGGTGGCCGTGCCGCCTCACGTTCACAGAGCGCCTCATTTCATCCTCGCAGTAATCCTCTTAGTCAAGTGCCCAGATAAAGAGGAGCTAAGGGACTGAGCGAGTCTCAATGAAATCAGAACTGAACCCCAGTCTCGCTGACCCCAGCTAGCCTTCATCCTTGTAATCCCTGCTTAGAGCATGGCATCATTCACATGGTCCTCTGCTGCTCATGGAGCCCGGTGTCTCAAACCCATCCCCAGGTGGAAAACCTTTGCATTTAAACACCTCGCTCCCAACCTGCAGTGCAGGTCTCAGTGGATAGAAGAAGCCTGGTCTCAGTCAAAGGTAAAATCTGATACAAGTTTTTCAAAATCCCAGTTTACAAATTTTCAAATAGCTAAAGCACCTTAAATTAATTTTAAGTGTTTCTTAGTGGGGGGAAACCTATTTTGGTTAATAGATAAGAGTGATTTCTAATTAGTCTGCCAGTTATTTATATGTAACTCTTCTCAGAAAAATCCACCTTCAGTTTTATAAATACGGAGACCCTTCTCCTTAACCACCAAGCAAGGGTCTGAAAACCTCTGCTTTCTGAGCCGGAGGAACCCCGCATTCTCCTGTATCTGGTCGTTCTGGAACAGAGGGCCTCTCATCCTCGCCGTGGGATGGGGAGGGACACACATCCCCCCTTAGACTCTGAACTTCGGGGAGTGGTTTACCTTCTCTCAGCCCAGGTTTTACGTGTAAAATTACCTGTCCTGTGCTTTCTGACAGGAGCCATCCTTGATTCTCTGATGGCACGCCTCTCTTCATAGGCGGAGCTCATGGTCTAGACTAGTGGTCCCCAACCTTTTGGCACCAGAGACCAGTGCTGCTATGAGAATCTAATGCCTGACAATCTGAGGCAGAGCTGAGGCGGTGATGCTGGCACTGGGGAGCGGCTGCAAATACAGATGAAGCTTTGCTGGCTAGCCCACCACTTTGCTCCTGCTGTGCGGCCCGGTTCCTAACAGGCCACGGGTTACCAGTCCACAGCCTGGGGGTTGGGGACCCCTGGTCTAGACTAACACAGTGCTAATGGGCAAGATTTTGCAATCACGTAAACCTGCAGTTTGGTGAAGCCTCATATACTTGAGTTTTATCGCTCGTCCCCTGCTATTTGAGAATTGTGGATTTAGAAGTCTCTTACACGGTCCCCTTAACTCCCTCCCTGCTCCCCCAGAATGTGGCTAATATAGCTCTCTCCAATGCTCAGCTGTTTTTGCTGCTGTCATTAACTGTCTGCGGTTCTCAGTGAGAGGAGGGAACGTTTTGTCTCAGGCTTACACTTCACGCTGGCAACATGGCAGAGACACCTTCAGCAGGAAGATGCCTGTCCCCGGTAACCTCTACAGACAAGAGAGCATGTGGAAGAGAGGCTGAATAGGAACAACAGAAAACTTGAGATGTGTAGCCAGGGGAGAGTGACATCTCACTGGAGGACCTGAGGGAAGGCGGGGAGGGAGGGGATGGCTGTTACAGGTACCAGGAGGTGGGCTTAGCTTTTGATGAACCAGGGAGCTTCATTCTATAATTCCGGTGGAAGTTCATCCAGCCTTTATAGTTATCCCATTAAGTCTTGTTTCCTGCCCATGAACTAGTTGCCACAACACTCAGAGAGGCCAGTTGAGCAAACTTGCCAGTGCTCAATAGACACTTTAGACAGGACAGGACAGCGGGTCTGAGCACACACGTGTCTGCAGGCCATTGCTCAAGCACACGGCTCCACTAACTTCCCACTGGAGCCTGTGGCTGGATCCAGTGTGGCTCCGCCTTACATGCTGTTTGAAATGCTCACAAGCAGATAAATTAGGAAACGAGCCTTCCCCTAACATGCAGATTTGCTGAGGATTCTTTTCTTCAGTTTCTCTACTCCATTTTACATGGTTCTGTTTACAGGAACTTCACATACATACACATTTCAGAAACACGTCTGCCCCGTGGCACATCCCACACTGACCAGCCCATGACCTGGATAAACCCACCCAGAAGCTGAGGCGTGCGTCCTGGGTTGGTTTCATACTGTGCCCTTGCCTCTTCTTCCACAAAAGAATGGGCTGTTTTGTGAATATCACGAGTAAAAAGCATCTTGAAATAAGGATTTGCCATGGTACCATTACATGGTACCAAACGGAGAAGGTTCAGAAGTGTATTCACTGAAAAGCCCTAACAATGTCCTTAGCTGATGGACAAGGGCGGCTGCCCTGCAGGGCCCACCACAAGCACCGCTGCGTGTCCTTCCGAAACAGCAGAGAAGCTTTGTGTAACGTATGTGAACAGTCCAGCTTTCCCCAAGCAAACACATCTGTTGATAGCAGTTGCATTTTGTATGCAGAAAGACTGGATGAGTTGAGAAATATTGCTTATTCTGACCCCGTTTCGTGGCACTTTTTTGTAAGCAGCTCATTTTTCTCATTTCCTTCCAGTGACGGGAGCGTCCGGCGTCCCGGAGAACAACCCGCCTTGTACCGTGAACATCCCTATCGCACCCATCCACAGCTCTGCGCAAGCTATGTCCCCCACGCAGAGCATCGGCCTGGTGCAGTCCCTGCTGGCCAATCAGAACGTGCAGTTGGACGTCCTGACCAATCAGACCACGGCCGTTGGGGCCCCTGAGCACGCAAGTGACAACGCCACCCAGTACCCAGTCTCCAACCGGTACTCCAGCCCAGGACAGGTGATCTTCGGAGGTGTGGAGATGGGCCGTCTCATCCCGAACCCTCCACAGCTGTCCCTGCCGCCAGCACCGGGGGTAGCCCAGTTGTCGGTGGTGGACCACGGAGGGGACCGCGAGCTCGAGCACCTGCAGAAGCCGGTCAAGGCGCTGCGGCCTGCCCCGTCGCTGGCTGCTGAGGGGGATGCCGTGGTGTTCGGCGCCACCCAGGAGGTGCAGGTGGCGAAGTTGAACCCCCCACCCCCTTACCCAGGAACGATCCCGGCTGCCCCAACCACGGCAGCGCCGCCGCCCCCGCTGCCGCCCCCGCAGCCCCCGGTGGACGTGTGCTTGAAGAAGGGCGACTTCTCGCTGTACCCGACGGCGGCGCATTACCAGCCGCCCCTGGGCTACGAGAGGATCACCACCTTCGACAGCAGCGGCAACGTGGAGGAGGTGTGCCGGCCTCGGACGCGGATGCTCTGCTCACAGAACACCTACACCCTCCCTGGCCCCGGCAGCTCGGCCACCCTGAGGCTCACCGCCACCGAGAAGAAGGTGCCCCAGCCCTGCACCAGCGCGACCCTGAACCGCCTGACGGTCCCGCGCTACTCCATCCCCACGGGGGACCCGCCCCCCTACCCCGACCTGGCCGGCCCGCTGGGTCCGGTCCGGGGCGCCGCGCAGCGGCTGGACGGCGGTCTCATCCACGCAACGCTGCGCAGGAACAACCGCGAGGTGGCGCTCAAGGCGGCGGCGCAGGCCGAGCTCCCGCGGGCC
>NW_011889073.1:834950-840712 GCF_000151845.1 Pteropus vampyrus | reverse complement strand
GGGCGGCCTGAGCCGGGCGCGGGGGGCGCGCAGGCGGCCGGCACCTCCCCACTGGCCTCCCAGTCCTCTTACAGCCTCCTGACCCCGCCCGACGGTGCCCGGGAGCGCACCGACTACGTCAACTCGGCCTTCACGGAGGACGAGGCGCTGTCCCAACACTGTCCGGTCGAGAAGCCTCTGAGGCACCCCGCGCTGCCCGAAGCTGCTGTGGCCGTGAAACGGCCGCCCCCTTACCAGTGGGACCCTGTGCTAGGGGAGGACATTTGGGTGCCTCAGGAAAGGACAGCACAGACTGCAGTGCCCAACCCCCTGAAACTGCCCCCTCTGGTGGTGGGTCAGAGCCAGCACCTGGACGTGTCCCGCGTGCCGTTTGTCTCCCCTAAGTCTCCCGCCAGCCCTACTGCCACCTTCCAGACAGGCTATGGGATGGGAGTGCCGTATCCAGGAAGCTATAACACCCCCCCTTTGCCAGGAGTGCAGGCTCCCTGCTCCCCAAAAGACACCCTGTCCCCAACACAGTTTGCACAGCAGGAGCCGGCTGTGGTCCTGCAGCCAGCCTACCCACCCAGCCTCTCCTACTGCACCTTGCCCCCCATGTACCCCGGGAGCAGCACATGCTCGAGTTTACAGCTGCCACCCATCGCCTTGCACCCCTGGAATTCCTACAGTGCGTGCCCACCTGTGCAGAACCCCCAGGGCACTCTCCCCCCCAAGGCACACTTGGTGGTGGAGAAGCCCCTCGTGTCCCCACCGCCCACCGACCTCCAAAGCCACCTGGGTACAGAGGTGATGGTAGAGACCGCAGACAACTTCCAGGAGGTCCTGTCTCTGACGGAAAGCCCAGTCCCCCAGCGGACAGAGAAATTCGGAAAGAAGAACCGGAAGCGCCTGGACAGCCGAGCAGAGGAAGGAAATGTCCAGGCGGTGACAGAGGGCAAAGTGAAGAAGGAGGCGCGGACTCTGAGTGACTTTAACTCCCTGATCTCCAGCCCCCGCCTGGGGAGGGAAAAGAAGAAAGTGAAGAGTCAGAAGGACCAGCTTAAAGCGAAGAAGCTGAACAAGACCAGTGAGTTCCAGGACAGCTCGGAGAGCGAGCCGGAGCTTTTCATCAGCGGGGACGAGCTGATGAACCAGAGCCAGGGCAGCAAGAAGGGCTGGAAGAGCAAGAGGAGCCTGCGCACGGCCAGCGAGCTGGAGGAGTTCAAGTGCCGGAAAGCCAGCGAGAAGGAGGACGGGCGGCTGGGCAGCCAGGGCTTCGTGTACGTCATGGCCAACAAGCAGCCTCTCTGGAACGAGGCCACCCAGGTGTATCAGCTGGACTTCGGGGGGCGGGTGACGCAGGAGTCTGCAAAGAACTTCCAGATCGAGCTGGAGGGGCGGCAGGTAAGCGTGTCCCAGGCCTGGCCAGAATCGTGACTTCCTGGTCTTGGCAGGTCTCTTTGGGTTTTAAGAACCGGGTAAAGGGTCTCGGCACCTTGGGGAGCATTTTCCAAAGGCCGCCTGGGAAATGTGGAAAGCACCTGATCCTCTAAGGTGGGGCTATCTGGGGTTGTGATTTTCAGGGTGCCCGTTGCTATCCTTTATTTCTCATCTAAGTGACACACGTACTGATTTCTTAAGGTCACATGACTCCATAGACCCATCAGGAGGACCCTGCCCAGCCTTGCCCACTCCCCAAACTAGAGGCACGAGCTTCCAGCTCTGCCTTGTTCCGAATTTGCCACCATATTTGTAAAGAACATGTTTCTGCTTGGATTTATCAGTCAGTCAGTTGTGGCATCATGGATTGAATTTTTCCTAAGAAATGTGAGGGTTTATTTTCTTCACCCCGACCCCGTCCCTACACATGCGTGAACTTTCCTTTCCCACCTTTTCTTAGTTAAGTCATCAGTTACCTTGTTACGCCGGTAATTGTGATTCCCAGCTGAGCCGTGTAGTATAGTCTAATTGCATTCTCTTTCTTATTACATAGGTTTTTTTCTGAGACAGAATAATTACCCAGTGTTTGTTTATTTTTCTGTGCATTTATTATTAAGTCATTCCGCAGTTCTCGGTACCGTTAAAACACATCAGATAGTCCGTTGGTTCTTCCTCCTCCAATACAGAACGTTGCTCCAGCTTTGCTGCGTAGCTGTTTTCTGGGGCTCCCCTTCTCCACCATCCGGGGACTTCCCTTCCCCTCTCATATGTACATCTCATTTTCATTAATTCACCCCACAAATATTTATTGAGACTCTGTTATATGCCTGGCAATCCTCTGAGCCAGGAGTCGGCAAACTATGGCCCACGGGCCAATCTGGACTGCTGCCTCTTTTTATAAATGAAGCTTGATTGGAACACAGCCATGCCCGTCCACGTAATTACTGTTCCACTCTATAACAGCTTAAGTAGTTGTGGCAAAGCATGTGACCTAAAATGCCTAAAAAATTTACTATCAGCCCTTTACAGAGAGTTTGCCAACCCCTGCTCCAAGTGCAGGAACCAGAGCCATGAGGAAAACAGGCCCCGCCCTCATGGAGTAAAATGAGAGAGAGGCCGTAAACAACTAAATGTGCGTTGTATGAGGTCACGTGGTAATGTAACGTGGTCACCGTAAGTACCAAAATGACAAAGGAAAGCAGGCTCTAGAGATGAGCACAATGGGAAGGAGGCGTGCTGCGTTCTGTCCCTCTCTGAGCAGTGAGTGACATTTGACAATTACGATTGACATTTCTCTTCAGCCTCTGAGCCCATAGATTCTTCTTCCTGCTTTTTCTTTCTCCTGCCTGTTTCCTTGGTGAGGAAGCCACTTCTTCGACCTGTGGTGCTTCCCATGCTCTGGGTTTTGCTCGTTGTCTCCCCACTGCGTTACCATGTTCCTCTGTCTCTCTGTTCCGATGAGCCCGTAGTCGGATCTAGAAGCCTATCAGAGTCCCTTTTGTTGGCAAGTCTCTCGTAGACCGTGCTGTCTCCGTCCACTGCACAGCCCTGGCTGCCCTGTGCCACCTTGTTCTCCTCTAACGTCTTTGCTTCCTGCGCCTGCCCAGGTGATGCAGTTTGGAAGGATCGATGGCAATGCGTACATCCTGGACTTCCAGTACCCCTTCTCGGCCGTGCAGGCCTTCGCAGTGGCCCTGGCCAACGTGACTCAGCGTCTCAAATGAAGAGACTGGCCTGGGCAGGAGAAGAGGCAAAGGAGCTTTACGGAGCGGTCTGAACGCAGATGCCCGAGGAGCTCGCGTGGGCCCGGGTGCCTGGGGGACTGGAGGGCGAGGGCGAACGGGAGGTGTCTGCCAGGCCCAGGAGAGGGCACTGACCTTAATCATTGTCATTTGTTTGGGCTTTTATTATGCTTTATTGTCTTTCTTCTTTCTTTTTGAACAACAGAAAAATACAGGAGAGTGGTATTTGGACGCAAAGGTGCCAGGCGCCTGGTGTGTTTTTTAGGAAATGTAATTGCTTGTAATGTCCTACTGGGTTTGCTTATGTCAGCCACAGACAAGGGGCGCTCCAGAAGGAAGGCAGAGTGCCTTCCAGCCTGCCGTTCCTTTAGACATGAGGCGTACGCATTATTTTCATTCTCCACAACATCACCACTAGCGTAAAAATGAAAACCTTTTAAAAAAAAACACAACCAAAAATCCTGAAGGTACAGGTTCTCTTAGGGGACAGCATTTAATTCACATGTTATTACTCCCCCAAAGGTGACTTGATTAATGAAGGGTATTTTGGCAAATGCACTGTTTGACTGGTAAAGGTAGGCTTTTTATGGGGGTGCTATTATCAGCTCTGAATACGATTCACTCCTGATGATGTAGGGGGAAGGCATGACGGGCGAGGAAGGAACTCCTGCACGTGTACACATGGGTGGCTTACGTAGCATGACTTGAAATAGTACAAGGGCTATGCTCCTCTCTGGAGGATGTTTACATTGAAGACTCCACTAGTTTTATAATATGTCAAAATTCCATAGGTTCAGTATGATTGACTTGAGAAAGTCAGATCCAAAAGCATGTGATCGGGGCAGTGGTTTTCTCAGCTAGTGCCTGGGTGTCCCTGAGAGGTATCGTTGATTCCCACTCTCTTTTTATTGCTGGCTCTGGAAAATGTGACAGTAGACATTATCTTTGCCATTACACAACACCGTCCTACACTTTTCCTTTTTCTACAGATGCTAACGATGCTGGTGGAAGCTCTCCTTCCCTCTTCACCTGCATTAACTTCAATTGACTAGAAGTGTTTCCAACGGATTAGAAACATGACCGAAAAATTTTAAGCGTTCGCTAGGGTATTAAGAGATAGGGTTATAGTTGACTCTTTCACAGAAGTCCCACAGTCTTCAGGAAAAAAGGTTGTTCATTCACTGTACAGACTGTTGATTGAGGAGATAAACCACTGGGAGAACATGGTGAAAATTGTAGTATTTAAGATAGTTAGTTTACTACTAAGAAATCCTCCGAGATGATCTTTTCTCACCCCACGCCCATCTCAGGGGACACCTTAGGCAGCATCCAGCCCGGATGACAAGACCCAGTTTATTGTTTTGGGTCATTCTCATCCATGATGTAGATTAGGGCAGCAGCATGAGAACTGTGCACTGGCATATGGTCCTAAATTTGGATTTCGTTTGATAACAGACAAGTGGAAGATACTACATAAAAGCATTTTTAAAAAAAATTTTTTAATTCCCTGTTTAGGTTTAAAAAATAGAAAAGAAACTTGCCCATTCCTTTCTCAGAGCAAGATAACATCTGTCACCCACCTTCTCTCAAGCCCCTGAAGAAACACAGGAAGATGATAAATATGGCGGAGGACATCTTCCACTGGAACCAGAGTTTCCCATCTTACATTTTAAAATGTCAGACCCGATTCTTTGGTGGGTAAATTCTTCCAGAAAGAATTTAATAATTTCTTTATGCAAGTTTCTGTAGTTTGATGTTTCAATGCTTCTTATTAGTTGTGCAATATGGTTGGTTATAGCCTATTTCTAAAATAATTTAAATGCAATTCCCCGTTTTATTGTCCAAGAGATAATTATTTATCTTGCTTTAATAGTATTCTTAAGGGTTATTTTCTTAACCATGTACCATTATGCCCATTTTATTATTTATTTAGAAAAATAGTAACGTTTGTAGCAACTTACTTGGTAGCAGTATATTTTGCTGCAAGAAATAAAGAGGATATGATAGAAGGGTTTTTTGCTGGACAGTTTGTAACTTTACCTAATTGGGAAAATTTTTTCCAATATTCCTTTAAAAGTATTTTTTTTTTTTGCATTTTGTGGTATTGATTATATTCAAAGGAGATTTCTTTAAGATAACATCTTAAAATAACATTTCCTCTTTTGAAAATTTTATTTTTAATTAAAAATGAAAGGTGATATGAAATGAGAGGAAACTTAGAATGAGAATAGCAAAAAAAAAAAGAATTATTAGTAATAAGTTCAGTTTTTAAAGTTCAGATTGGTGTTTGAGATACAAGGACCATGAAAGACTACATTTTAGAACTTTTCTTAGCAAGAGCAAGTATAGGGGGAAAGCCTTGTCATGAAGACTAAAGAGAAAGCAAGTGTTTGTAGCAAATAATTAACTAAGCTGACTAAACTCCTAGCTCACCCCCCACGTGGAGATAGAGGCATCTGTCTTAGATGTTCACACACACGCTAATGAGGAGCAGCGGCCCAGCTTGGCCCAGAGGCAGAGGTAATTTCAGATGCCAGATTTCCTTAGACAGATACACACAGTGGTTGTAATGTGGTGTCTTTGAAGTTGATAATGATGCTT
>NW_011889073.1:832081-833270 GCF_000151845.1 Pteropus vampyrus | reverse complement strand
AAACCACGGTCAACTCTAACAAATTCTAATCGTGCATTAAGTTTTACAATAATCAGGACTATAGATCTGTGCTTTAAGTAGTGGTAGTTGTAAGAGACTAACTGACGTGAATTTTGTGTGAGAATCAAAACATTTCTGATTGTATTATGAAGGTTTGTGAACTTCAAGTCAATAATCATTGTATCTTTATCACTTACACCAGGTAGCAAGGAGCCCTGATTGAAAACAAACTCCCTCTTTCCCTCCCTCCTCCCCCCAGAAAACAAGGAACCAAAACCCTAAGAGCCAGGCTGGGTCTGAGTCTGTGCTAAGGATCCATGTTTCAGATTGCTGTCCCCACCTGTCACATGGTCCGCTTTGGGGCCATTCAGCATGAGTCGGTGTCCCCAGAAGTGAATGGTTTAAAAAGCTCTGGCAAGAGTACTTAGCAAATCTCTTTCCTTCTACCAGCTTATTTTGAAAAGGATGCCTGCTTTTTATTCTGGGGTTCAGTATTCTCTTCTGGCAGTGTTAAGAGAACAAGGAATCAATTTCCCTCTCGTTCCGTAGCCCCCAGAACTCACTGTAGAAGAGAAATGACTCTCCCATGGAGACTACATTGCAATTTTCCAGGAGTGCACAGCTAGGTCTCCAAACTCCATTATAGAGTGGATGCCTTTTGCCTTCCTTTCCTTTAAAGAAGAAAATTGAAGCATTGAGTAGTTGAAATGACTTCTGGATTCCATAGACGAAAACCAATCAGAAATAGAATCCAGGATTTCTGGGTCGCGTTAATGAACAGACCTAGTTTATTCTCAGCCTCTCCCTCTGGTGTTTCGTAATGATTTGCCTGTAATGAGCTAGGAGCTACTTACACTTAGTCATCTCCTGAGAAAGAGGCATTAGAAGTCAGCCGCCCTCGCCCGGCATCAGGTGATCTCACCCTCCCTGCAGTGGAGACTGCTTTCTCGAGTCGTCAAGAGTGGGCATGTGGCTCCCAGGCTGTGTTACTCACCCAGGCGTCACAAAGGGACTGTGCGGATTCATTTCTCTGCATATCTTAGAAATAGGTGCTCAATGCACTAAAGAATCTGAAGCCGGCGCATGAAGAATGGGCTCATTTCCTAAATTTGCTTAAAGTTCTTGTTAGACCGATAGTTTCAACTCATAGCAGGACCCTGGCAGGAAACTGGGTGTCAGGTATGAAAAA
>NW_011889073.1:829637-832031 GCF_000151845.1 Pteropus vampyrus | reverse complement strand
AGCAGCGGCCCAGCTTGGCCCAGAGGCAGAGGTAATTTCAGATGCCAGATTTCCTTAGACAGATACACACAGTGGTTGTAATGTGGTGTCTTTGAAGTTGATAATGATGCTTTTACTTACTTTAAAAATTGTTTTCATTCAGGCAGTCTCGATTTGTTAAATACTGCTATGGTCACTACTTTATGCAGCAGAATTCTACATCATGTTTTCTAGCAATGTATGAAAATGAAGATACCTCATTGAATCCCTAAATTTAAAAACATCAGCCCAGTAAATAGTCAACTACATAAAGAATCCATGCCTTTTTGAGAGAAGCAGTATATTAGCAAACAAAAAAAATTTTTAATTTGTTTTAACTTTAACCTCATCGAACCAAAGGCACAGATTTGTGTAGAATATACCCATTAAATGTTTACCCTGAAGAAATTGGTACCAGGGAAGCAGAAAATGTCAAAGCCCTAATGGCAGTATAAGTCAGGACCTTGCAGGGTAGTATTTTTCACCCATGGCCATTGCTCCTTTGTCAAGCGTCCCACGAGGACATGCAAAAACGTGTACGTTCATCTTACAGTCATAGGAGAAAGTCAGTAGGCTCAGGATCGAACCTGCTCTGTCACAGAGTTGGAGGGGAACCCCGGGCCTCCATCTGTCCCTCCGTAAAATGAAAGGGACCACCTGGACAACCTCCTAAACTCCGTCCAGCTCTGACAGCCCAAGGGCTCCAAGTGGGCCGGTTCCCCATTCCACTTTGCGACTTGGAAGGTATGTTTCAAAACATTGCCTTTTGGTAGAGAAATGTTTCTTTTCCTGTGTTAATGAGTGGTCTACTGAATGTAAATCAGGGCACTTAATATCTTTAGAAGCTTCACCTCCAGAAGCAAATGCGTTTGGAATTGTGTTTTCATAAAATGACACAGAAGCCCCCATTCCACCTGAGACAGGAGCCTTCCCCTGGGTGCACCTGCTCAGTGGCTGCCCATGAGAACACCCCTAAAATAAGTCCACACTGGCCCCAAAGACAATAAAGGGGGTTGAATACAAACAGAGGAGCGTATGCCTAGGCCACCTTGAATTCCCGAGTGTGCTCTGCAGTGTTACATGATCTTCAAGTTCAGAAGGTTTCTGGAAAAGGACCCCATTGTGTGGGGCATTTATCACTTGGCCACGTCAATGGCTGTGAACAAAGTCCGTTGAGACAAAATGTGTCAAAAATGTCGTTTGAGTTCCTGGGATTTTGTAATAGCACACAACTCCAAACCTTTCACCGTTTATGGATTTCCTTATCTCTGGCTGATAAAACTCTGAAGGTTTGTGGCTTATTTTGTTTTCATTTCTTTGGCTTTGTGCAATTTTCTTGTAACTCATACCTATATTTTCTGTTTACAAGTTCTTTTAAAGGGGAGGGGTAGGGTTCTAAGATCTTGTTTATTGTAGATAAAAAAAAATTTTTTTTCGTGTTGTAGAAAAAGCATGGGTTATGTATTTGACTGAAAAAGGCACTGTATTATCTACCAAAGGGGTATTGTTTTTGCATTTGTTTATAAATGCATTATTTTGGTACTGTAAATTTGGACATAATTTCTGAGTCTATTACTACTGGCATTTTCTTTCTCTCTCTCTCTCTTTGTTTTTTTAACTGTAAGTGCACAACGCAGGTGCCCAGACCCCACACCAGACCAGACCACCAGCATGTACCTGTCCAGGCCTTGGGGGCGACGCACTGCCCCGTGCGCCTCGCTCCTCTGAGTTGGTTGGTTTGTTTGTTTTCACTACAGCATTCTGCTTTGTTTTCCTTTCCAAGCAGGCTCTGTTATCCTGCTTGCATTCTAATGAGCTCACCCCGATTTGCCTCTCTTCTCATGTATTTTGTGTATTAGATTGTGAGGGAGGTGTTCTAGAAGGCATTAATGGTTTGCATTCAAAATGCTGTGGTTTGTCCAAATTATTTTCTGTCTTTATTATTGAGATGGACTAATCTCATTTTTTTCTTGATGATTTGAAGTTGTAAGAATTGTCCAGCTATTGCTTAATAAAATTTTGCAGATCAAAAAAAAAAAAATCAATTGCTTGTGTGCAGAATTAAGATGTGGGTCTTGAATACTTTGAGAAGAAATCACTGCTTTCCGTTGGCATGACCCATCATCCCTCCCGTTGCTTTACTATATCACTGGGTTACTGCCAATGGCTACCTGATACCCTGAGATCCTTATCATTGCTCTTTTTGAGACGTCAGAGGTTGTGCTGTCTTCTTGATGAGCTGGTTTGAGTTTGTGTTTGTTTTTTCTTGTTTTGTTTTTTTAAAGAGGACTTGATTCAGGATGCATCTGTCTTAACACCTACAAGATCAGAGGTACTAAATACACTGACACCTTCTTTGTTACTTTGTAGAAAACA
>NW_011889073.1:820656-827111 GCF_000151845.1 Pteropus vampyrus | reverse complement strand
CTTAAGAATGTCACATCCCAGAGACCCGCTCGGTTCCCGGCGTGTGGCTCACGGGCCAGGTCCTGCTCGAAGGTGGCCAGAGCAGTGAAGGCGAAGCCCCTCACTTCCAGGAGGCCCCTGCTGCAGCCCTGCCCCCCACAGGCTCGTGACAGGGGCACAGGGCACCGGCTCCACTCGCCAGGCCCCTCTCCCGTCTTACTGTTGTCTTCGTCACACAAGTCTCTCGAGATGGTGCCTGAAAAACGTGACTTGTCCATGTGGAATAAAGGACTGGTAAATTTGGACTTGAAAACAATTTTTACAAACCAGCCAAGAGACTTTTATATGGAGCCTGGGACCTTTTCCCGCCTCCGGACTCTGTAGAGACACAGCTGAAAATAATTAGCGAAAGTCTCCCTAAATGGCGCAGCACAAGGATGTGTGGCTTGTGCGTACGATCACCCCACCCCCCAGAAAAAGCAAAGGTAAAAATGACCCCAAAAACCCACCCCCATAATGACAGCAAGTTCGGCGACCCCAGTGGGAAAGTAAGTCCCTGTTCGCAAACCTTTTGGGGGAAGGTTTGGTCCCAGCTGAGAGGTGGGGAATCCTAGGTGGAAAATCTCCAGTGACTCCTTTCAAAGCCAGGCGGTGCTGAAAGAGCCAGCAACGCCTCTCAGAACCGCCAAACCACAGCGCCTCTTCAAAGGGCTCCCGTGAAGCTTCCTGAAAGACAGAACGAGCCTCGGTCCCCAGCGAGCGGAAGCCAGCGCCTCTCCAGGGAAATGCCCGGCCAGGGAACTGAGTGCCCGGCCAGAGCCCAGGCTGCGGAGCTGGCCCAGGCGTTTGCTCTCAGCCTCCTTTCTGTTTGCAGGCGGTTTCCGCTGAAGGACGTGATGCTTCGCACTCAGCCCCCTGACCCGGATGTCTCGGCAGTGAAAAGAAACTCAAAGCTCGGAGAAGAGAGGCCGCTTTGCCCACGTGGCTGATGTTTCACCAGAGAGCCTGAGCTGCCAGCCAGCAGACCTGCCGGACCCGGGGGCCGGGGGCCCACCGACGGAGTGCTCGAAAAGGGCTCTGGTCACAGAGAAGAACTAGAAAGGACAGTATCCCCAGAATGTTCCACCCTAGCCACCCTCCGAAGAGGAGGCGAGGGTTGACCTTCACACCTCCCACGCGGGCAGGGCAGAGCCACACGAGGCGGGAGAGGAGAGAGGGGCTGACCCCAGGCTCCCGGCACAGAGGCCTCTCGGCCGCTCCGCGCTGCGACGCGTTCCAGGTTTATTTTTCTCTTCTCACAGAAGCGGACAAGTGCTCTGCCAGGGGCCGGGGACACGGAAGCTCAGCCCCCGCCCAGACCTGGTGCCTGGCAGACGCCTGGTCATCTCCCCTGGGAGGCGCCCACGGTTACAGGTAGGGGATGGGGACAAATCAGCACGATTCGGGCATTCATACCCAGGCATTTTTCTTGCAAACAGATTGGATTTTATTTAAAAACTCCTGAAGTACATTTTAATAAACGTGATACTATACACAGCCTGCCAGCGTGTGCCATCGGAAGACAGAATTATAACTGAGACCGGACCTGATGGAAAGCCCTTGCTGGGAAAGGCTGGGTCACAGGAACTCTCTTTTGACGAGCAGTGACAGGACCACATGAACCGCCTGGAAAGGATCAGTGAGAATGCCTGGTTGGTTAATCACCGGCCAGGGGGGCACGGAGAGGCGTCTGAAAGCCAGGGCATCGGGAGCGTAGCCAGCGTCTGTCACCGCACCGTGTAACCCGGTAGCCACTCGACACTGGGCTTCATTTTGCGAACGAAACAATGAGGAGATTGGACTAAGAATTTCGCACGGCACATTCCCTACCTCCCTGGTAATTGTGCACACCGATTAAAGTAACACAGGCTTCCTTTACTGTGGGATTTTCCAGAAACTTGAGTATGCTAATGCATGTGCCTGATGACTAGCAAGGGGAAGAAATCATCAAAACCCGATGGCAGGTCCTTTCTTCCCTCTTCTGCTAGAATTAAAAGGGTCTGCTTTGCTTCTGCTCTAGTGGGCAAGAGACCCTCGCTCGAATCTGAGGTTTGTGTGCTGAGCTGCAGAGGGGTAAAGTTGTGCCGTTTTGTTTTTACATTGTACTTTCTCACAAAGCCGAGCTGATTGAAACAGAAATGAGCTCTCGTCCGTTACAACCATCCAAGATGCAGATAGTTATTTAGCTTGTTCAGTTTGCAGTTCTAAGTCCTGCCGATACAGTCTTCCCAAAGACAGCTGAGATTGAGGGCAGCAGACTCATTCTGACCCAGCTCATCTTCTGTTCCTAATTAGTACTTTGAGATTTCTGCCTCCCATTTAATTGGGGGCCCCAGACATCATCTTTCACTCAATTTAGAGACATGAACCACTTAGAGTCAACCAACCGTGCATCTGGTTTGCCGCCAGGGGGTTACACCAGGCGCCACGCTGAGGTCTGTGCTCTCCAGAGGTTGGGAGTTCGGATCCAGATATGTGATCATAAGGAGAACTCCAGCTGGCTGGGCAGGCGACTGACAAAAGTCAGTGTCTCTTCCGAACTCTGGCAAAGCCTCTTGTCATTTCAGTTGCCAAAAATAAAGAGCCAAGGGCTGAGACGATTCCTCTAACCTGAAAAGTCAGATAGCAAATAATGTTCCCTGGGAGCCCCTAAAAGCTGGCAGCCACTTGGGGGACTGCCTAAATGAGAGGGAGCAGCTGGTGTCCACCTGGGGGACCGCCTAAATGGAAGGAGTACTGGGTCTCACTGAGTTTTCCTAGGAGGTTCCCAAGGCTCCGGTGAGGACGTCCCTGGGGGAGACCTGATTCTGGCCACCGAAAGGCGCCACTAGAAAGATGCTAAATTGTTCCCATTGGTTCTAGGGAGACAGCCCAGGGGTCAGGGTTGCCTCAGAATGACCTGGAGGTTCTTTTCTGTTTTACTTTTGTGGAAATAAACAAAGACCAACCAAACAAGGACAAGCAAAGTCGACATACTCAGAGCTCACTATAGCGAGGGCGTCAGCTGCCATCACTTGCATTTGGCAAAGACTCAAAAGGAGGCAGAGGAGGAAGAGCTTCCCGCTGGAGGAAGGAACAACTCCAGGTGGAGCAGCCCTGAAGGAGGTCGTTGGCATAGGGCAGTCGGCACGGCTGACTGAGGTGGGGCACCCATGTGATCGGTTAGGGGTACGTATTTGGCTTTCTCCGGTTGGTCCTAAGTTGGAAGCAGGGACAAACATTAGGGAAGCTGTCAGTTATGAATCGAGTCCTGGCCACTTGGGGCCAATTGTTGCAGAGGGTATTGTGGGACTGCCCAGGTGGTTGCTACAGACAGCGGTCTGACTTTCTACAAGTGTGATGTAGGCTGCTTCCTCGGCTGGTTACAGTAGATGGTAGGTCAGAGCTTTATGGTCCGGCCATTGTCTATTTTTATATTCAATCTCTCTGTTTAAATATGCAAATTTCCAATTTTCCTGCATTTTAACATCATAAGAATGAAACCAACCTACCCCAATGAACAATAAATTAATTGACATTAGTTAAGACTGTCTTACAATTGCACAGTTATGCTTTTAAGTACACAAGAAGAAACAAACATGTGCATCTTGCCCCAGTTTCTACTTTGACCTTGCAAAACTGGAAAGGGCATGCTGAACTAAATGAATATTGAGGAACAATCGTAAGGGGGAAAACACTTAAAGATCCACTAGCGATAACGAGAGAAAGATAATTAGGACATATCTGTAGATCATATTCCAGTTACAATAACATTTCACCACAAAACTCATTTTCATTTTATTGCCTTCGTTCGCTCCATCCCCCAAGGAACACAAAACAGTCCCCACAGGGCTCACGGTGAGTTCTCAAAAACTTTGAATTTTCTGTGGCAGGGTCGGGACAGAGGTTCTGTCCACCCATAGAGATTAGTTGAGGGAAATCGATCCCACCCCTACGAGGGCTGTGCTGTCAGTGACCAGGTCTCTTGTTGGGGAAATGTTTAGGTGAGAGCTCTCCCACCTCTAAGTAGTAATAGCATCCTCGGGAGGAAAACGGATCCTGAACCTCACTGGGGCAGGGCGGGGTGGCGGCAGTGCAGCTTCGAGAGAGCTTAGCGGTGCATGAACATGAAAGCCAGCTTGTCAGAAATTCACGGAGCATCTAATTCTCTACTGATCCCGTCACCGTACCCGTGAGCCTCAGAGGAGAAGGATCGCCGAGAGTAAAATGTAAATGGCAACTCCAGGAGAGCCCTGACTGCTCCCTGCCACCCCAAACGGGACCTGGCCTGCCCATGTCCCAGCTGCCCGATAGGATTGTCTCCACCTGCCCACTTTATGCTCGTGTCTGGGCACAGTCTCCTTGGTACGAGAACAGTGCTTTTAGCTAAGGATCGAAAGGATGGCGTGCTGGTAAACGTTTAACTTCCGGCTCTCCAGAAACACACCCCTGGATGCCTCACAGATGCTAATGACATAAAGGATGTGTAGCGCACGACGACAAATAATAAAATAGACAATACTCTTTATTATGATCCCGCATCACCACTGGATTCTTGCAGAACGTTCTCGTTGATTTTTTGGCAAACACTTATATCTGTAGCCAACCCGTGTGTACAATCGGCCAATGGGTATTGTTCCAGCATGAGTGTTTCTTGATATTTTCATTTACATTCGTGAACAAGACAAAAAGTGAAACAACGAAGATGAATGTTCGGTGAAATGTCAGACGCGGTGATTTATTTACTAAACCGGATCATAGTTTTCAAACAGTGAGAGAAAATTCCCTGAGCTTTTCGTGCTGGTCGCAGCGGCGTTGCCATGGTGCTGCTGATTTACCCTGCGTTATCGATCACTTTCTGAAGTCCGGAGCCTAGACCCAAAACAATAAACAAAGCCGAGTCAGCCCTTGATCTGCGGCTTTTGCTGATTTCCATGGTGTAAATATTCTCTCCAGAGCCGGTGCCAAGTGACCGACATAATGTCACTGACTGAACGAGGAGCTGGAAAGAGACACACAGTAAGTATCAATTTAATGTTTAATAATAAGTGTGTTTAACAATCAGCTCTCGAGATTCATGAAAGTTTAACCGTCGGCCATCGTGAGCCGGTGCGAGCTGACTGCAGCGCATCCCTGGCTGCGTGGATGGTCTTCCAGAACGCAGAAGTGGCCGAGGCTCAGGCTGCGTGGCAGGGTAGAGGCCCTTTAGGCGGGCTACGTGCTTCACCCAGGTCACTCAGCGGGTGGGTTCACGGCATAGACTATTGTTCTTCCATTAATTTGGCAAATATTTATGGAGTGCCGACTACATGCCCATCACTAAGATGCCTTTGAGACAAGGGGTCTCATGGTGCATAAAGCAGACACAGCCCCGCCTCGCGGATGGTGCGGTCCCAGCGAGTTCTCCTAGACCCTGCACGATCCCTTCTCTCCTGGGTCAACTCGTCTCCACGCAACGCCTAGAGTTCCGGAGCCCAGTGCGGGGACTCGCAGACGAGCCGGACGACGAGGGGCCAGGCCTGGCTGCGCCCTCTCCTTCGTTCTCCACAGCCGGTTCCCTCCGAGTCCCGTGTAGTTCGCCGCCTCCAGAGTGCCAAGCCCTCTCCCGCCTTGGCCCTGGCACGGGCCCTCATCGCCTCTCACCTGGACTTCTTCAGGAGCCTCCTAACTGGTCTTGCTGCTCCCTCGTCCCCCAGTCCACTCTCCGCTCAGCAACTGGAGTGATTTTTTTAAATTAAAAAACCCCTGTTTTTATGTCAATCCTCAGCTTTTGCATCATTCCTTCACCCTAGTCTAGATCAAGTGTTTTGTTACATTCCTCCAGAGCACATGTCCCCATTGTACTCACACATTCATTAGGATGAACACAGAACAGTGCATGTCTTGTCTACACTGTGGGTGCTGTGGGAGTGTCCAGTGCCTTGTCCAGTGCCTGGAATATGGTAGGTCTCAGTATATATAAAATCTCTAATAAATAGGACTTACCTAAGACCTATCCGAGAGACCACTCGCCACAAGCAATTTCTCATTCATCCAAATTCCAGTGTGAGTTAGAAAGTGTGACTGTATGCCTCGATTTGACCCTTTAACCGTGTTACTCTCATTCCCCCGAATGGCCAAGGGTCCTGCTTAGCCTCTGCCAAGGGCTCAGCATGGCAGGAAAAATACAGGGATAATCTCAAGACTTGGGGGCCTTGCCAAAGTGTTTTACCTGCAGAATTGCTAGCTGTTGAGCAAACTTGACCTCCCAAGGCCATTCCTAAAGATTCCAGTTGAGTAACTAGTTATCACATACACTTACTGAGCACCCATTGGATACAGGGGGTCATAGCTGCTGCTTCGCACACCTTGACTCTGTTCTGCCAGAAAAGACTGAGCTGGAGAGGAGCCAGCTTCCCAAAGGAGAGCCTGACACCAAGCAATTCTGCACTTGTAGGCACCTACCACGATGGCCTCAG
>NW_011889073.1:816819-819811 GCF_000151845.1 Pteropus vampyrus | reverse complement strand
TGGTAGGTCTCAGTATATATAAAATCTCTAATAAATAGGACTTACCTAAGACCTATCCGAGAGACCACTCGCCACAAGCAATTTCTCGTTCATCCAAATTCCAGTGTGAGTTAGAAAGTGTGACTGTATGCCTGGATTTGACCCTTTTACCGTGTTACTCTCATTCCCCTGAATGGCCAAGGGTCCTGCTTAGCCTCTGCCAAGGGCTCAGCATGGCGGGAAAAATACAAGGATAATCTCAAGACTTGGGGGCCTTGCCAAAATGTTTTACCTGCAGAATTGCTAGCTGTTGAGCAAACAACCTCCCAAGGCCATTCCTAAAGATTCCAGTTGAGTAACTAGTTATCACATACACTTACTAAGCACCCATTGATACAGGGGGTCATAGCTGCTGCTTCGCACACCTTGACTCTGTTCTGTCAGAAAAGACTGAGCTGGAGAGGAGCCAGCTTCCCAAAGGAGAGCCTGACACCAAGCAATTCTGCACTTGTAGGCACCTACCACGATGGCCTCAGCATATTGCGTTTGTATGTTTTAAGTCCTTTTCTATTAGAGAAACATACTAAAGTATTGGAGTGAAATCTATCAGGGATTTGCTTTAAAATATCCCAACAAGAAAAATGGAAGGGGGAGTATTGAAACAATAATGGCAAAATATTGATAACTGAGGCTGGGTGAGGGGTGATGGGTACATGGATGGGGAGTGGGAGAAGGGATTCATTATACCGGCCACTACTTCTGAGTGTGAGTAAAAATTTTCATAATGAAAATTTTTTAACAGCCTCAAAATATGTAAAGCAAAAATCGATAGAACTATAAAAATTCACTGACAAATCCACCCTTTTGGTGGGAGCTTACCACATACTTCTTTCAATTATAGATAGATCTAATGATCAACTTTATTTCATGGACACAAATAAAACTTGGCACCCAACAACTAGAAAATACAAAATCTTTTGAAACACATGAAATATTTATAAAATTAATCATATACTAGACCATAAAGCAAGTATCAGCAAAGTTCAGATAATCAGTATCATACAGACTATGTTCTTGTAACACAATACAATTAAAGTATAAATCAATAATAAAAAGACAAAACTGTCTAAATACTTGAAATATTGAAATGCATTCTAAATAATCCATACGTCAAAGAACTGATAATGAATCAAAACTTGTGAAATACCATGAAAACAGTACATGGAAATTAATTTATAGCCTTAAATGGTTATTTTTACATAAGAATAAAAACTGAAAATTAGTCAACAAAGCACACACTTTCAGACATTGGAAAAATAACAGAAAAACCATTTAAAAAAAAAAAGATGAACAGAATTTAATGAACATAAAACCAAAAAAAAAAAAAATGCATTCGATAGAGCCGAAGATGTCAAAAGTTCTTGGAAAAGATTGGTGAATTTCACAAATATCTGGCATGATATATATGTATGCATATGAAGAAAAAAGCACAAATAGATGATAGTATTATGAATAAAAATGGGACATATCTTCAGATAGAGATTTTATTAAAGCTAAGAGAATAGGAATGCTTTGAACAATTGTGTGACACTAGATTTGAAAAATTTAGAAATAAAATCACTAGTAAAAAAATCTTTCTAGAAAGAAAAGACCAAGCCAAATGTTTTTACTGGTAAGGGCCATCAACTCTCAAGTAACTTATCCCGCCTGTCTTATACAAACATTTCTAGAAATTAAAAAAAAAAAAAAAGAAACTCTCTCCTTCCACCATGAGGCAAGTACATTGATACCCAAACAAGACAAGGTCTAAATCAAAAAGAGAAATAACATGTCATCTCACTTAAGTAATACCTGACACATTTTTATTTTATTTCTCTTTCTCATTCTAGGAAATTTGTATTTGAACTGACAAATCTCATATCACCAATATGTAGCCACTTAAGTGTGAACTTTCTTTTTTGCGTTAACGTAGAAAAACAGGCATACCAATCTGATGTTTAAGATTGCTCTCAGGGTCCCATTTATTTCACCTATTTAAGTAAGTTATTCTTGGTTTGGTGTTTTTCACACTGTTCTTAGTTTCAAACAAATGGAGAAACAAATTAACCTAAGTTTTTATAGAGATAGAAACAAGTTACCTGTGTGTGTGTGTATGTGTGTCTATAGAATGTGTGGGAAGAGAAATCGTATTTGGACACAGTTTTGTTAAAAAATAATTATTATGACATAAACGTAATGGAAATAAAATATACAGAAAAGGAAAAGTAATTATAGTATACTATATAGCTTAGTTGTGTATAACACTTACACAGTTGTAATATAGGGGTATGCATGTGTGTGTGTGATATTTTATCTAGTTTATCTCCTTGTGGTAAAAGAGGTAACAAAGTAGGTGAGTAGCCCACAATGCTGGAGCCAGAAGACTTACATTGTCCTCTAGGGGCTACTGTAGTTCAAAGGGGCCAAATGTCTAGGTCAGAGAAGTTAGGAAAGGCTTCTCAGAGGATTTTCGTGTCTGGGTATCTTTGAGGTTGATTAGTATTTCCCCTAATGATAAACTATCTGTGCTCAATTATAAAATATTTAAAATATGGCAGGTGCTGATCTCAGTCTCTATCGCATTACAGAAAATAAAATCTGCATGTGTGTTAGAGTTCCTCTCTCTGCACCGTATTTTGGGCATCGCCAGTTCCAAGCTCCATTCTTTGTCCTCCTGAGATGATTAAATACAAATGCTCACGTTAATGAATTAAAGCTAAAACCTAACTGTGCAAAGTGCAGGGTGATCAGAAGTGATGGGAATATTTGCAAGGTCTGACAGACAAAAACTTGTTGTACAATGTAAGGGGAAGGGAGAAATAAAATATGACCATGAAAAATAAAGAGCAAGGAAGAGTGGGTGAAATTAAAGCGCAGGTAAAGGTAGCAGACACTGAGGGACATCTGAGAACATCTAAAGGTGAGCGAGTGGTCATTAGACTCGCCTAGGGAGCTTTGAAAAATGCAGATTCCT
>NW_011889073.1:800312-815291 GCF_000151845.1 Pteropus vampyrus | reverse complement strand
GAGGGACCCGAGGGCTTTCGCGGCTCGCTCCTCCTCCTGTTCCTTCTCTCCCTGTCTTTCTCCCCCGCCCCCTCCGCTGCCTCCCGCCCCCGCGGTCTCGCTCAGGCCTCGCTCAGTTCTGGTTTGGGGAGACCAACACCCCCTCTCCGGCAGGGCCAGGGGGTCTTGGCCTCTCCTCTGAGGTCCTCCGGCGCCTAGGCCTCGGTGGAAATCTCCGAGACTGGGGTGCTGAGCGGTGTCTCGGCGAAGTGCTGTGGGGAGCCACGCATCAGCACCGTCAAGGAGCTGTTGGTTTGGGCTTGTCTGTGCATCTCTGTGTCCCTCTCCTGTAGCCAAGGTGAGAACTGTGGGGGCTGCAGGCCCTTGCCATGGGCACCGCCCTTTCCTCCTTGCGCTCTGCTGTTCTGATGGGAAAGTATGTCCTTCGCCCATGGCCGGACTCATCTGTGTGCTGCCCTGTGATCAAAGGACCTGGAGACTGGAGCCTACACTGATTTTGTCACTACTAGCTCTGTGACCTTGAGGAGGTTACCCGCTAACTCTGCCCTTCAAGCTTCCTCACCTGTAAAATGGGAAGCTTGAACCAGAAGGTCTCTGTGAAAGTCAAGACTCTAATTGTGAGTTGCTCATTCTGTGCTTAAGGGTGGCAAGTGTGCTGCATGGCCATCTTCGAAGAGGTCCTCGTCATTTTCGTACACCCCACCCTGTGCTGGTAGCCATATATACAAGCTCAGGAGAGCATGTGCCAACTTAGCGTCAGACCTTTCCCAAAGCCCCTGGCTTCCCAGGGCCTCATCAGCAATCTATTACAGAACGGTCTATTGGTCACAATTACTGAGTGGTTTTTTAAAAATATAATTCCAAGATCATATGAGGTAGCTTTTGGATACACCTCAAAATCTGTGTAATACAGCTTCCTGGGAGACAGTATGGGAAAAACAACCCACAGATAGTTTCTAACCTTATTTTTGATATATGTTCCAATCTCCTTTCCCACTAATTTCTTCCTACTCTATTTTTTTTTTCATGTTTATTTTCTTGGGAACGTATCTTTGGCAAAGGAGCAAGCAGATAGCGAAATGGTCTTAATGAAGGTAGCAGGGAAGAGAACATCCCTGGTTAATCCACAACTGGATCATCCTTTATTCACTCACCCATTTATTCTACTAATAGTTATTGATCATCTCCTATGTTTCTGCTGTTGTTCTAGTTAATGGGAATACAATGGTCAGACCGAGTACCTGCTGTCATGGGGCTTATGATAATAAATAAGTGGTTACAGATTGCTGTGAGTGCGGGGAAGATAAACTAAGCGATCCGATGAAGTGTGATTGGGGTGCTGCTTCAGAGAAGGTGGTCAGGAAAAGCTCTTTGATGTGACATTGTACTGAGAACTAAAGAATGAGTTGCTCCCTAGACAATGAGCTGAGAAAGAAATTCCCAGAAGAAGAAGGACAAGTGCAAAGTTCCTGAGGCCATAAAAACATGGCATGTTCTCGGAACAGACAGAAGACCAGTGTGTCTGGAGACTAGTGGTCAGAGATAGACAGTGCCAGGCAATACAGGGCCCTTGAAGGCCAGACTGAGGAATACGGATGTCATTGAGTTCTACTGTGAAGCCAGTGAAGGGCTTTAAGTGGACGAAGTGATGTGAGCAGCTTGGCTGCCTGTCCTTCAGCAAGCATTTAAATCTTTGCTCCAAAAGCAACCCCATTAGCTGAGTTGGATCCGGAAGACAAATCCACCGTGGCTGGCAGGGGGCAGTGATGAATTCTGCCACCTGCTATGAAAACAGGCTGATTGCCGAATGCTTTACAATATTGTGTGTCAGCGGAGCAGTTAGGCTGCATCGCAGAGACTCTTTGATAGTGGGGAGAGGTTTTAGGTCACTGAACTGTCTTCCGCTGCTCCACTGAGTGTTTACATCAGTGGGTTGTACCTTTACGAAACTCGGTGAAACACTTTTTGGTTTCTAAGTTGGGAAGCTGAGAGTTACAGCTTCTGCATCTGTCTGGCTGGAAGAGGAACTTGCTACTATAATTTTTGCTTTTACTCTCCTTACCATCTTTCTTTCCTCATTAGCGATTTATGACTAAAATGCACCCGTCCTTTTTTCCCTGGAGGACCAGGGACTTGCCTCATGTAGCCGATAGTTTCCTCATAACAGGGCACAGCAAAGAGACAGCTGCTAATGCTCTGTTTTTAAAAGATGGCGGGCCCCTCTGTCAGCTGGCACTGCTCTTTGCATATTAGCTACATAATTTGGCATCACTGAAAAGCGGCAGCTGTGGGATCCAAGGACTCCCAGTCATTTTTACAAAATGAGAGATGACAGTTGTACTGCCTGCTAGGAAAGGGGGAGCCGGCGTGGCGTAAGTGAAAAAACAGTAGGCTGGGCATCTGCAATCCTGGGTTCCAGCCCCAACGCCACCCTTTGCTAGCTCCCCAGCCTTGGGGGAAATCATGATCAGTTTCCACAACAGAAAAATGAAGCAGGGATGTCGTGAGGCTCAAGTGCTTTATGAAGATAACACTAATGGTGCTTTCAGATACAGACACGGAAAAGTCAAAGCAACATGCCGAAACGACAATGGAATGGGTTGAGTCGTTGAGCCAGCAGGTTGATGATGTCATCAAGCTTGTTCTTTTTGTCTTGGTAGCCATTGGCTGTGATTGGCTGCTAATGATCATCTGGGCCATTGCTTCTCACACGCATGGGGGAAAACTGGCTGACTTTCTACAGCTCTCTAAAAAAGAAAGAATACCTTGAAGCCCACGGCAAAACTTCCTGAATCTCCACTATACCCGCCACCAAAATGGTAATGATGAGGAAGACAGACATGTTGATGAGAACATAGAACTCTCGTACCCCACAGACGGGAGGGTAAATTGGTACCCTCGCTATGGAGACTGTTTGGCAGTTTTTCCTAAACTGAACATACACCCTACAGAATGCATACCGATGTCTGTCAACGGACAGGTCCTAAAATGTTCCTAGCAGCACAATTTGTCATACTGCCAAACTGGAAGCCAGCCAAACACTCATCAACAGTAGAATGGGTAAACCTGGCTTATTCCATAATGGAATATTATACAGCAATAAAAGTAAATGACTTACAGCTACACACAACAATAAAGATGAGTCTCACACACACATAATGTGAGCACAAGAAGCCAGACGTGAGGAGTACATATCGTTTCCACTTGTATAAAAAAGTGCAACACAGGCAAAATGACTCGACGGTGTTAGTAATCAGAATAGTGGTTGCCCTTGAGGGAACAGTGAATGGAAGGGAGCAGAAGAGGGTTTGCTGAGTGCCGGTAATATTTTGCTTCTTGATCTGAGTGCCAGTTACACAGGTGTATTCATTTTGTGAACATTTGTCAAGCTGTACCCATGTGTGTACTTTTCTGTATGTTTATTATGCTTCGATAGAAAGCTGAAAAGAAAGCCAGCTCCTGGGTCTCAGCGATGACATCAGGGCCCTTGCCCTTTCTTGAGCAGGTTCTGGTAAGGGGGTGGAATTAGGCTCTGGGCATAGGTCTCCAAGGGAGGAGGGCTAATAGCTGAACCAAACTGGGTTTCTGTGGGGAACAAGACATGGGGAATGGATGCCAGGTAGGCAATCAACTGTGTCTATGGCATAAACCACAAAGGATTAAAGAAACATGAAGGACAATAAATACGTTCCTTTAGAACTCAGTTCTTGGAGAATTTGTGGTCGGCCATTTTGGTGATCTAGACTTTGTGTTTCGCGATAATACTTCACCTCTGTAAAATATAGGAGCAACGGAACTGGGCTTGAGTTTTCTTGGCTAGTGAAGTGATGGCCTGGGCTGTCCTAACTCAAGAGGCTTCCAGAAGCAACATTTCATTACTTTGGTGAATTCATTAGGGTCTGGGGCTGGCCCTTGGTCTTGGTGACCTATTCTAGCCAGCGCACTGAGAGAAACCTGTTTTCAGCGAAGGCTTTATATTAACCAAGCTCTGCACTAACATGCTTCGTCAGACGCCAGTTTATTTAATTGGCAGATACAGACCCACAAGAACGCAGATGAGGGTGGGCATAGCATCAGGGCAGAGGAACCCGTTAGGTCAGGGATTCTTAATGCGGACTGAGCATCAGAATCACCTTGGGGAGCTTTTAAAAATACAAAGGCCCAGGCCCTACCCTCCAGGATGACCATTTGGCCAGCCTGGGCTGGTCTGGGCTGGAGAACCGTGAGGGGTGAGCGAGATGTTTGAGAATACCAGGCCGAGGGAGCCATTAGTTGGGACTCCTTGTGCCCTACACAAAGCTCAGCGGTCATGGTCAACGACGACCTTGGCTGATTTTCCCTTTTCCACACTTCTAGGTCAACCAAGCTGCCTTTTGGGATTAACACCTCTGGTCAGGTTATGGTCAGGTTTAAAGGTCTGAGAACCATTTTTACGAACTAAGGCAAATGCGCATAGCTCTACCCTGACCCGTCCGTGATGATGTTAGTGTTAGCATTTCAGCGGGCTAACTTTTCTCCTCGTTTTCAAGTTATTGGACGTAACTCACTGTAACTGTTGAGTCCCAACGCCCCTCTCTGTCTTTCGTTTCTTTATTTTGGTGGGAAGACATGATAAATATCCCTGACGAGACTGTGACTTTAGAACCAGCCTCCCTATCTCCATCATGTCAAAGGCAGACAAGGAGTTTCATTAACTTGCATGCCCGAGAACTTAGAGTTAGGCACTAACCTGGCTCAGTGAGCGAGTCTGGTGTCAGGTTTTCTATTTGGGACAAGACACAGGCTCCAGACACAGGCCAGGTCCAAGGGCCTGAGCCAACACCTGTATCAGGGGCCAGTGGTGGATGCCGCCGCCAGGACACTCAGCTCCCCCAGACATATCCACCACGTCTGCGTGCCCCTCACCCTGCCTGCTCCCCAACCCTGAGCTCCGGGCTCTTCCTCCATCAGTTGTCCCCACTTTTTCTCATGCCTCAGTCTTCCCCTTACCTCTGATTCCCTCCCATTTGCTTACAACTCTTTGTCCAAACAAACTCCCCTCAGCCCAGCCTCCCTCGGGAGCAGCCATACTGTCTTCTCCACATATCGGTCTGGCTTCTCCCCGCCGCCACTATGTTGTCATGCAAATGGGTCGAAGCCGGTCCCTGCATATTGGCTCCCACGTTTTTGGTTTCTTTACTTATTTCATGGGAGTTGCCTAACTCACTCCCACTGGCGACGAACTCAAACCCTTACACACCCGATTGCTTTAAATAGAGCCCAAATTAGCATATTTTTAGCCATTTAGAGTCTGCCTGCTTTGCATTCCCGCGAAGATGTTGCGCCAACATCGGCTAGCCAGCGACGTGACAAACCCTGCGGCGTCACAGACCCCGAGCTGCGCCTGCCCTTGGCGGCTCTGCGACCCCGACTCCTCGCCTCTCCGATTCCCTTCTCCTCTGGGCATTCCCTGCCCTCTCCCCTTCTGGGCGGTGGCTGGCTCTGGCCCCTTTCGCCCGAGGCTGTGCTGCTGGGCGGGGCCCAAGCGCCACGCCCCGAGGCCGCTGTGCAACACCGCCCCCTGGTGGTTCTGTCTTCTCCTTACTCGGCCTTGAAACCCTGAGCTCACCACACGTCCTGGAGCTGCTCTTGCCCACGTCACTGGTGACCTCTAAGCATCAAATCCAGTGGCCCCTGTCAGGCGCTCACACTGTGTAATCCCGAAGGGTTCGACCGAGAGCTGGGACTCTCTTCTGCCCCCGAAGGGGGCCGCGCAGTGCCCTTCTCTCTCTCCTGTCCTCCCACCCCCTTGTCTGCACGGTTCGAAGCTTCTCTGGCAGTCTCTTTCTGTTTATGGTTAAAACGAGCCCTACTTTCCCTAAAGCCCTGACGCTATGACTAATATAGCATTAAACATCCCGGCAACAGAACTTGGCGGTATTACTATTTATGGCCTCAAACCACCCAACAGGTGGGTTACACATGTGACAGAATGGCCTTCCCCTGCATGCAGTGTTGAGGTGAGAACTGGGAAAAGTTGTGTCATATGAACCAGGCACCAGCAGCTCAGCTCTTGTTACCTGTCTGGCAGCCTTCCAGGTCAAAAGGAGATGGTGACCATAGGCCCCCAGAGGCTGGATGTGGAGTCAGATCTGTGTCAGCCTGGGGACCCCCAGTTAGGGCATCAGGACCTGCTCCCAGTCATTCCATGACTTCTACTCTTTGTCTCGGCCTTGGGAAGGTGTCTTGGAGCCAGGCGAGATTCAGGGACTTTTGGAGGCATTTCTCAATAAGCTATATGATCCAGAAAATAGAATACTCAGGTGAAATTCAAATTTTAAATTCAAGATCAGGGCCAAATATTTTCGCCTCTCTGTGGATCGGTCACTGTGAGAGGAAGACTGTGACACCTGCTCTCACAGGCTCACAGCAGGGGGCAGACTCCTGACATCCCTGCCTGGCCCTGGGAGGGTGCGAATGTTCTGCTTCTCGGGAATAAGGACCCAGATCGGGAATGGACATGTGTGTCAGTTTCCAAAAGACCGAGTCACCTTTCCTGCCTCTGCCTGTGAGCTGTCATTCTGTCCGGGTCTGACGTGTGCCTTCCGGTTTTCAATGTTTGAATTTCTGCAGTTAAGACTTTAGCTTTGTTTCTTTCTCCCTGGCCGCGGGCTGCCACAGCCAAGTTCCAGGATGTCACGGTGACTTATGGAGGGTTTCAAGAAGGGGTTTGAGAGGGATTTCTTGATATTAGGGCATGGACTACACAGGGTTATGCATGACACTAGCAGGGGATCTATAGTTTGTGAAAAATGAAGACTCATCTTTGCATTCTCTGGGCGAGGCTGATTTATTTGGGGGGATCATGGGATCTGAGAATACTCAAGTCTGAAGGACCTTTATATTTCATCGGCCAACCTCTTTCCCCCTTAAGTGTCCATGAAAACGTTGTTCCCTCTGCCTCCGCCTCCCCTAAACTAGCTCTAATTATGACAATGTTCCCGTATTGAGACAGACTTCAGCCCCCGGTAGCTGTCATTCGAGGCCCCTGGCCTTGCTCTCAGGAACATCCAAGAAGCAGCCCACATCTTGTCTTACCCAGCAGTTTTGGGGGGCATTTTTAGGCAGCTTGGGAGGTGTCCCTCGATATTCTCTCGCCTTGTTCCTGTTTATAAACATCCCTACTTCCTGCTGCAGTTCTTCAGGGGATGTTTCCCATTTGTCTGTACCATCCTGGTTATGTTCTCTGGCTTCTCCCTGTCTGTGTTAAAGATTTAGATTCTTACTGCTCGTTCGCAAGTGATAAAGTCCCAAGTCACATTGTCTAACGCAGACAGGGAATTTATTGGATCATTTAATTGAAAAGTCTGATGGGGGGTGGGGGGTGGCATTTCTAACTTAGCGCAGCTAAATCTAAGAACTCAAAAAGTCTTCAGGAGTCTCTTTTTGTTTTTTTTCTTAGCGTTGCTTTCTCCTTGGACAGGTTATTTCTTAGCCAAGTTCTTCCCAAAAGATGCCAAACACAGCCACAGCGGCCGCAGACTTGCATGCCACCATCTGGGCAATGTCCGTGGCAAGTAGGCATCTCCTTTTCAATGATTTTTGTAGCCCGGCTTGGGGTTGAGTCTCTTGGCTCTGATTGGGTCAAATGTTCACAGCCGAACACATCGCTGTGATGTGATTGGCCAGGCCTGGCTCGTGTTACCACTTGTAATCAAGACGATGCTACCCTAAGGAAGGGATTGTGAGCTGGGAGGACGGAAACAGTATACTGTTTGTTAGAGTCCCACTTAACACGTGGCATCCAGAACTGATCGCCTTGTGATGGGCTGCCCGGGACAGAAACGGGAGTGTCATCCCTCCCTTCACCTGGACGTGGTATTTCCATTTATGTGGCCCAAGACTCCGTTCACCTTATTTCCGTCCAGATTTAGACATCGTTTCTAATCTTGAGTCGGTCACCCGCTCGTTGGCTGTTTCTCTAATCACACAGCCAGAGGCCGATGTATGCCGAGGCTGTATTGTTGGGTGTATTTATGTATAGAATGGATTTCTCTTCTTGCCCTACCGTCCCTTTTACTAGTATATAATGCCCTTCTTTGTACCTTGAATTTTATTCTGTCAGATATTAAAACTGTTACCCCGTTATTGTGAGCTCACTACGTGTCAGGGTCTGGGCTAAGTGTTTCCACGTGTTGTCTTATGGGATCTCCCCAGCAACCCTCTGAGGAAAACGAGGTCTTGAAAGGCCTCGAGTAACTTGTCCAACGTTACATCTCGGAGCCCGAATTCAAACCCAAGTCTGTGTGTCCTCGCAGTCCTTGCTTCTAACCACTGTGGTAGAAGATTCCAGAATTCAGATTACTCAGAAAAAAGATCTGTGCAGCCCCAACAAAGCATTGACTCAGGATGGGACATTCAGTCACGGCCCGTTCGCGAATCCACTCCCACGGATAGACAGCAGCTTCTGCAGAGTATGGAAGAGACCACAGGTGACCAGGACAGAGCTGGGTTCGGAGACCCTGTGACATGCCTGGCAATGGGGAACCCAGGGGCAGGAAAGAGAGGTGGCTGGTGTCGCTGAGGGTTCTCACCCTCCTGGACTGAGGCTCAAAGAAAGGACCGGTCTTTGTGGAAGAGATGGCTGACGCGAACAGAGCATGCATTATTTCTCTTATTCTCCCGACAGGCGCTCAGTGCAGATTCTGATTCAGTAGCCCTGGGCCGAGGGTCTGCATTTCCAGAAAGCTCCCAGGTGATGCCAGCACCGCCTGTCTGTGGACCGCGCTTCGAGTTGCGAAGCGTTTGATGTTTCTACCTTCAGTTACAGAGGCCTGGAAAGTTCTAGGTTTCAAGGGTCTGAAGCGTAGAGAATAGAACAAAATTCCAGTTATCAGAGCTGGATCCAACTGTGGAAAAGACAAAAGCATAAGGTAGACGCTCTCCAAGTGGTTCCGACTTCAGCACATTGTGAGGCCCATTGGCCTAAACTAATCTGCTCCCCGGTCCTTCCGTGTCGGCTGCCTGGGCGCCCCCCGTCTTTGCCCCATGCCAGTACTCTCTCCTCTGTGCTCTTGCTGCTCATTCGCAGGCGGAAGTCACCACCAGGCAGGCATCTGTGGACGTCACCATTAGTATTAGATCAGGGACCTCAGCTGGGGCCTCGACAAAGTCCCTAGACCCTGCTCGGTTTTCCTAGGCCACTCATTTCCCCAGTTTTCGCAACAGTGATTTCAGACTTTCTCCATCTCTTGGTCTGGATCCAGCTGACGGGTCTCTTAGATCTGTTGGGCCCATGTCCACCCACCCACCCCCACCGTGGCCTGTGCCTTGCTTCCGCACCTGAGTCGTCCTGGTGAAGGCTCATGTAGTTCCCAGCCCCCATCCGCTGCACCCCGCAGACCAAGGAGCCCCCACTGCTGATGAGGAGGGGTGCTAATTCACCCCACAGCGACCGGACTGGTGCCCACAGGCCCCGGCTCCCAGTGGCGGCCCACAAGGGCCCAGAGACACAACCTGGATGTGTAGCTCAGACTTTGACCTGTGGGAGACAGATGGCAGGATCACATCCAGGCCAGCAGATCACGTCCAGGCACGGTAGCCCCGTTTTTCTCTCTGGAGAGATCCTGCAGGATGGAGCGAGCAGCCGTGTTGGGTTGAAGCTGTGGGCCGCTTGCATTCTCTCGAATTTATTCTCCAAGTTCCTGCCGAACTTCATTCTCTCTCCTTGTTTCCTGGGGATTTCACCTGCTCCTCGTCATGTTAACACGGAAACTTTGGCCCCGGTGCTATTTTTGAGGGAACCAAGCTAATACATTCTTTAAACATTAAGACAGTTTTGTCCGGTAACTCAGAAAAATTACAGGCTGGAGGTAGAGTCACGCTCTGTCCTGGTTTGCGTGGGATGAGGGGTCCTAGGAGGTAGGACTTTCCATCATAAAACTAGCGGCGTCTCAGGAAAGCCAGACCAGCTTGTCACCCTCACCGGAAGGCAGGAGGACGCTCAGCTCTCACCAGCAAAAGACCCACTCACAGCTCCTGCTGCCTTTCCCTTTCCTTCCGTGGGGAGGGTTCCCCTTCTCTAAACTATCAAAAAATGCCCTGAGCTGTAACCTCAGCCGTCTAACAAATCCAGCTGTCATTCGTTCAGCACACGTGTGCAGGCTGTCTTTCTGTATTGGGCCGGATGCCAGGCCAGGAGACCAGTAAAGGCTGGCATAGTGAAGTCATAAGGAATAGCGATGGAATGGTACTATTCAAATGTTAAGGATAAAGTAAAAGATATGTTTCTGTCTAGTAAATTGGGACCGATACATAAAAACGGAACTACCAAAGGCAGAGAACACTATGAAGACACTAATTCCTGGGGAGTGGAAGCCCCTGGGGTCGTGGGTAGGGGCTTTGCTGTGTGAGAGCCAGGGGCAGGCACAGCCAGGTGTTCCTGCTTCTCCTCACTAGGCTCCGTCACTGTCAGCACCAGACACCAACAGGTACCAAGGAAAAAAAGGGCATCTGTTTCCATGGTTGCTAAGAGAATAGAGTGAGATGTATGTAAACTGCTTAGCATCATGGCGAACTTTAAAATGACTCTGAAAGTTCTATGCATAGTTATCTTGCTTTTGGAGAAGAAAAAGGAAGAAGCAAACATTATGTAGCAAGACTATGGTAGCTAGTCTCCCAAGATGGTACCCCAAAGAACCACTCCCCCCGGCATTTACGCCCTTTTGTTGTCCCTTGCCCTTGGATCTGGGCTGGCTCTGACAGAACAGTGATGCTCTGAGTCTAGGTCACAAGCAGCTCTGTGGCTTTGGTGTCTTAGAGCATCCATTGTAGGAGGAACCAGCCACATGTTTGAGTTCTGACTTTCCTGAGACCCGTGAGGAAGCCCAAGCTAACCATGTGGAGAAGCCACGTGGAGAAAGACGGCCTGGCTGGCTCCAGCTTTGCAGCCCTCCCAGCTCAGGCACCAGATATGCAAGTGAAGATGCCATTTTGGACATCCAGCACAGTCCAGCCTTCAGATGCTTGCAGCCCCAAATGTCATCTCACAGCATTCACAAGGGGGACCCCCAGCAAGAACCGCCCAAGTCCACACTCCAAACCACAAGAGATCTTAAACTGTCGTTTCAAGCCACCGTAGTGGGTGCTATCTAAAATGGCTCCCAGGGCCCCCTCACCTCCTGGTAGTCACGCCCGTGCATGATCCCCGCCCCTCGAGTGTTGATGGATCTGTGATTCGCTTCTAAAGAGAGGAATAGGGCAAAAGTGATGGGATGTTGCTTGAGAGATGAGGTGATTTCTGTGTTGCTTTCACTCTCTTTGATTCTTCTCACCTGTTCACTCTGCTGGAGTAAAGCTACCATGTCGGAAGCTGCCCTATGGAGAGCCCACATGGCAATCTGCTCAGAGCAGCCTCCAGCCAACAGCCCGGGAGGCACTGGGTGCTGCCAACAATCACGTGTGTGACCTTGGCGGCTGACCTTTCCCCAGTTGAGCCTTGAGAAAGCTTCAGCCCTAGCCGACACCTGACTGCCCCCTTTGAAAGAGCCTGAGCCAAAGGACCCAGTTTGGCTGCACCCGGATTCCCAAACCACAGAGACCGGGAGATATATTAAATGTCGTTTCGAGCTGCAAAGTTCTGGAGTACTTCGTCATGTAGCAGTAGATAACTAATGTGGCCACTACGTGTTAGGGCAGTTTGTTAAGCAGCAGTAAATAATGGGAACGAGCACAATGATAAGAAAGCAAAAACAGCCGATTTCTAGTATCAATAACTGCTGAGCAGAAGAATGCCTGGGCCCTGGCTTTACTAAACTTGATGAGCAAGATAAGGCATTGGAGCCTATAAGGGTTAGACCATTGCTCCTAGTGACCAGTTCTTAGGAGTAAGTAAGACAGTGATGAGAAAGCTCCCACGGTTGATGCAGGGCTAGAAAGGCGTGCGGGCTCCTTCCGATGGCGTGAGGGCTTCTGGGGCAGGCAGCACGGCGAGGGGACAGAGCTGCTGGTGGAAGAGCCTCAGTTCATGCTCTGCTTATTGGAGAGAAAATGGGTCAGCTGAAGACGGGACTCCAGGGGCTGTGAAGCCACAGGCCAGCAGGTGTCACTCACATCAACTCTGACTCTGATCACGCCTAAAGGAAAGTCAAGACTGAGATTTTCCTGCCCTGGAGCAAAGAATAGGCAATGGGAGCTTTCCTTACCGAATTCTTCTCGAGCCCTTGAGCTGATCATGTATAGGTCAATTTTCCTTTTAAAGAAATATTTCGTTTAGGGGTGTTATGGACCAAATTTTGTCACTACCTCCCCCCCACCCCCCATTCATATATTGAAGTACTAACTCTCCAATGTGGCTATATTTGGAGCAAGGAAGTAATTAATGTTAAATGAGGTCATAAGGGTGGGCCCTGATCTGATGGGATTCGTGTCCTTATGAGAAGAGACATGCTCTCTCTCTACACACACACACACACACACACACACACACACACACACACACACACACAAGAAAGGCCATGTGAGGATACAGCAGGAAGGTGGCTGTCTGTAAACCAAGAAGAGAGCCTTCACTGGGAACTAAACTGGCCAGAACCTTGATCTTGGACTTCTAGCCTCTAAAACTGTGAGAAAATATATTTCTATTGTGTAAGCAAGTCGGCTGACAGTATGTTGTAATGGTAACCCATGTGCACCTGACCTCAGCTGGTCACCACGTCCCTGTTACATTCACAAACACATGGGACACCAACCCTGGAGGTCTATGTTGGGGCCAGGTCATCCTGGGTTCTTACCAGTAGTCCCTAAGAAAATCACTTAACTTCTTTAGGCCTCAGTTTCTTATCTATAAAACGAGGACAATGACCATTGATAATTCATCAAGTTGTTAAGCGATTCGTTGGCTCAGGCCTCGGTCTTTGCCAGGTGCTTGGAAAGTGCTGGTCATCCTCACTGGGTAGCACAAAGCCAAGGAGGCATCACGAGAATGGAATAATGGGCCAAATGGGCTGAAGCTGCCCAAATACGAACTCCTTCTTGGGCTGATATAGACCTCACCGGGATGTGTCCCATTCCGAGTTTAAAGCGGAAGCTTGCCCAACGGAGCTCAGAGGAGGGGGCCTGGGGATGAATGGGAGGGACCTCACGGGAGGCATGGATGATGGACCAGGCATCTTTCTCGGAGCCTCAGAATACGTTAGGTCCCTCTCCCTTCGTCACAGACACCATCACAGCACCCTTCCATTTCCTTTTCCATCACAGTTAATGTTGGAAGAAAAAATAAATGAGAAAAAATATGGTCTAAGTGATGCTGGACAGCAGCTCAGGAGAAGACCAATGGGGAGAGGGTACCAGGAAGCAGTGGAGGCCTCAAAGATGTCAACTCTTTAAAGCCTGGAGTCATATGAAAACATCAAGGGTCTGTGAGGCTGTCTCAGGAGAGGCCAGACAGCTGGCACAGCCCTCGGAGCAGACAGCACTAGATAAGGCCACTTCCGATGGGAAAAACTGGCTGCCTCTGGGCACATGCACGTGGCAAATGGGTTTTGTTTAGTCTTCTCAGAATCTAAAATCCTTTTTTGAATTAGTTTCCAGCCTCTTAGAATCGGAAGATATCACACGAGCTGTCATACGTGAAGTCAGGCTCCTTCGACGTGCTGAGTGGCAGCTGCCCCTGTAGACGATGCTTGTGATCCCCACCTGACCTGTGTCCTGTTACTCGCCTGTCCCCGGGTTTTATGTTCCCCGGTCTTGTCACCATGAAGAGCCCTTTCCCTCCAAATGTCTATGAAAAGAATTCGAGAGATAATCTGTTATGGTTCCTTTACGAGTCGGGGTTTAGGCTTCAGAGTGCTAGTGGAATTTCCTGTCATAATTATATACCCTGAGTTCCAGCTGCTGCTTTGCCGGCTCCCACCACCCCCTGGACATCAGCTCAAACATCTTGCATTCTATTCTCTCCTACCTCCCCGCTTCCACCCAGCCCCAGGTGAGTTAGGTGGCCTTCCTCAGTGCCACTGTAGCAATCTGTGCTTGTCACAGTTAGTTTTGGTCACTTGCTGTGCCTGTAAGTTTGCTGAGGGCAGGAACTGTATGTTGTTCATGTTGGTACCCTCCCGCCAATACTAAGCTCGTTGACAGCTTAGAGAGTGAATGACGATATATTAGGAAGGAAGCTTGAGTCTTATTTTCCTCATTCGGTTTGACTTTAAACCCACAGCAACATGGGGACAGGGGACATTTTAACTAATGCTCCAAAGAGATCCTCGGAAATATCCAAACCGTGGCTCTCATCTGTTCTTGATTGTAGACGTGTAGAGCTGTGAGCCACGATTCTAAATCAAGAAAGCGCTTTCGGTCAACTGACCTCTCACCCTGTGTAGAAACAACCGCCACAGAGATTGTCCCCTGACACTGGCTCCTGTACCTTAGCAGAACCAGGACATGAAGCATCCTCAGTTATAGTTCCAGCTCTGTGGAACGTGGGACTCACTCAGCATCCTTCCTAAGGGAAAGCGCTTACTCTGGGGATAGGACATCTGCATGCTGTGGTAGCTGGAGCCTAGGAAAGGTTTGCAGAAGGTACCAGAAAACGCCGGAAAAGCTCTCCTGTCATCACTCATGGAATGTCAGAGGTTTGCCCTGGCTTTCAGTCTCCTTGGGGTCACATACCTCTTTGGGGGTATGGAGAGTTACAGGTTCTCTGTCGGGAAAAATGCAGACCCGCCTGGTGTCTTTCAGACAACTGCGGGCAGTCGGGCACTCCCGAGGCCCATTCCTGTGGCCCAGTTAGACGCTCTGGAATCGGGAGGGCGAATGAGTTACTGTGCTGTCCCCTCTGCTAAGGACAGAGTCAAGTCATTAATTCATTCGTTCATTCATTCGTGAACGCTTCATTGAGCACGGGCTCAGGGCCGGCCTCTGTGCTCTAGAGGCGCAGGGGAGGTGGACACACCGGCGCCCCCTCCCAGGGGGTCAGGAAGGGGGCCTGCCCGAGCGCCCCCA
>NW_011889073.1:797821-799830 GCF_000151845.1 Pteropus vampyrus | reverse complement strand
CCTCGCCGCCGCCCCTCGGTCCCACCCCAGCCTCCCCTGGAAGGGCGGCGGCCGCTGCGGGGGCCGTGGCCCCAGCCATCCCCTGTCTGTCCAAAGCGAAGCCCTTTCCCATGGCTTTTCGATGGTGCTGGCGCGTCGGGAGCCTGCCACGGCCTCTTCGGATCCCGGGGATGCTGCGTCTTAGGAGTTTTACAGCCCGCTGACTTTGGGCCTCGTTACCTCTGTGAAGTTAGGGAGTTTTAATGAGGGGAAACCTGGCCGGGGCCCCATAGACGCTCCTAAAGCTCGCTGTTGACCCAGCCGCCTCCTGGGTGTCCCCCAGGGGGCATCTGGAAGAGAAAGAGAGAATTAAAAAGACCCGTAGCACCTGAGTTGCAGAAGGCCACGGAGAAGGAATGCCCGAGTCTGCTGTGTGGAGCAGCGTGTGTGGCAGGAACTTTGGAGGGCGGATTCCCACAATCCAGGGCTGTGCGTTTCTCTGTGTACTCGGGGTTTTAGAGGCGGGAAGGGTTCGTGTTGGGCCTCAGCCGGTTTCTCTGTGGGCACAGAGAAGTGAGATCCCAGCTGTTGCCCCAATGCAAACACACGTGAGGGAGGAATGTTTTCTCCTCCTGCTTCCTCAGAAGCCTCTGGCCGTGGCACAGCACAGGACACCAGCCTAGCATCAGAGGTCGGTCCTCCATGGACGTTTAAAAGGTCTTTGACGTAAACCCCGGGTGGAGGTAGGTTGCCAGTATGGCCTCTGCACCACTCCAGGGGCCACCATTCATTTGTGGGACGTGTGACGAGCACTTGGATGACTGCAGGAAGGGTGCTTCCTGGACTTGTCCCTGTAGCAGAGTGACAACCAGCATGTTGTAGGAGGCTCTCACCTACGAATCTCCTTGGGCGGTGTGTGGTGCTGCTAACCCTTCTCGTAGGACATATTGAGGCGGGGTGTGACATGGTGTGGGCGTTAGCCAGCACGGCAGTCCGGTCTCCTGTTGGAGCCCTGTGCTGTCTCTTATGTGACAGGGACTTAGTGGGCGTCCCTCCTGTGGAGAAGTAGGCACCACGAACACTCCTAGAAGCCGTGCCTCAGGCTCCGTTGAGCAAGGGGCTGGGTGGTGGACATGGTTATCTGGAGGTCAGCCAGCCGCCATCATCCAGCATTCAGAATGGCACAGAATTGGAAAAAGCCTCAGGCAGCAAATAAAAATCCTAGGAGAAAACAAGCCTGAAAATCCAAAGCGGGTACCTACCTGACTTAGGTGCCTGGCGGGGTCAGAGGGCTCTCGTTGGTGGATGTGACTTGCGAGCCCAGTGCTGAGAAAGGTGGCAAGAGACAGGAACAGGAAGAAAAGCTGGAGAGAGAATGGGGGGCGGGGAAAATGAAAGAAAATGGAGGGTCTGGAGGAGCAGGGGCACTTCTTGGGGCTGGGGAATCAGTTTGGGGTCTGTGATGCTGCAGATCCTGGCCCCGTGACTTCCTGCTCACATGTGGCCCAGCCTTCTTTTTTAAAAAGGGACAGGAGAACGTGCTATCCAAGCCTGTCAAAAATAAAGAGTTCCCAGTTCTTAAAGCTTTACACTTAAGTTTCCTGCAAACTCCATTTTTCTGATGATGCCAGAGAAGTGAGAGATGCTGGGAGTTCCCAGGATGGAAGGCGAGTCTCAAACAGTTGCTGACATGACTTCCTGTCTGAGCTATAGGGTTGAAATTCCTCAGGTTCATCTGTTGCTTTGTTCTTACTGCAGCATTTCTGTGCACACTTAAATAAGGTGGACGTTCTGCATGTGTCTTGCTTGGTGTTTACATCTTGTTTTTAAAGAGTATTTTACATGCCTCTTTCATCCTTGGGCTTTTAAGTGTAGAAATGTGTTTAATTAGACTGCCCTTCTGCCAGCAGTGAAGGGGTGGAACAGACAAATTAATTAGCACAATGGAGTCCTGCTATGGTTTCTATGTCCCAGGCTTTCTGAGTCTCCCAGTGCTTGAGGGGACAGTAGGCCAGGGACAATATCATATT
>NW_011889073.1:787442-796610 GCF_000151845.1 Pteropus vampyrus | reverse complement strand
CCCCCACCCCCAACATAAAATGGGCTGATAATACCTGCCTCACGGGCGGCACCTGGCCTGCCACCAAGTAGGAGCTTAGGGAACCGAGCTCCTCCTGCCCTTTCCTTCAGTGGGTTGGGTTCTGAACGAGAGGAGGGGAGATTTTACACTATGACTCTTCAGAGATATTGATAGGGTGAAAACAGATTTTAAAAAGAAAAAATGGAAGGGAAAGAGGAAGGGGAAAAGCATACGTATACGGACACGATTTCTGTGCTTGCTGATTTTCTTTGTGCCTCCCACCTGCCCTGTGGGTCTTATCAGTGATTTACAGGTGAAGACACCACGGCCAGGAAAGTTAGCTCACCCACCGCTGAGCCTGCCCATCTTCCTCTGCCCGAGCAGTGGGGGAGCACCAGGCAGATAGGCCCCCGGCCCGTGCTTTGAACTACAGCAGAAGAGATTATTTTTTATGAGAGAAATGAAATCTCAACTAAAATAAGAATGGGCTGAGACTGAAAGTCTCTTTCCACTGCCCCGATTCTGATTTTTAATTCTAAAGTGGGAACTCCAGGCATGACCTGAATGGGTAGCAAAATTTGTAATACTGAACTATTTTCAGTCTTAGGTGCCTACTGTGCTGTGACTTTATGAGGCGAGATAAAATGAGTATTTACAAAACCCTCAGCCTCTGGGATGCTGTTTCCCCTGCCCTGCTGTGCATGTTGGTTGTCGCTTGGGTCCCGTTAAAGGCAGGGTTGTGGGGGCTGGCTTTCCCTCCCATCTCTCCCCGCATGTCTGAAGGATGGCCCGGGAGGTGTTTTCTGGAATTCTCTGCTCACCCAAGTTCTCTCCATTAGTGGTCATTTTGCTCCAGGCCCATAAAGAGGCTCATCGGGTGCTCGCCTCCCGCTTTTCTTTCTAGTGCTGTTTTATTAACTCTTATGGGGCCCGCGTGGGAGGGAAAAGTGCTTAGTGGGAAAAGCAGCGTTGGCTCCGGCAGTTCTGGAGTACTCGGGGGCCCTAATGGGGTCACTGGCTTCCCAGCTGGCGGAGCAGGGAGCAGGCCCACGTGACCGAGGATGCGTGGCCGGCAGGACTGAGTGGCGGGGGCGGGGAAGCGGGGGGAGGCGCTTGCTTGGAGCCGCTTTGGCCAGGTCACTGACTTGGAGGGCAAAGGCCAGGGCCACAAACACATTAAAAGACAACAATGGGAGAAAAAAGTTAAATTTTGCAATTCAGTTTTCTTCCGCTCATTTATCCTGGCAGGGAACCAGAGTAAAGCCAGGGCAGAGTGCATAGCTGGGGAGGGAATCCATGTCGCTGAACGCCTGCCATTCCCAGGGCACAGCCTTGGGCCCCGAGAGGCCAGAGGGAGCTCCAGGTTGGGGAGGCGTGAAAGTGTGTGAACACTTGTCACCCATGGTGACATCCGCGTGAGTACCCCCATCCTGCAGCCGAGGAGATGGTTGCTCTCAGTGTCTGGGAGGCGGGACCTCGCTGGGCGGGAAGGGTGAGTGCCTGGGGGCTGGAGGGAGGGGACATTGGAGTGACTGACTGTCAGTGGAAGTAGGAAGGGCAGTGCATAGTGACAGGGATGGTGGGTGACTGACTGTCTCACCTTCTAAAAGGACAGCCCAGGTGCCTTCAGCTAGGTTTCCATGCCCGTGTGTGACTTAGTATCTTGCGGTTCGTTTTCAATTTCGGTTTATTTTGGGAGTGTGCATATCGATGGCAAGCTTTTAGTTCTCGTAGAGCCTGTCGTGAAAAGTGGCTTAGACATCGGGGCTTTCCAGAAACCGAGCCGGGCTTGTCCCGGGTTAATTCGGTGGCTCCATGTCCTGGTGACCCGTGTGCTTTCCATCTTTCGGCTCTCCGTCCCGGGCCCGCGGACAGTGCCGCCCTCTGACGTGTGGTGTGGCCGCAGCCCCGTCCGTCGAGGGCGCAGGAGGCTTCCCTCCCAGCTGGCACGGCACATCCTGGCAGCGCCCGGCCGCGTGCCGCAGGTTCTGCGCCCTGGTGGAGGGGGGCCGGCAAGGCGGGGCCCGGCGTTCTCGGTCTCCGTGATGGGGGCTGGTCTCGCTGGCAGGGGACCACGGTGGGAGGGGGGCGGCGAGCGGCCCTGGGCAGACGGCCGGTGGTGCTGCCATCTGCCCCAGAGGAGGTCCCGTCATCTCCTTTCTGTGGCATGGGCACACCGTGGGGGAGATGTGTCCAAAGTCGCAAACGTCCACAGACTTTCAGAGGCACGATAGTTTGGCTGTCACTCTGAGTGACAGGGAAGTCGCTGGAGAGTTTTGAACTGAGAACGAGCTCACCTGGCTGTCCCTGGGGTGGCGGGGTGGAGGGCAGAGTGTGGGGGCTGTGGGTGGGACAGGAAGACGGGAAGCTACCGCGCCTCAGTGAAAGCCGGCAGAGGCTCGGCTGGAGAAGTGAGAAGGGCCGAGTCTCCGTGTGCTTCGAAGGCTCGTTGATGCAGCACATGTGGTGCATCAGGAGCGAAGGAAAGGCAGGTGTCGGAGGTGGCTCCTTAGTTTTTGTCCCGAGCACCTGCAGGGTGGGAGGTGCCATTTCCCCAGGTGGGAAGATGACAGACACACAGGCTCAGTGGAAGAGCGGGAGTCTGGTTTTAGACGCGGCACCCTTGAGGGGCTGGCTGGGCGGAGCGGTCACGTCGGCGTTTCGTGCAAGTCTGAAGTTCAGCTAGATACAGACGTGGAATTGCCCACATGGTACTGTCTCCAGCAGTGGGGACCACGAAGGGGCGAGAGTAAAGACGGGAGGAGAGGCACAGGGCAGCGTTATGCAGCTGCGTCCCAGTAGGCGGCGGCAGTGAGCCTTGGCCGTGGAGAGCCCTAGTTTTCCAGCTATTTCCTCGGGGAATTTATGGCTCCACAGACTTCACCTTGTGCGAAGCGGCCCGCTGGGAAAGGTTATGCGTACGCATAGCGGTTTGGATTATGGCTGCAGTTTCTGGACTTGGTTTTCCAATAAAGGTGTTTTTAGTTTCTCTAGGAAACATAGCTGTCATATTTTAAATCACCCATGAAATTGAGATTAATTTAGGAGGGACCTGAAGAGTCCACGCTGGCCCCGAGGGAACAGTCTGTTCCGCTGCATTTGAAAGGTCGTCTAGAGCTTGGGGGCTCCAGCTTGGCCAGAATTTTAGAATGTGTATGAGATGCCTGAGTGTGAAAAGGTTCATGGGCCTGGAGAGGGACACCGACTATGTGTCTCATCAAGAAAAGAAAAGACACGCCAGGCCAGCGGGGTTTTGTAGGAAGTAAGTCTTCCTGCTCTGGTTATAGAAGATTTTCATCTGCTGTGGTGCTTGACTCAGCCAGCGAGTGCGAGGACATGGGGGCCCCTTTCCTTGCTCCCTGGCATCTTATCACCAATTTGAGGGAACTTCGTGAACACTTGCAAGGTAGCCGATGGACGTTGAGAGCTGAGTAGGTGTTTTCTGAATGCCTCCTGTGTGTCTGGTGTCCGTGCAGATAGACTGGTGCTTTGTCTTCAGGCGCTCAGCTGTGTAGTACGGACCAGGTGTGTTGTAACGGTTTAAAAACGTGGGCAGCGGTGAGATGGAGAAGCGAGGGGAAGTTTCATGGGACATGCAGGGACGCCGTGAATGCCGTGTCAGATCTGGAAGGCATGGCGGGGAGCAGAGAGCATTTCCGATCGGGAGACCAGTGTGCGGTCACCGGGCTGTCTGGAGTCTGGCCTGACCCTGCCGGGCTGCAGCGTGGAATTCAAGCTCTAGAGCCTGATGCTTGGGTTCGAATGGCTCCGTCACTTCGTGGCTTTGTGATCTAGGGCAAGCTGCCTGCCTTTCAAAGCCTGAGCTTTCTCATCTGTGAGGTGAGGATACCGCAGAAGTAGCTACCGCAGAAGGTAAATGCGATGACCAAGGGACAGTTTGGGGGGACCTTGAAAGCCATAGGGAGGACTAAACTTTACTGAGTGGCTGTGGGGAGTCACATGGGCTTTCTGTGCTGGGGAGTGCGGTGGAAATGTTGTAATTCCCATCTGGGGGTAATCATGGCAGGAGCGGTGAGGGCCAGGACCCCGAGACCAGTGCGCATCACTTACGGTCAACAGGTTTAAAGTCTCTAAGCCTCAGTTTCCCCATGTGCAAGCAGGGGCCGGACTTCCTCCCTGAGGCAGTTTCTGGCTCTGATATTTTAAGGCTTTCCGGTCTGTTACCATCTTTCAGGTTCACAATCTGAGTTGGGCTCAGGCTCCTTGGTCCACTGGCTCTCTCCTCACGCACAGTAGGGTCGTTTGTGGTTCAGCCTGTGGACCTGAGTCCCAGAGGAAAAGGTCGAGGCACTCATTCCTTTATTTCTTCACTGTGACACTGCACGTCCACTCCCCCGAGGCCTGGCGGGTCCTGCTGGAGCGAGCCGACCCAGTATCAGCAAAGCCACGTCAGAGCAGTGGTGGCTCCAGGGCCCCACCTTTGCCTTGAGACAAGGTCCAGCTGATTTCCTGTGAGGAACCGCAGTCTCTGGCCATAAGGGAGAGGGTGTGTGTACACAGAGCCGTGTGAGTTTTGTGCCACAAAAGCAAATAGCCGTTCCCTCTGTACCTGTTCAAAGCCTGTTCTCTCCACCAGAGTGTATTGTCACCTGTCCATAAGGCGTGAGAAATTCCTTCCTGGGGTCTCAGCTCCCAAGACCAGGAAGTGCTCGTGGATTAGAAACAGCGCAGAAGGCAAAGCAGTCGGCACCCTGACGCCCTCACGTCTGGGTTGATGGGTCTCCTCTGTAGGTTACGGGGAAGGGTTGGCTTCCTGCGGGGTGGCCTGGCCTGCCACCTCCTTGTACCAGGGCTGAATTACAACACTGCCACGTGCATGCGTTTGCATCACGTCTGGGGCTGCACCGAGGACGTGACACAGAGACCATGTGGCCCGCCAAGCCTCAAACGCGTTGTCTGGTCCTTTCAAGATTTTTCTTTTGTTTGCTGGCCTCTGATGGAGGGAGTTCTAAAAGAGGAATGACCCTCGCCCCACCATTTCCTTCTGACGACAGGATGCAGTACGGAAGACTCGGGGAACCCGAGCGTGTGAGTGTGAGGCTAGGTTTCCACGTTGGTGTTAAGTCACAGAAAACTGCCCGCTGGTTGCTCACTGGCATCAAAACCACACCCCACAGGGCAGGTCGGGCAGAGCTTCACCACCGTGGGGCGACGCAAGTGAGGGGCCTCAGATCGTGAGGGACCCTGGACAGGAAATCTGACACCGAGGAAAATGTGATGCTGGTGGCACCTGGAGTTCCCAGTCTGGGCTTGACTGTCACAGCTAAGTTAAAGCTGCACGTTTGCCCGTGAGAGACTTAGGGCCTGCCACTCAGGCTCTGCTCTGGCAGCTGGGGGCGGGGCTGTGTGCAGAGGGGGGACCAGCCACCACTTATGTGGCATGGTGAAATGTGCCCTGGGTGGGCGTGGAAGCCGTAGCACATTCCCCTGCCACGAGGAGTGGGTGTGGCTGGCCCTGTGCATCCCGGGGTGGCAGGGGCCCTCTCCGACCCCGAATATACCAGCGTGTCACCCCCACCCTGCAGTGGTCCCTGAGGTGGGTGAGACTGTTTTACCAGGCAGGTCACCTGGTTTCGGAGTAGGTCCGCGGCTGGGGTGAGGGCCTGCAGGTGGGGTGGGGGTGGCCTGGCGTGTTGCTGGTTCCGGGAGGAGCCTCCTGTGACCTGAGCCCTTGGCCCGCTGGCCCCTCACCGCTGGCTTCTGCCCCGCAGGCTGGCGCCCATGCGGCTGTACACGCTGTCCAAGCGCCACTTCGTCCTCGTGTTCGTCGTCTTCTTCGTCTGTTTTGGCCTGACCGTCTTCATCGGGATCCGAGGTAAGGTGCAGGTTGGTTCTCTTGCTGTAGCGCTTTTTAGCCCAGCCCAGCTGTACCCACCTGCTCTCTCCCGCCAAGGGCCCCGTCGTGCGCCCGCCGAGTGGAGGGGTGACCCTGCTTCCGTCCCACACAGCCAGGGCCTGAGGTCAGTGTGGCAGCGCTGGGCGACCTTGACAGTGTAGCTTTTGTTGGAGAGTCAGACATTTCTGGAGAGGCTGTTGCGAGCCAGGACGCAGCCTCAGTGCTGGGGAATCCAGACCATGCTGGTGGGTGTGGGAGACGGGCCGGTGGACATTCTACTGCAGCAAGGTGCGGGGGCGGGGGCGGGGGGGTGTGAGGTGCTGGGGCACAGGCCTAGGGCGGCCGCGGGGGCAGGAAGGCTGCTCTGGCGATGCCCGAGCTCTTGGCAGGAAGGGACCTGCGGGTGGCGTTGGCCTTGTCTTCAGGGCCCGGGATACCCTGTGGTCCCCCAGCATGCTGTTTGAAGGGAAGAAACCTGGGTTTCTGGAACCTTGTGAAAACCAGCCGACTTCCCTGGCCCTCAGCTTTCCACCTCTGAGAAAGGGAGTTGGATGGGACGATTTCAAAGGCATTTTCGAAGCTAAAGTCGCTATGGTGTGTGCCTCAGCGGACTAGTTTCTTAACCTGAAACTTGGGTTGGTGAACGGACGGAGGAAGCTGGGAAGAGGGTGGTTATTTAGTTGCTATTTACCTGCTGATGATGAAGGCGGTGATGGTGACAATGGCAACTGTAGCCAACCCCTCGTTTTTCTTCCCATGAAGTCCCCAAAGAATAACGGTTACATTAATCACAGCGCAAGACATACCCATTATCTTGGGTGCTTTCACGGCTGTCCCTTAAGGTTTGTAGGGGACCATTCATGTTCTCATGGAATCCAGTCTCACGGGACCTCAGCCAGCTCTCGTTTCCTTAAGCCATTGTCTGTCTCAGACACCTGGGATCACGCTCAACCTTCTCCCCTCTTGCAGAGACGAAAAGTGACATGGCAGGGCCGAGAGGAGAAATGTGACGTCAGGGTTGCTGGGCCCCTGCCCTTCTTCCCGTAGGGTCCTGGCATTAGCCAGGGTTCTCCAGAGAGACACCAGTGGGGTGAAACAGCCAATAGGAGATTTATATAGATGCAGATTTATTACAAGGAACTGGCTCGTGTCAATACGGAGGCTGAGACGTCTCGGGGCCGCACCTGGTGGGACAGGTGAATTCTGTGGGCGTGGCCCGTTGCTACATTTCTTTTGCTGCGAGGTGACTTTCGTGGTCAGGAGCAATGCTGTGTGTGTGGAGTACCGTGATGGTGCTAAGGCCAGCTTGGTAGTCCACAGACGGTAGTTTTGGCAAAAGTGTTGCGTGTGGGGAAGGCAGTCCCATACCCAGAGTGAGTGTAAGGTCCGTTAAGAACAAGACGCGGTCCATTAAGAACATACCCAGAGTGAGTGTAAGGTCCATTAAAGAACAAGTCGTGAGGGAAGAGGTCCCATGCAGTCAGTCCGCACTGATCACCTCGGTCAGTAGCTGGCTGACCGCTCCCCTCAGCCCCCTAGGAAACAGGGCTGTGTCAGGGGCCCAGTGTTAGACTCTGCTGCTGGCACACTGGGCACTCAGCGGTGGCCGTGGCCAGGTCAGCCTTGGTGAGTGGAGTCCAGGTGCTGAGCCTGTGCATAACCTCCACCCCTGCCCCCAAGGTCACTTTGCTCATGAGCCCACTGGGCAGTGGCCGGGGACAGGGGCCGACGGGTATCCACTGGGTGGGTCATCCTTCCTTCTCGATTATTAAAACCCTCCTTTACAGAGGTCACTTCGGTGAGCAATCACATAGAACCCAAGTATTTTCATATTTTTTGCCTATTTAGAGAGGTCCGTCCACATACCTCTTCCTCAGATTTCCTCGTCACCATTTTTCCCACGTGTTCCTTCCAAGTCCCTTACCATGTAGGCAAACCATTGGCCACACCCAGCTGGCATATAGTCCAAGCACAGTGGACAGCCAGGTGCACTGCCCCAAGCTCTGTCCGCTTTGGGGATTTTCCTTCACCTCTGTCCTTCAGGGGTGTCCTGGGGGCTGCAGTGCCACAGCTGTCCCCTTCAGGTGGCGCCTGCCAATCGTGAAGAACCACCTGCAAACCAGGCCCGAGTCTCCTCGTCCTCTGTCAGTTGACCTTAGAGAACTCCGATGGTGCCACAGGTGCATCTGGGAGACAGAACTTAGTGAAGCTGAAGGGACCGTGGGCTCTGGGGCCACTTCTTCCTGTAACCTTCCTGAGCCTCCGGGGCCTGCTCGGGCCGGGTCACACACGTACCGTCCCATCTGGTGATGGAGCACTGCCCTGCACGCCCAGCTGCGTGGCTCGGTGGGTCAGGTAACGCCCGTCATGATGGACAGCTCAGGTCGCACGGTCACTTGGTGGCTGGTGGTTAAGCGTCAGTCTCTGCTGAGGCCCAGCAGCAGGCCAAGTGGAGACTAGTTATCTGCAGAGGATGACCCACGCAGTGGATACCCGTTATCTGCAGAGGACGGGTCCTGAAAGCCTGCTCTGAGACTCACCCCCGCGGCGTGGGGAAGGCTCCGGCTGGCATCCTGGTCTGCCGCCGCCTCGCGCACGTTGGAGCTGCGGCCAGCAGGGGGCAGCACGCACGGCAGGCCGGGCCGGGCCTGTAGCAGCGCCTCCTCTGTCTCGGGACCCACTTGTATGCAGCAGTTTTTGGGTCACTGGGTACGTGGGCCGGAGTAGCCCACCCAGCTGGGGAACATGTCACCTTCAAACCCCAGGGCCAGTCAGGCGTCGTGCATCTGTTCTGGGTGCACGAGAGCCCCAGGGCAGCAGCTTATCCTCACCTCAGAAGGGATATCTCTGCAGGGCGCACACCGGTCCCCCAGAAAGTTCACTGAAGCAGAAGGCTCCTGAATTGTCATCAGATTCATTTTCCACCTTCTGACATGCAAGTGTCTTGCCGACAAGTTTAGAGTAGTTGCTATTTGTCACTCACTTGCTACGATCAGCGTAACGTCTTCAGTGTGATGGACCAGCATGATAGCTTGTCGGGGGGAAGATGGTCCGGGCCTCTGTGGACTAAGTTGACATCAGCGGGAGAGTCGATCTGCCCAGCTGCAGGACGGTGAAGTGTACTGCTGGCCTTGCTAGTGAAAGCAAACAGCTGGTGGGCCTTGTTGGGGATGGAGAAAAAGCCATTTGCCAGAGAAGTAGTTGCATATCAGGTACCAGAGGATGTGTGAATTTGCTCACACGATGAAGCCCCGTCTGGTACAGCAGCTGCGCTTGGAGTCACCACCTGGTCGAGCTTATGATAATCTGCT
>NW_011889073.1:785160-787392 GCF_000151845.1 Pteropus vampyrus | reverse complement strand
AGCAATCACATAGAACCCAAGTATTTTCATATTTTTTGCCTATTTAGAGAGGTCCGTCCACATACCTCTTCCTCAGATTTCCTCGTCACCATTTTTCCCACGTGTTCCTTCCAAGTCCCTTACCATGTAGGCAAACCATTGGCCACACCCAGCTGGCATATAGTCCAAGCACAGTGGACAGCCAGGTGCACTGCCCCAAGCTCTGTCCGCTTTGGGGATTTTCCTTCACCTCTGTCCTTCAGGGGTGTCCTGGGGGCTGCAGTGCCACAGCTGTCCCCTTCAGGTGGCGCCTGCCTATCGTGAAGAACCACCTGCAAACCAGGCCCGAGTCTCCTCGTCCTCTGTCAGTTGACCTTAGAGAACTCCGATGGTGCCACAGGTGCATCTGGGAGACAGAACTTAGTGAAGCTGAAGGGACCGTGGGCTCTGGGGCCACTTCTTCCTGTAACCTTCCTGAGCCTCCGGGGCCTGCTCGGGCCGGGTCACACACGTACCGTCCCATCTGGTGATGGAGCACTGCCCTGCACGCCCAGCTGCGTGGCTCGGTGGGTCAGGTAACGCCCGTCATGATGGACAGCTCAGGTCGCACGGTCACTTGGTGGCTGGTGGTTAAGCGTCAGTCTCTGCTGAGGCCCAGCAGCAGGCCAAGTGGAGACTAGTTATCTGCAGAGGATGACCCACGCAGTGGATACCCGTTATCTGCAGAGGACGGGTCCTGAAAGCCTGCTCTGAGACTCACCCCCGCGGCGTGGGGAAGGCTCCGGCTGGCATCCTGGTCTGCCGCCGCCTCGCGCACGTTGGAGCTGCGGCCAGCAGGGGGCAGCACGCACGGCAGGCCGGGCCGGGCCTGTAGCAGCGCCTCCTCTGTCTCGGGACCCACTTGTATGCAGCAGTTTTTGGGTCACTGGGTACGTGGGCCGGAGTAGCCCACCCAGCTGGGGAACATGTCACCTTCAAACCCCAGGGCCAGTCAGGCGTCGTGCATCTGTTCTGGGTGCACGAGAGCCCCAGGGCAGCAGCTTATCCTCACCTCAGAAGGGATATCTCTGCAGGGCGCACACCGGTCCCCCAGAAAGTTCACTGAAGCAGAAGGCTCCTGAATTGTCATCAGATTCATTTTCCACCTTCTGACATGCAAGTGTCTTGCCGACAAGTTTAGAGTAGTTGCTATTTGTCACTCACTTGCTACGATCAGCGTAACGTCTTCAGTGTGATGGACCAGCATGATAGCTTGTCGGGGGGAAGATGGTCCGGGCCTCTGTGGACTAAGTTGACATCAGCGGGAGAGTCGATCTGCCCAGCTGCAGGACAGTGAAGTGTACTGCTGGCCTTGCTAGTGAAAGCAAACAGCTGGTGGGCCTTGTTGGGGATGGAGAAAAAGCCATTTGCCAGAGAAGTAGTTGCATATCAGGTACCAGAGGATGTGTGAATTTGCTCACACGATGAAGCCCCGTCTGGTACAGCAGCTGCGCTTGGAGTCACCACCTGGTCGAGCTTATGATAATCTGCTGTCACCCTCTCGGACCCATGTGGCTTCCACACAGGCCAAACACACGAGTTGAATAGGGATGTGGGAAACTTTCAAGTCCTTCATGGTGGCACTAATGTCTGCAGTCCCTCCAGGAATGCGACATTGGTTTTGGTTTACTATTTTCATAGGTGGAGGCATTCTGGTGGCTTCTACTTGGCCTTTCCCACCGTAATAGCCCTCACTCCATAGGTCAGGGAACCAGTGGGGTTTCTGCCAGCTGCATGTTCCAATTACGCAGCCTAGACTGGGGTGCTAACCACTGGATAAGTCTGGGCTCCTACTGGTCCCGTTGCGACACGTACCTGAGCTAAAACTCCGGACATCCATGGTCCCTACTCTGACTGGTGGACCACAGTGCCGTATTTGGGTCTCCTGGAATCAGTGTCAGATCAGGGCTCGTGTCTAGTAGTCCCCCAAATGTCTGATAATTTCCTTTTTCCCAGTGCACACGTCTCTAGGTAAAAGGCTATAGGTTCCTTTAGGGGAATGATTAACAGTATGAATTTTTGGCAGTATACCAGGTCGCTTTCTTAAGGGACCCAGCACCTTCTTCGTTTAAGGGGTTTTGGGTCTGTAACCTGGCTCATATCTGGAAACTGTTGAGAGTCTGTGACTCTGTTTCTGTGATTTCAGGTTCGACTTTGTTCGCTTGACCTGGAACTTTTCTGTTTATACAGATTAAGTAAGAATTTAGTTGGCTT
>NW_011889073.1:778935-784125 GCF_000151845.1 Pteropus vampyrus | reverse complement strand
TCTGCCCGTGTGTTCCCAGAACAGGAACCCCCTCTTCCCTAGTCGATGCCCTCGCTTTAACAGCGCGGCACCTGTGAGGCTGGGGATTCACCTCGCCTTGCAATCCAGCCACTTGCAAGATGAGGTTCTGGGCCTGATTTTCGACACTCTGTGCGCGGTGGCGGCAGGCGGTCAGGGCCTCCTTCAGGGGATGCAGAGAAGCTTCCGGTCACTTATGGGCACTTGAGCTGGGAACTCAGATCCCCCAGCTCATCCTTTTCTTTCCCCGCTTTGTCCGGCCGCATTAGAGGCAGCCAGCCGACCTCATTACATTGGTTAGTTTTCAGTAAATGTTCTAAAGTGTCATAACCAGTCACTGAGCTCTTTGCTTCTTAGAAGCGGTTGATTAGGAGCATCCGACCGATTCTGCATCTTTTCATGGCCCATTGGTGCTCCCTCTACGACCGGACATAGTCATTAGCGTCTTTAAATCTAAGCAGGTTAGGGAACCAATTCCAGAAACCCCAGAACCACCATGGAAAACTCATCCTTAACATTCTTTCCTGAAGAACTAAAGTCTGTATTAGTCAGGGTTCTCCAGAGACACCGAACCCGTGGCAGGCGGGGGATGGGCAGCGAGGCAGCGGGAAACTGGCGTCCCAGGCTGGCAGTGGTTTGTCTTAGAACAAATGCAGGTCTAAGTTCATTCACACCGTTTCCTTTGGTCAGTTCTTCTAAGGCCAAAGCTCTGAAACATTACAGGGTAAGACTCTACGAAGCTTGCGTATCTGTCATTTCAGGAAAAACCTCAAGTCTATATTAGTATACATTATGCTTTTTTATATCCTCAGCTTCATAAATAGTTTTGGAAGACTGGATTAAATTGGATGAATAGATCGATCTGTCTAAATTTTTTAGCAGAAATCTTTAAACCGTAGGAAATAGATAGATGCTGTGTGTGTCACGAGTGTTCTCCTGGTTCCGCGTTGCAGAGGGGCCATCGAGAGCAGTGGAGAGGGCCCGCCTGGCCAGCAGACCAGGGAGACGGTATCTGTGTGGTGGTCATTGTGTCACCTACGCTGGGAGGTTGTCAGGTGTGGCAGGGTGCACGCGTGTGTCAGTGTTCGTGCGTTTGTATGTTTTGCGTGTATATAAAACCCCTCAAGACAGACCAGGAAAATAAGACTACCTCCTGGTAACATATGAGTCTTTTCTGGTATTTGAAAAAAATCAATTAATTATCGATATAGATATAACCTGCCTGTTTCTTCTCTTACACTCTAGGGCCCAAAGTGATCCAGACTTCTGCAGCTAATTTTTCCCTAAATAACAGCAAAAAGGTAAGACTGGCTCTAAGTGGCAGCCCGTGGAGTTTATAAAACGTCCGGGCCACTAAGAAATGGCCCTGCTTTAGAGGGTCCTTAAGGCAGACCACCTCACTCTGCAGCTTGCTTCTCAGCAACGTGCGGTTCTTACTCCACCGTCGGCTGCTGGCCTCCGGGTTCTCGTTTGCTGAAATGACCTTTTCTGCTGTAATAAATATGTCAGTGCCGAGAAAGGCCGTGGTGTTAATGCTTAGGGAGCGGCAGTTCACTTCCAAAGGGTGGGTGACTCGTCCCAGCTCCTCACCTCTGCAAGTCTTACTGTATTGGTGAGTTCTGAAATGCTCACCGTGTTTGCCACAGTGAAGACGTGGTCTCCATGTCCGGCTTCTGACAGTGACAGTTCCTCTGACACTGAAATGTAAATGAAAAATCCTTTTTTTTTCCTTCTTTTTTAATGTGCCTTGATTCGTCACCATCATTAGAGAAAAACAAAGTTCTACCAATGGGACCTTTTTGGTATTTTTCAATACATACTAACTTCTGAGAGCCCAGACAACGAAACCCTTTTACTTCTCCGCGTGGCTAACATAGTCTCTATCCGTAAACTGAACACAGTTGCCTTGAATCCTCGTGGCATCATAACGTGTGGTTTAAATCTGATTATCTGACCCCAGATGTCTCCTTATCTCTGTTCTCCCAGTTCCCTGCTACGCTTGCAGAAACTCTTACAGGTTTTCACACAGGCAAAATGAAACAAATGTCATAAAACTGACACCTTTTCATTCTCCCTTTTGCCACTGCGAGCTTGGGAGGGCTCCTGTTTGCCCATTTTCTTTGCATTCCCTCATTTCCTTTGCCTCTCAGGCCAAGGGTCTCATTCAGAGAGGTCCAGCCATGGGATCCCTGGACCGTAGTTTGGTCTTTGAAAATGCTTGTCCCTCGAGATGTCATTTTTGACACTGAAAATAGCCGCTGTCCCACAGAACTGACTTGCTTCCTCATGTCTGAAAGATTATAGGCATCGGACGATAGATGTCATCACTTTGGTGGCTTTGGGGCACATCTTCTGTCACAGGGGGTTTTATTGAGGCCTGCCAGAAGCACTAAAACCCCAAACCACATATCCACATTCAAAGACTGTGCATTCAGACTTGCTTTTCTTTGGCACTGTGGGTGGTCTCCGTTCCCCACAGCCGTTAGATGCCAGTATTGTGTTTTTCAGCAGACACCACAGAAGTGTCACTGGCTACATAGTCCCCTCCAATTCACCCCCCGAGGGGTGGTAAGACTTTCCTAAAGCCGAAAGTAACAGACGTCCAACAGCAACATGTCTGGCAGACTGATACTAAATTAGTGATTCTTGTGAATATATTCCTTTGGTATTACTACCTTATTATACCTCTCATCATATGGGCTTTTAATTTGTTCTCTACGTAGGGGTGTCGTCCCAAGGCTGCAGGTGGTGGAAGCCACTGCTCACAGGTTTTCCTGAGAGACAGAAGTGGGTTGTAGCAGGAAGCCAGCCCTTTCTTTTTCTGGAAGGCAGGATTTACTTATGTCGTTAAAAGGAAAACTGCACGTTTCTGTTTCAGCGCTGATGCGCTAACCTTTTTGCTGAATGTAGATTTTGCATGTGAAGGTGAGGTATTTGGTAGACGCGATGAAAAGGTCACGTGGGTTCCTTTAACTTTTTCTTTTTCCCTTAGATAAAGCCAATTCAAATACGTTCGAATCCACTGTCTAAATATAATCAGCAGCTGTGGCTGACATGCGTTGTGGAGTTGGACCACTCAAAAGGTACGAAGCCTGGAGGTCTGGTATGACTTTCCTTCATACAGAGCGCCATATTTTAAAAGCTGAAAGCTTTAAAATCTTTCAACAAGTGATCAGAGATGGATTGCAAGGATGGTCTTTATTCTTTATAAAAGCGACACACTGGAAGCCCCTTAAATGTCCTCCAGTGGCTTCGGGGCACATCTTCTGTCACAGGGCGTTTCACTGAGGCCTGCCAGATACTGCTGACACCTGATGCAGCCCTCGGAGTGCTGGTGGGGTGCTGGTCAGCTGGTCAGGGGCTGCGTGCTGTACGTGCTACTGCTACAGCCTTTTCAGTGGGGTCCTGGCAGTATCTAAAAACATTGTGACCTTTTGATTGTCACAGCTGGGGAGAAGGGGGTGCTACTGGCATCTAATGGGTGGAGACCAGGGATGCTGCTAAACATCCTACAGTGCACAGGACAGACGCCACCAAAAAGGCTTATCTGGCCTCAAAATATCAGTGGTGCTGAGACTGAAGAACCCCGCCCCAAAGCAGCCACAGTGTATAATGAATTGTCTCCATTCATGCGGAATGGCACTGGTCATATCCTGTCCCTGGCAGAGCTGAGAAGGCGCTCACCCACTTCATTGTCTACGTTCTGTGATTCAGGCGAAGAGCTTCGGTTGAGAAATAACTTGAAGAGAACCCTACGGCCGTAGTAAATTAAGTGGAAAAAATCCATATTACCAAAAAAAAAAAAACCTTTTTGTAACATTTTAAGAAGATAAATTTGATATCACTGTGTATTCGTATACCTAGAAAATGGTCTAGAAGGGTGGACCCATACACGATCATGGTTATCTCTAGGAGGGGGATTGATTATAAATGCTTAATGCCATTTTTATATTTTTTATATTATATGATTTCTTCATAAGCATATAATCAGAAAAATATATAATCAGAAAAACGAATCTATTTTTATATTGGTATAAAGTTAAAAATGTGGGAAAGAAAAAGTAAAATTTCATTGGCCATGAAATATTTGTCCTTTTGCTGAAATGAAACTGGCAGGTCTGAAACGTGGGTTTTGGCCCGGGCCCCCAGCATGAGCACTTGCACGTAGAACCTAACGGAAAGGCTTCCCTTTGCTGGCAAAGATGCCGAGGCGGCCGGAGACCATCCTGCGCCGTCACAGCACCAGGCAGGCACCTTTGTGGGCGCGCGTGCCTGCCGTGGCCTGACACTGGTTTTCTTTCTTTCGTAGAAACGTTCAGTCAGATAAGCTTTCCCATGACTGTTAAAGTGAGCGGAGTAGCTCAAGATGGAACCACCACGTTCATTAACAGCAAAGCGCACAACCGGACGAGGACCCTCACGTGCGCAAGGGTGAGCGGGCGCGATGGCCCCTGGCTTGTCGTGCCGCACGATCACGGACTCGCTTCTTAAGTAAAAGGTTGAGTCCGACTAAGGATGGTGGGGGAAACTCGCCTCACTTTATGTGCTGATACTCTTACAAAGGCTTAAACATACACACACTCGTGTGGACACGCTCATGCACACGTGCACAAACGTAAACACACACACACACACACTCTGAGTGTATGTGATACCTGGTTTGACCGTTTGTGCAGCTTACTGCCTGCTGTGTCCATAGGTGCCGGTGGGTGGGCCCCCATCACACACGTCTGCCACAGCTCCGTGGTTGTTTCTGATCACGGGGCTCAGGGTGGTTCCCCACGTGTGATGAATGCCTGGATCTGTCTAGGGGCTGAGGCCCAGGCCTCGCAGGAGGTGGGGCTGCTTCTTGAGCGTCTGCTTGAGGGTGCAGCAGGCGGCTGTGGGCAGGAAACCGATGGCTCGTGGTGGGACCGGAGCCCTCACCCTCGGTCTTGTCGGCGCCATATCGGTCAGGAGCGGAGGAGTCAGACAGAGGTCACTGCTGTGGCAGAGAGGCCCTGTCAAGACTCCTGGTCATGTGGAGGACATGGCGGGGAGGACATATGTCTGATGCAGGGTGAGGACAGCAGTGTCCCCAGCGGGCTGCGTGCCGGGCACTTCCCAGACGTCACCCTGTTTGGCCCTCACAGCAGGCCCACGGAGCAGGATCTGTCATTGGAGCCCATTCTA
>NW_011889073.1:770365-778885 GCF_000151845.1 Pteropus vampyrus | reverse complement strand
CCCCCATCACACACGTCTGCCACAGCTCCGTGGTTGTTTCTGATCACGGGGCTCAGGGTGGTTCCCCACGTGTGATGAATGCCTGGATCTGTCTAGGGGCTGAGGCCCAGGCCTCGCAGGAGGTGGGGCTGCTTCTTGAGCGTCTGCTTGAGGGTGCAGCAGGCGGCTGTGGGCAGGAAACCGATGGCTCGTGGTGGGACCGGAGCCCTCACCCTCGGTCTTGTCGGCGCCATATCGGTCAGGAGCGGAGGAGTCAGACAGAGGTCACTGCTGTGGCGGAGAGGCCCTGTCAAGACGCCTGGTCGCGTGGAGGACGTGGCGGGGAGGACGTGTGTCTGATGCAGGGTGAGGACAGCAGTGTCCCCAGCGGGCTGCGTGCCGGGCACTTCCCAGACGTCACCCTGTTTGGCCCTCACAGCAGGCCCACGGAGCAGGATCTGTCATTGGAGCCCATTCTATACAAGAAGGAACCGTGGCTCAGGGAGGTCAGAGGTGGTGAGGGAAGGGCCAGCGCTGCAGCCACACATGGCCCGGGGGGCGGCTGAGGAGCACTGGCCAGTTGGTCCCCGAGGAGGTTCGCAGGCGGGCGGCCTCCCGCCCAGTGGCTGTGGTCCCTCCCCGCCTGATGTGGGTGAGAACCCCAGCCTGAAGGGGACGGGCTGTCGGGAGGTATGCCCTCTCCCGGCACAGTCACTGCCGTGTCCCCTCCCTGCGCGGTGGCCCTCGTGTGCCAGCCCTGTTGGGTGGACTAGGAAGCAGCATAGTGAGTGGCCTCTCGTCTGCCTCCGTGTCACCGCTGTGCTGTGCGTGGACTGGCCTGGCTTCCACGCCTTCCCTGCCTGTCCCTGGCGAGTGGTGAGGACCGAGGTGAATGTCGTGTGCCAGCGTGCGGTGCCCGCACAACCCCGCGTGCCTGCAGCAGGTGCTCCATCAGTGCTGCCGACCAGACGGGGGACGCCAGCTGTGGCGACTGCAAGGTCCGCCGTTCAAGCAGCAGCCTCCCCCGCTCCGTCCCCAGGCGGACGGCCTGGGTCTGGCCTCAGCAGCTGGCATTGCTGTTTCTCGAACTGAGCAGGTGATGACAGGTGGTCAGTGACTTGACCCTGAGCCTGGTGTGACTGATCTTGCTGATTTGTCTGGGACCCAGGGGTTTCCCAGGACACGGCGCTTTCTGTTTTAAATGGGGGAAGTCTCAGGCCCATGGGGATGAGTTGGCCGCCCTGCCTGGAGCCCGTGCTTTGAGTAGAGCCAGGCTGCCCACGAGGCCGCTGGTCTGCGCTGCTGCTTGGTCGGACGCGCCCGCCATTCTGTGCACTGTGACAGTGGCCCTTCGGGCATCGCTGTGGTTTCTCCCCGCCCCTGTCGGTGGCCTGACCTCAGTTTACATTGTGTTGCTGCTGGGAACTTCTTCTTCTGTGGTTCTCTCTCTGCTCAGGTCCCTCCTTAGGCCTGTGAGGAGCACTGCCTTGATTTAAAAAAAAGATGGAGTATTTTGTTACAGAGACATCGACACCCTTTGGTATTATCTGTTTCCGATGTAAAGAAAAGATGTCGTCTCGGTTGGTTGTCCACACCTCGCGGGGAGAAGGCTGCAGTTCTCTCGTGGAGCGATCGTCAGCATGTGCACCATGGCTTGAACTTGGCGTCCCCAAACCCTCAGATGGTTTCAGTGTAGTTTTTAAACTTGAAGATGGGTACAGCCGGAGATATCCCTCTTTTGTTAATTGAAACACATCCTGTAAATCCAGGCAGATTCTTAACGTGTCAGGAGTGCTTTGCTACTCAGCTCAAATAGGTTCACTTGTGTAAACCGTCGTCACGCTGAGTCCTTAGCTGCCCCTCCCTGTGCATCACCCTGTGACCGTCGGAGATGAAAGGTCGATTTGGTTTTGGTGCGACCAGGGCCCCACACTCACGTGCCCTGTGAGCAGGTGGCCAGTACACATGAGGGAAGAGAAACCACAGCCCAGATGGAGTGAAAATAGCAATGGACTCGTGTTCCAGCCTTGGGAGAGCGGCCAGCGGTCCCCAGGCCCATGGCGGTGGGCTTTGGTGCAGGCCCGGTGTCTCCATCTGGCCTGGTGGTTTGCAGAGGTTCTGACATGTACCTTCGTGCGCTCACCTTTTCTCCGCTGCTTTTCCTGTCCCTTAGGTCAGCAGCCCCGTCTCCGCCATGGTCCTGTTACCCTCTCGGGGCTTCTTGTGTGTCACCCAGAGCTGTTTTCCTGGGAAGCCTTTGATCAGTAGTAGGGGTGACTGTGCCCTGTTGAGCCGCGGCGCTAACGAGCGCCCCCGCGAAGCCGTAGGACTGCCTGCTTCTGGGCAGAGAGTGCCCTTTGATGGCGCCTCCCCTCGGGTACCGAGAGGACTTCCGAAGGGGCATGCTGGCCGGTCCGGCATGGCGTGCAGAGCTTTGCAGTCTCTGCTGGCCCGGCCACGAGTACTCATCTGCGTCCCCCGTGCCACTGTGGAAAGAGGGGACCTGGGGAGACCCGATTCTTGATTCTAAAGGACAAAAGAAAAGGGTTCTTGGCCGAGATGTGAACACAGCACCCACATGAGCTTGTTCGCTGTGGTTCTCACAGCCTTTGTCGTGGCTGCGTCCTGACCTCCTAACAGACTTCAGGGGCCTCCGCGTCGGGAACGACAGGCTAATCGGGACCAAGGAAAGCTCGCAGTCCACTGTGTGTCCTCACAGCAGTCGCCGAAGCCGCCAGGGCGTTAGCCGAGGGTCTGACTTGTGTCCCCGCTTACACTGCCCCGAGCCCCCGTGTTTGTAGGAGTGTCAGGTTGTGTCGTACTATGAACTTTTTAATGCACGTGCATATTATTTTGAATCACCCAAAGCAGAAAGTCTAATGACTGTAATTCATATATTATTTGTTTCCAAAAATGCCTTTTTGGGTCTTTCTTTCTAAGAACTGTTTTTGGCTGGCATCTGAATTTTTCTGGGCTTCTGGCAAGTTCCCTGGAGATGATCAGTTCTGATTGTCTGTTGTTGAAATGTGTAACTTCCTGGGTCCGGGGGTGGGAGACTGAGTCTAGCGTGCTTTAAAGACATAGTCTCCTGTGTATTTGCAGAAGTGTGCAGAAATCATCGTGGCTCACCTCGGCTACTTGAATTACACTCAGTACACAGTGATTGTGGGATTCGAACACCTGGACGTGCCCGTCAAGGAAATGAACTTTATAGTGAGTATGCCCGCTGGCCTCGCGTTTCCATGGCTCATTCGTTTAGCTCCCGTTCTTCTGACGAGTGACTGAAGTAACCCAGCATCGAAATCATGTCATTTTGGACAGCGAAAGACATACACAGTTTTCAAAAATCATAGAGAAATCACAATTCTTTAAGGATATGGAACCAAGAGTAGCTTAAAGAAAGAGCATGAAATTGGAAAACCTTCGCAGCGTTGAGATGTAGAACAGGGAGCAGAGGTTGGCGGTCCAGCGGAAGGTCGTTAAGAGGCTCCCAGACGAGCAGGGCTTCCTGCCCCGGCCCCTGGGCGTGGCTCAGTCCCCGCCAGAACCTCTGGCGAGGCGCAGGCACTGCTCTTATGTGGCCTGCCCGAGTGACACAGGTCTCATCGTTGGACTTCGTGTCCCCTAAAATCAACCTCCTTGTTCCTTCCACTTCCTGGGAGTCAGAATAGCCACTAATTCCAGAGCGCTTTCATCACCCCCGAAAGAAGCTTCTTAGTATTCACTTCCTGTTCTCCCCTCTCCCAGCCCCCAGCCATCGCTCATCTTTCTGTCCCTACGGATTTGCCTCTTCTGGACCTTTCTGCCTGTTCTGGACATCTCATATGAATGCAGTCATACAGCATGTGGTCTTTTGTGAGTGACTTCTTTCGCTAAGCATAACATTTTCAACGTCCATCCGTGCTATTGCGGATATCTGTACTTCATTCTTTTTTTTGGCCAGATAATATTTCGCTGTGGGAATACTGCATTTTGTGCATCCATTCATCAGTTGATGGGCATTTGGTTTGTTTCCCTTTTTGGCTATTATGAGTAATGCTGCTGTGAGCATCTTAGTAAAGAAAACTGTCTCTGGGTGGTGGGCTTAATGTTTAATTTTTTTCTCTTTTCTGTTTTTTATAATGAGCTCTTATTGCTTTCATAATCAAAAGAGAAAATTAAAAAAAAAAAAAAGGCTCCTAAGGCAACTGCTATGTGAAGGGGAAGCCCAGGATACATTCTAGCCTTTCTCAGAAGGTTCGCTATGGAAGAGCTGGCTGCCTTAGAGAATCGCAGAGTTACATTGTCTCCAGCTTGTATAGAGACGCGATAAGAAATTACAGACCCTTACGCAAAGTGTTTCTATTGTTTCTACGTCTTCTATAAAATTGCTCTTGGAAACAGTATCCGTTATGTTGTGAACTTTGATCGAAACCTCCAGACGGAATTCCCTTTGTTCACATGTTCTGACTCCTTTTATGAGAGAGCGAGAGCTATAAACTCATGGCATTTCTCTTTTAGTATTAGATGCTAGACATTTCAGAAATAAACTTCTATGCCTAATTGCAGTAATTACTGACATCCTGGTCCAGGTTTCTGCTATAATTATTTACCCTCTTTCTTGACAATTTTACCATTTATAAAACTTTAAAAATTGTTTCTATCAAATCTGGCTTTTAAAAATTATCATTAGGAACTAACTACCTTTATTCCTTTTTCGAAGTAAACAATGTATGTGGAATAAAGTGCATCTTAAAAGTATGTTAGTGATACTATTGCACACTTGCCAGAATGGCTAAAATGAAAAAGACGAGGAAATGCCACAGTTGGCCAGGGCGTGGGGCACCAGAGCTCTCCTGCTCTGCCTGTGAACGTGCGAATTAACACAGTGGACACGCGGGCACATGTTGCCCAAAAGACGTGCATTTAGATGTTCACATCACAGCCGCGCAATTCTCAGTAGCTCCAAATTGTGAACTGCTCATCAACAGGAGACTGAACACACAGATCGTGCTATATTCCTATAATAGAATATTATGCAGCGATGAGAATGAATGATTACAGCTACGTGCAGCATCAAGGATGACTTTCTAAGCATAATGTTCAATGAAATAAGCCAACTACAAAATAGTACATAGTGTATGAGTCCATTTATATAAATTACAGAAACGGGTAAAGCGAATCCGTGCGGTTAAATCAGAATTAGTGTTGGTGGGTTAGTGACTCGAAGGGGCCAGAACGAGAGGGGCTTCTGGAACGCCGTGATGCTTCTTGATCAGAACACTGGTGTATGCAGTTTGTGACAGTTCGTGGAGCTGTACACATAGGCTATGTACATGGTTCTTGGTAAGTATACTGTCTTTCGGTACAGACTTAAAGCATGGAGTACACTTTAAAAGTCGGAGCTCATAGGGGTTGCTGCCTGTGTCACCACGTACGTTTCTTTAGACATTCCCTGCTGCTTTGACAGAATTTGACTTTCGAGAGTTTCTGTGCCTTTGGCTTGGCACTTCCTCGGAAATCTTTGGCGTTTGGAGTTTTGAGTTCTGCGCTCTCAAAGTCTAGAGTCCATTCTCACCGTGTGTGGTGGTGCCCTTGGCTCTTCTGTAAGGGCTCCAGGGCCATGCGGTCACCTTCTCCTGGATGTCACCATTTGTTTCACTTGCCAGGTCTTCCTCCTCGAGGAGAATGAAGTTCAGGGCGAAAATTATCATAGTTGCATCTTCAGCCTACTGGGAGGTAGCGTTGTCACCAGGGCAGGCTCAGAGCGTTCGGATGCTCTGTTTTTAGCAGAATGTGTCTGTCCTTGCCATACTTTTCTTCAGATTTTTTGTACTTAGGATTCATGGAGGTTCTTGGATTTGTGAATTTATAATTTTCATCACATTTGTAAACAATTTGGCTATTATTTCTTCAAATATTTTTCCTATTCTTCTGCCCCTTTCCTCACACCCAGAGAAATTCAGGGACTCCAAATACACATCTCTTAAGCGACTTGAAGTTGTCTCATGGATTACCGACGCTCTGTTCAATTTTTTCTCTTTCATTTTAGACAGTTTCTATTGCTGTCTTCACGTTCACTAATCTCTGTCATATCCATCTTCCAGTTCTCTACTTCGCATGTTCCATCTTTCCTTTAGCTTCTTGATGTACTAAGCTGCTAATTCTATCATCAGTGGTTTCTGGGTCAGTTTTGATTGATTCATTTTTTCCTCATAATGGTTCATGTTTTCTTGCTTTTTTACATGTCTGGCATTTTTGACACTGCAAGACATTGTTGATTATTAGGTCTTCTATCCTTATAAATATTCTTGAGTTTCCCTCAGGGGTATTGTAAAATTACTTGGAAATGGTTTGATCTTTTCAGGTCTTTTAAACTTCACTAGGTTGGACCAAAGCAGCAGTAAGTCTGAGGCTGATTTTCCCCCCACTGAGGTAAAGCCATCGGAGAAAACTGCCCAGTGCCCTGTTTTCCTCTCTGCCGGGGAGGCAGGTGCTGCTGCTGGCCCCTGTGAGCGCCCATGAGCCTCTGGGGACTTTTCCCAACCTCAGGTGGTGTACTCACACTCATACACGGTCAGTCCTCAGGTGGGGAGTGAGGCCGATACCTGGCACTCTCTCTGTTCAGCCCTCCTCTCAGTGCTCTGTTTTGTGACTTGGAGCTGATGAATTGTCACCCTGGATTCCTAGCGGGGTGTTCACGGCCCTGGGAGACCACAAGGCTCTGCATGGTTCCCCCATGATTGGCACCTGGAGAGTACACCTCCTTCTCATCAGCTAGAGATGATGTTTTATCGCCTCGTGTCCAGTGTCGTGTGTGTGTGTGTGTGTGTGTGTGTGTGTGTGTGTGTGTGTGTGTTTCTAGGGTCTGTAACTCCGTATCTATTCCAAAGTGGATTTTTTAAACTCCTTAGATGATTTTCACTCAGCAAATGAAATGATGGGGCTCGTTGGCCCAGGGCCGTGCAGTGTCCTGGGGTCTGGTGGTGAGTCTGGCTGGTGACAGGTCGGAAGGGCTGCCTTCTGCCTGCCATTGGTGTGTGGTGTTCGGCTCTGTCGGCGCACTCCTGGCGTGAGTGAAGCTACCGTCAGCGTGAGAACCGACAGCTAATTTCACTATATTTTTTGGTTTCCGATTCCTATTTATATGTTTCACTTCATCTTTTTTTAGAACATCCTACCTATTCACAGTTTTGCATCTTTAAAAAAATCTGTTTCTTTTCATGGCAAGCCTGGCTTTCCCTTATAAAGAGATTGACAGTGTTGATCTTTGAGATTTAAGAGCCAAATGCTCTTATTATGATTATAGAATAATTTATCTTCCAGATTCATCATTAATATAACACCATTTAAAACTATTTTCAACTCTTGGTAATTAAGATTTTCAAAGTCTGTATTCTTTAATATAAAAATAAAACGTACTAAGTGTTAACATTTTAGAACATGTAAGAAAGCATAAGGAAAGAGCACTTTCAGTTACCTGTAGCCTCATATGTGGGGATACCTATTCCGATCCGGTGTACTTCCTTTCAGATGCATGTTTTTTATAAATTGCATCCCTGTTCTCCCTTTCAGTGGAAGACGTATAACTCTGCGTTTTCCAAGCTGGAGGTCTGGTTCCGGTTCGTCTTCGTGGTGCTCACCTTCATCGTTACCGTAAGTGCCGTTCCCCTGACGAGGGCAGAGTCAGTTGATGAACTGTGACCGTCAAAGCGCGAACTGCCCAGGAGACTCTCCTGAGCTCCGAGATGCTCCGTCCAGTGGCTGACCAGCGTTACCAAGTATTCCGTGTGTCTGCGAGGACGCCGCAGTGCAAAAAGAGGGATGTGGTGTCCTGTAGTAGGGACCTGTGTGCGGTGCGACACTAAGTACAGATCACTGACCTGTAGGCAAACTCTTCTCCGTGTGCAGCGACAAACGCCGGCATCCACAAGCTTAGCGTGACCTTGGGGGAAATGTTCACCCATCACGCACAGGCCGTGCCCACGGAGGCCTGGTCCGTGAGGGCGGGAGCTTATGAATTGGAGGAGGAGAATGTGTGCCTCACGGTGACTTGGGGCCATCTGGGGGTGGGATTCTTCCTGCATCGGCTACCTCTCCATGCTGACGCAGATGGGGTGACATTTCGGAGACGTGTCCACTCTTTGCAGTGGTAGCCACTCCCATCCCCACCCAACGAACACTTGGTGCCTCGCAGACTAACTATACAGAAAGACACAGGCCCATGGGGGGCATGTAGGGAAAGTGCCAGCCTATGGCGACCCGGGACCTGGGTGTGGATGAAGGGCGGGACACAGCCGCTAGAACACACAGAGAGCTGGGGACTGGTCACACCCGGGGCTTCCTGTCGTGAGCTTACCGCAGGGAAGTGGAGAACTGCCATTTACATTTGGTCAGTCAGATGTCCTTGCTGTTTCTCGAAGCATCTCTGGGGCCTGGGGTGCTGGGGCTCAAAGAGCTGGCACCCAGGGCCCTATGTTTTTAAACAAGAGAAACGGTCTGAGCCTAACAGATAGATTGCGGAGATGAGCCATTGTCTAGGCTGTCCAATTGCCTAGAAAA